>NC_067126.1:2091476-2459083 GCF_021347895.1 Acanthochromis polyacanthus | reverse complement strand
AGCCCACAATTAGCGCCAGAACGAGACGTTGCGCGCTGCTGCTGAGAAGCACTTTTCTGCTGTCTGTGGCAGGCACCGTTGCTATGGGGGCCCATAGCAACCGCCCTTACACACGCGCAGGCATGGTCCCACGCACACACACAGACTCATTGGTGTGCCACACCCACCTTCACACCCAATACCTCCACAGGAGCTGCATTTCAGCCTGAAAATCAGTTAAACCTCTCAGCTTCACACAGCCTTTCGAGCAGGGGTGTCAAACTCAGTTCCAACACACCTGATTCAAATGATCAGTCTCGTTATCAGGCTTCTGCTGAGCTTAATGATAGCTAATCATTTGAATCAGGTGTGTTAAAGGAAACATGTACAACACAGAGGATAGTGGACCTCCAGGAACTGAATTAGACACCCCTGCTATAGAGTAACTCCAATCCAAATATTGACCAGGTGGATCTTCCTTCTCTGTCTTTCAAAATAAACGCACAGCACACTTTGAAAAAAAAGCCTTCCACACACCGGAAAACACCAGTTGAACCCTCAGCTTCACACAGCCGTTACAGTAACTCCAATCCAAATGTTGACCAGGTGAGATCTTCCTGTTTGCCTTTCAAAATAAAAGCACAGCAAATTTCAAAATAAAAGCCTGTGAAAGACTGGAAATGCCAGTTAAACCTCTCAGCTTCACACAGCCTTTACAGTAACTCCAATCCAAATTTTGACCAGGTGAGATCTTCCTGTCTCTGCCTTTCAAAATAAAAGCACAGCACAATTTCTAAATAAAAGCCTGTGAAAGACTGGAAATGCCAGTTAAACCTCTCAGCTTCACACAGCCTTTACAGTAACTCCAATCCAAATTTTGACCAGGTGACATCTTCCTGTCTCTGCCTTTCAAAATAAAAGCACAGCACAATTTCAAAATAAAAGCCTGTGACGGACCAAAAAATAACCCTCTCCTGCCCAGCTCCGGACATGCACACATCCCGAGCCCCTCCCACGATTTCCGCGTGCGGGAATTGTCTAGTTAGGGGCTCGGGCTTCGACACGAGCCACTCTCCTCTCCATTGCAAAGCAATGGGAGGAGAGTGGCTCGTGGCGAAGCCACGAGCCACTATTGTTCTCCTGCTGCGTTTATTATTTTTTTTCACGTTTCCGCCGTTTTTCGGTCGCTAACTCGTCCTAGGGCTTTGAGAAAATCAAACAAATTATATATCAAAACGTGCGGCTTCATCGGGAATAGGCTATGACTTTTCTAAGACATTCGTCATTTTTTCGCAGAATTATTCGCAAAAAACTGCAAAAAAGTCCCATAGGAAATGAATGGGGAGTGAAAAAAATCGGCTCAAAAAATCCCTTTTTTCCAAACGCCACTGCTTCGCCATACGTTCACCTAGAAACTTCATTTAACCATCAAAACGCAGTAATTTTCTTGTCTCCGCAGGAATGTATTTTCTGTCAGGCTGAGATTTAGTTTTTGATCAGTGAGTCCTCAAAAAAGTGAAAATTTCAAAATCTGCTCTGTTTAGAGTGCGGCATGTCAGTTGGTAGAGTGGAGGAGAGGAAAAATCGCCTGAAAATTTCACGATCGCATCGCCCTCACGACCAAACTATAAATGTTAGGGGAATGAAATTTGGTCAGATTGTAACAATTTTCCTGGGATTCAAATGAATCCAAGTTTGAAGACCTAGCTCTTTCTGACGTGAAATGGCAGGCAGCAGTTTAGACCAAAGTCGCACCGTTCTCTCCATAAGAACCAATGTAAACTGAATCATCTGCCTCATGGAGGGACAGTGTTTTTTAAATCGCTGTAACTCGGTCATTTCTCACAAGATTTGGAAAATAATACATTTATGGAAAGCCACAGCCTTCCTCTCGCTCACGGTCATTTTAGTTTTCAGCTACCATTAACGGTTCGCCCACAATTAGCGCCAGAACGAGACGTTGCGCGCTGCTGCTGAGAAGCACTTTTTGCTGTCTGTGGCAGGCACCGTTGCTATGGGGGCCCATAGCAACCGCCTTACACACGCGCAGGCATGGTCGCACGCACACACACAGACTCATTGGTGTGCCACACCCACCTTCACACCCAATACCTCCACAGGAGCTGCATTTCAGCCTGTCAAACCTCTCAGCTTCACACAGCCTTTACAGCAGGGGTGTCAAACTCACTTCCAACACACCTGATTCAAATGATCAGGCTCGTTATCAGGCTTCTGCTGAGCTTAATGATAGTGTTCATTTGAATCAGGTGTGTTGTAAGGGAAACATCTAAAACATAGAGGATAGTGGTCCTCCAGAAACTGAGTTTGACACCCCTGCTTTAGAGTAACTCCAATCCAAATGTTGACCAGGTGAGATCTTCCTGTCTTTCCCTTTCAAAATAAAAGCACAGCACAATTTCAAAATAAAAGCCTGCGATGGGCCTGAAAACACCAGTTAAACCTCTCAGCTTCACACAGCCTTTAGAGCAGGGGTGTCAAACTCAGTTCCAACACACCTGATTCAAATGATCAGGCTCGTTATCAGGCTTCTGCTGAGCTTGATGATGAGCTGCATTTGAATCAGGTGTGTTGTAAGAAGGAAACATCTAGAACATAGAGGATAGTGGACCTCCAGGAACTGACTTTGACACACCTGCTTTAGAGTAACTCCAATCCAAATGTTGACCAGGTGAGATCTTCCTGTCTTTGCCTTTCAAAATAAAAGCACAGCACAATTTCAAAATAAAAGCCTTCGACGGACTGAAAGCGCCAGTTAAACCTCTCAGCTTCACACAGCCTTTTGAGTAACTCCAATCTAAATTTTGACCAGGTGACATCTCCTGTCTCTGCCGTTCAAAATAAAAGCACAGCCACAATGTCAAAATAAAAGCCTGCAAGGTACTGGAAATGCCTGTTAAACCTCTCAGCTTCACACAGCCTTTACAGTACTTAAATCCAAATGTTCACCAGGTGAGATCTTCCCATCTCTTCCTTTCAAAATAAAAGCCACAGCACAATTTCAAAATAAAAGCCTGCGATGGACGGACTGGAAAACGCCAGTTAATCCTCTCAGCTTCACACAGCCTTTACAGTAACTCCAATCCAAATTTTGACCAGGTGAGATCTTGCTGTCTCTTGCTTTCAAAATAAAAGCACGGAACAACTTCAAAATAAATGCCTGTTATGGGCTGGAAAACGCGGAAATACGCCTCTCCGGACATGCACACATCCCGAGCCCCTCCCACGATTTCCGCGAGCGGGAATTGTCTAGTTAGGGGCTCGGGCTTCGACACGAGCCACTCTCCTCTCCATTGCAAAGCAATGGGAGGAGAGTGGCTCGTGGCGAAGCCACGAGCCACTATTGTTCTCCTGCTGCGTTTATTATTATATTTTCTTCACGTTTCCGCCATTTTTCGGTCGCTAACTCGTCCTAGGGCTTTGAGAAAATCAAAACAAATTATATATCAAAACGTGCGGCTTCATCGGGAATCCCGGGCTATGACTTTTCTAAGACATTCGTCATTTTTTCGCAGAATTATTCGCAAAAAACTGCCAAAAAAGTCCATAGGAAATGAATGGGGACCGAAAAAAATCGGTTCAAAAAATCCCCTTTTTTCCAAAAGCCACTGCTTCGCCATACGTTCACCTAGAAACTTCATTTAACCATCAAAACGCAGTAATTTTTCTGTCTCCGCAGGAATGTATTTTTCTGTCAGGCTGAGATTTACAGTTTTTGATCAGTGAGTCCTCAAAAAAGTGAAAATTTTCAAAATCTGCTCTGTTTAGAGTGCGGCATGTCAGTTGGTAGAGTGGAGGAGAGGTGAAAAATTCGCCTGAAAATTTCACGATCGCATCGCCCTCACGACCAAACTATAAATGTTAGGGGAATGAAATTTGGTCAGATTGTAAACAATTTTCCTGGGATTCAAATGAATCCAAGTTTGAAGACCTAGCTCTTTCTGACGTGAAATGGCAGGCAGCAGTTTAGACCAAAGTCGCACCGTTCTCTCCATAAGAACCAATGTAAACTGAATCATCTGCCTCATGGAGGGACAGTGTTTTTTCAATCGCTGTAACTCGGTCATTTCTCAGAATATTTGGAAAATATTTACATTTATGGAAAGCCACAGCCTTCCTCTCGCTCACGGTCATTTTAGTTTTCAGCTACCATTAACGGTTCGCCCACAATTAGCGCCAGAACGAGATGTTGCGCGCTGCTGCTGAGAAGCACTTTTTTGCTGTCTGTGGCAGGCACCGTTGCTATGGGGGCCCATAGCAACCGCTCTTACACACGCGCAGGCATGGTCGCACGCACACACACAGACTCATTGGTGTGCCACACCCACCTTCACACCCAATACCTCCACAGGAGCTGCATTTCAGCCTGAAATCAGTTCAACCTCTCAGCTTCACACAGCCTTTACAGCAGGGGTGTCAAACTCACTTCCAACACACCTGATTCAAATGATCAGGCTCGTTATCAGGCTTCTGCTGAGCTTAATGATAGTGTATCATTTGAATCAGGTGTGTTGTAAGAAGGAAACATCTAGAACACAGAGGATAGTGGTCCTCCAGAAACTGAGTTTGACACCCCTGCTTTACAGTAACTCCAATCCATATGTTGACCAGATGAGATCTTTCTTTCTCTGCCTTTCAAAATAAAAGCACAGCACAATTTCAAAATAAAAGCCTGCGACAGACTGGAAACGCCGGTTCAACCTCTCAGCTTCACACAGCCTTTAGAGCAGGGGTGTCAAACTCAGTTCCAACACACCTGACTCAAAAGATCAGGCTCGTTATCAGGCTTCTGCTGAGCTTCATGATGGCTAATCATTTGAATCAGGTGTGTTGTAAGAGGGAAACATCTAAAACATAGAGGATAGTCGACCTCCAGGAACTGAGTTTGACACCCCTGCTTTAGAGTAACTCCAATCCAAATGTTGACCAGGTGAGATCTTCCTGTCTTTCCCTTTCAAAATAAAAGCACAGCACAATTTCAAAATAAAAGCCTGCGATGGGCCTGAAAACACCAGTTCAACCTCTCAGCTTCACACAGCCTTTAGAGCAGGGGTGTCAAACTCAGTTCCAACACACCTGATACAAATGATCAGGCTCGTTATCAGGCTTCTGCTGAGCTTGATGATGAGCTGCTTATTTGAATCAGGTGTGTTGTAAGAAGGAAACATCTAGAACATAGAGGATAGTGGACCTCCAGGAACTGACTTTGGACACACCTGCTTTAGAGTAACTCCAATCCAAATGTTGACCAGGTGAGATCTTCCTGTCTTTGCCTTTCAAAATAAAAGCACAGCACAATTTCAAAATAAAAGCCTTCGACGGACTGAAAGCGCCAGTTAAACCTCTCAGCTTCACACAGCCTTTTGAGTAACTCCAATCTAAATTTTGACCAGGTGACATCTTCCTGTCTCTGCCGTTCAAAATAAAAGCACAGCACAATGTCAAAATAAAAGCCTGCAAGGTACTGGAAATGCCTGTTAAACCTCTCAGCTTCACACAGCCTTTACAGTAACTTAAATCCAAATGTTCACCAGGTGAGATCTTCCCATCTCTTCCTTTCAAAATAAAAGCACAGCACAATTTCAAAATAAAAGCCTGCGATGGACGGACTGGAAAACGCCAGTTAATCCTCTCAGCTTCACACAGCCTTTACAGTAACTCCAATCCAAATTTTGACCAGGTGAGATCTTGCTGTCTCTTGCTTTCAAAATAAAAGCACGGAACAACTTCAAAATAAATGCCTGTTATGGGCTGGAAAACGCGGAAATACGCCTCTCCGGACATGCACACATCCCGAGCCCCTCCCACGATTTCCGCGAGCGGGAATTGTCTAGTTAGGGGCTCGGGCTTCGGCACGAGCCACTCTCCTCTCCATTGCAAAGCAATGGAGGAGAGTGGCTCGTGGCGAAGCCACGAGCCACTATTGTTCTCCTGCTGCGTTTATTATTATATTTCTTCACGTTTCCGCCGTTTTTCGGTCGCTAACTCGTCCTAGGGCTTTGAGAAAATCAAAACAAATTATATATCAAAACGTGCGGCTTCATCGGGAATCCCGGGCTATGACTTTTCTAAGACATTCGTCATTTTTTCGCAGAATTATTCGCAAAAAACTGCCAAAAAAGTCCCATAGGAAATGAATGGGGACCGAAAAAATCGGCTCAAAAAATCCCCTTTTTTCCAAACGCCACTGCTTCGCCATACGTTCACCTAGAAACTTCATTTAACCATCAAAACGCAGTAATTTTTCTTGTCTCCGCAGGAATGTATTTTCTGTCAGGCTGAGATTTACAGTTTTTGATCAGTGAGTCCTCAAAAAAGTGAAAATTTTCAAAATCTGCTCTGTTTAGAGTGCGGCATGTCAGTTGGTAGAGTGGAGGAGAGGTGAAAAATTCGCCTGAAAATTTCACGATCGCATCGCCCTCACGACCAAACTATAAATGTTAGGGGAATGAAATTTGGTCAGATTGTAAACAATTTTCCTGGGATTCAAATGAATCCAAGTTTGAAGACCTAGCTCTTTCTGACGTGAAATGGCAGGCAGCAGTTTAGACCAAAGTCGCACCGTTCTCTCCATAAGAACCAATGTAAACTGAATCATCTGCCTCATGGAGGGACAGTGTTTTTTAAATCGCTGTAACTCGGTCATTTCTCACAAGATTTGGAAAATAATTACATTTATGGAAAGCCACAGCCTTCCTCTCGCTCACGGTCATTTTAGTTTTCAGCTACCATTAACGGTTCGCCCACAATTAGCGCCAGAACGAGATGTTGCGCGCTGCTGCTGAGAAGCACTTTTTTGCTGTCTGTGGCAGGCACCGTTGCTATGGGGCCCATAGCAACCGCTCTTACACACGCGCAGGCATGGTCGCACGCACACACACAGACTCATTGGTGTGCCACACCCACCTTCACACCCAATACCTCCACAGGAGCTGCATTTCAGCCTGAAAATCAGTTCAACCTCTCAGCTTCACACAGCCTTTACAGCAGGGGTGTCAAACTCACTTCCAACACACCTGATTCAAATGATCAGGCTCGTTATCAGGCTTCTGCTGAGCTTAATGATAGTGTATCATTTGAATCAGGTGTGTTGTAAGAAGGAAACATCTAAAACATAGAGGATAGTGGTCCTCCAGAAACTGAGTTTGACACCCCTGCTTTAGAGTAACTCCAATCCAAATGTTGACCAGGTGAGATCTTCCTGTCTTTCCCTTTCAAAATAAAAGCACAGCACAATTTCAAAATAAAAGCCTGCGATGGGCCTGAAAACACCAGTTAAACCTCTCAGCTTCACACAGCCTTTAGAGCAGGGGTGTCAAACTCAGTTCCAACACACCTGATTCAAATGATCAGGCTCGTTATCAGGCTTCTGCTGAGCTTGATGATGAGCTGCTTATTTGAATCAGGTGTGTTGTAAGAAGGAAACATCTAGAACATAGAGGATAGTGGACCTCCAGGAACTGACTTTGACACACCTGCTTTAGAGTAACTCCAATCCAAATGTTGACCAGGTGAGATCTTCCTGTCTTTGCCTTTCAAAATAAAAGCACAGCACAATTTCAAAATAAAAGCCTTCGACGGACTGAAAGCGCCAGTTAAACCTCTCAGCTTCACACAGCCTTTTGAGTAACTCCAATCTAAATTTTGACCAGGTGACATCTTCCTGTCTCTGCCGTTCAAAATAAAAGCACAGCACAATGTCAAAATAAAAGCCTGCAAGGTACTGGAAATGCCTGTTAAACCTCTCAGCTTCACACAGCCTTTACAGTAACTTAAATCCAAATGTTCACCAGGTGAGATCTTCCCATCTCTTCCTTTCAAAATAAAAGCACAGCACAATTTCAAAATAAAAGCCTGCGATGGACGGACTGGAAAACGCCAGTTAATCCTCTCAGCTTCACACAGCCTTTACAGTAACTCCAATCCAAATTTTGACCAGGTGAGATCTTGCTGTCTCTTGCTTTCAAAATAAAAGCACGGAACAACTTCAAAATAAATGCCTGTTATGGGCTGGAAAACGCGGAAATACGCCTCTCCGGACATGCACACATCCCGAGCCCCTCCCACGATTTCCGCGAGCGGGAATTGTCTAGTTAGGGGCTCGGGCTTCGGCACGAGCCACTATTGTTCTCCTGCTGCGTTTATTATTATATTTTCTTCACGTTTCCGCCGTTTTTCGGTCGCTAACTCGTCCTAGGGCTTTGAGAAAATCAAAACAAATTATATATCAAAACGTGCGGCTTCATCGGGAATCCCGGGCTATGACTTTTCTAAGACATTCGTCATTTTTTCGCAGAATTATTCGCAAAAAACTGCCAAAAAAGTCCCATAGGAAATGAATGGGGACCGAAAAAAATCGGCTCAAAAAATCCCCTTTTTTCCAAACGCCACTGCTTCGCCATACGTTCACCTAGAAACTTCATTTAACCATCAAAACGCAGTAATTTTTCTTGTCTCCGCAGGAATGTATTTTCTGTCAGGCTGAGATTTACAGTTTTTGATCAGTGAGTCCTCAAAAAAGTGAAAATTTTCAAAATCTGCTCTGTTTAGAGTGCGGCATGTCAGTTGGTAGAGTGGAGGAGAGGTGAAAAATTCGCCTGAAAATTTCACGATCGCATCGCCCTCACGACCAAACTATAAATGTTAGGGGAATGAAATTTGGTCAGATTGTAAACAATTTTCCTGGGATTCAAATGAATCCAAGTTTGAAGACCTAGCTCTTTCTGACGTGAAATGGCAGGCAGCAGTTTAGACCAAAGTCGCACCGTTCTCTCCATAAGAACCAATGTAAACTGAATCATCTGCCTCATGGAGGGACAGTGTTTTTTAAATCGCTGTAACTCGGTCATTTCTCACAATATTTGGACAACAATTACATTTATGGAAAGCCACAGCCTTCCTCTCGCTCACGGTCATTTCGGTTTTCAGCTACCATTCACGGTTAGCCCACAATTAGCGCCAGAACGAGACGTTGCGCGCTGCTGCTGAGAAGCACTTTTCTGCTGTCTGTGGCAGGCACCGTTGCTATGGGGGCCCATAGCAACCGCCCTTACACACGCGCAGGCATGGTCCCACGCACACACACAGACTCATTGGTGTGCCACACCCACCTTCACACCCAATACCTCCACAGGAGCTGCATTTCAGCCTGAAAATCAGTTAAACCTCTCAGCTTCACACAGCCTTTCGAGCAGGGGTGTCAAACTCAGTTCCAACACACCTGATTCAAATGATCAGTCTCGTTATCAGGCTTCTGCTGAGCTTAATGATAGCTAATCATTTGAATCAGGTGTGTTATAAGAAGGAAACATGTACAACACAGAGGATAGTGGACCTCCAGGAACTGAATTAGACACCCCTGCTATAGAGTAACTCCAATCCAAATATTGACCAGGTCAGATCTTCCTTTCTCTGTCTTTCAAAATAAACGCACAGCACACTTTGAAAATAAAAGCCTTCCACACACCGGAAAACACCAGTTGAACCCCTCAGCTTCACACAGCCGTTACAGTAACTCCAATCCAAATGTTGACCAGGTGAGATCTTCCTGTCTTTGCCTTTCAAAATAAAAGCACAGCAAAATTTCAAAATAAAAGCCTGTGAAAGACTGGAAATGCCAGTTAAACCTCTCAGCTTCACACAGCCTTTACAGTAACTCCAATCCAAATTTTGACCAGGTGAGATCTTCCTGTCTCTGCCTTTCAAAATAAAAGCACAGCACAATTTCTAAATAAAAGCCTGTGAAAGACTGGAAATGCCAGTTAAACCTCTCAGCTTCACACAGCCTTTACAGTAACTCCAATCCAAATTTTGACCAGGTGACATCTTCCTGTCTCTGCCTTTCAAAATAAAAGCACAGCACAATTTCAAAATAAAAGCCTGTGACGGACCAAAAAATAACCCTCTCCTGCCCAGCTCCGGACATGCACACATCCCGAGCCCCTCCCACGATTTCCGCGTGCGGGAATTGTCTAGTTAGGGGCTCGGGCTTCGACACGAGCCACTCTCCTCTCCATTGCAAAGCAATGGGAGGAGAGTGGCTCGTGGCGAAGCCACGAGCCACTATTGTTCTCCTGCTGCGTTTATTAGGGGCTCGGGCTTCGGCACGAGCCACTCTCCTCTCCATTGCAAAGCAATGGGAGGAGAGTGGCTCGTGGCGAAGCCACGAGCCACTATTGTTCTCCTGCTGCGTTTATTATTATATTTTCTTCACGTTTCCGCCATTTTTCGGTCGCTAACTCGTCCTAGGGCTTTGAGAAAATCAAAACAAATTATATATCAAAACGTGCGGCTTCATCGGGAATCCCGGGCTATGACTTTTCTAAGAAATTTGTCATTTTTTCGCAGAATTATTCGCAAAAAACTGCGACAAAAGTCCCATAGAAAATGAATGGGGACTGAAAAAAATCGGTTGAAAAAATCCACTTTATTCCAAACGCCACTGCTTCGCCATACGTTCACCGAGAAATTTCATTTAACCATCAAAACGCAGTGATTTTTCTTGTCTCCGCAGGAATGTATTTTATGTCAGGCTGACATTTACAGTTTTTGATCAGTGAGTCCTCAAAAAAGTGAAAATTCTCAAAATCTGCTCTGGTTAGAGTGCGTGATGTCAGTTGGTAGAGTGGAGGAGAGGAGAAAAATCCGCCTGAAAATTTCACGATCGCATCGCCCTCACGACCATACGATAAATGTTAGGGGAATGAAATTTGGTCAGATTGTAGACAAATTTCCTGGGATTCAAATGAATTCAAGTTTGAAGACCAAGCTCTTTCTGAAGGGAAATGGCAGGCAGCAGTTTAGAGCAAAGTCGCACCGTTCTCTCCATAAGAACCAATGTAAACTGGATCATCTGCCTCATGGAGGGACAGTGTTTTTTAAATCGCTGTAACTCGGTCATTTCTCAGAATATTTGGAAAATAATTACATTTATGGAAAGCCACGGCCTTCCTCTCGCTCACGGTCATTTCGGTTTTCAGCTACCATTCACGGTTAGCCCACAATTAGCGCCAGAACGAGACGTTGCGCGCTGCTGCTGAGAAGCACTTTTCTGCTGTCTGTGGCAGGCACCGTTGCTATGGGGGCCCATAGCAACCGCCCTTACACACGCGCAGGCATGCTCCCACGCACACACACAGACTCATTGGTGTGCCACACCCACCTTCACACCCAATACCTCCACAGGAGCTGCATTTCAGCCTGAAAATCAGTTCAACCTCTCAGCTTCACACAGCCATTGTTGCAGGGGTGTCAAACTCAGTTCCAACACACCTGATTCAAATGATCAGGCTCGTTATCAGGCTTCTGCTGAGCTTGATGATGAGCTGATTATTTGAAACAGGTGTGTTGGAAGAGGGAAAGATCTAGAACATAGAGGATAGTTGACCTCCAGGAACTGAGTTTGACACCCCTGCTTTAGAGTAACTCCAATCCAAATGTTGACCAGGTGAGATCTTCCTTTCTTTACCTTTCAAAATAAAAGCACAGCACAATTTCAAAATAAAAGCCAGCTATGGGCCTGAAAACACCAGTTAAACCTCTCAGCTTCACACAGCCTTTACAATAACTCCAATCCAAATTTTGACCAGGTGAGATCTTCCTGTCTCTGCCTTTCAAAATACAAGCACAGCACAATTTCTAAATAAAAGCCTGCGACAGACTGGAAATGCCAGTTCAACATCTCAGCTTCACACAGCCTTTAGAACAGGGGTGTCAAACTCAGTTCCAACACACCTGATACAAATGATCAGGCTCGTTATCAGGCTTCTGCTGAGCTTAATGATGGCTAATCATTTGAATCAGGTGTGTTGTAAGAAGGAAACATCTGGAACATAGAGGATAGTGGACCTCCAGGAACTGAGTTAGACACCCCTGCTTTAGAGTAACTCCAATCCAAATTTTGACCAGGTCTGATCTTCCTGTCTCTGTCTTTCAAAATAAAAGCACAGCACAATTTCAAAATAAAAGCCTGCAACAGACCAAAAAATGCCAGTTAAACCTCTCAGCTTCACACAGCCTTTAGAGTAACTCCAATCCAAATTTTGACCAGGTGAGATCTTCAGGTCTCTGCCTTTCAAAATTACTTTACAGCACAATTTGCCAGTTAAACCTCTCAGCTTCACACAGCCTTTTGAGTAACTCCAATCCAAATTTTGACCAGGTGAGATCTTCTTGTCTCTGCCTTTCAAAATAAAAGCACAGCACAATTTCAAAATTAAAGCCTGCGACAGACTGGAAACACCAGTTAAACCTCTCACCTTCACACAGCCTTTACAGTAACTCCAATTGAAATTTTGACCAGGTGAGATCTTCTTGTCTTTGCCTTTCAAAATAAAAGCACAGCACAATTTCTAAATAAAAGCCTGCGACTGACTGGAAACGCCAGTTAAACCTCTCACCTTCACACAGCCTTTAGAGTAAATATGCCTATCCCATGCTGCTCCGGACATGCACACATCCCGAGCCCCTCCCACGATTTCCGCGAGCGGGAATTGTCTAGTTAGGGGCTCGGGCTTCGACACGAGCCACTCTCCTCTCCATTGCAAAGCAATGGGAGGAGAGTGGCTCGTGGCGAAGCCACGAGCCACTATTGTTCTCCTGTGAAAAAAGCGTTTATTATTATTATCTTTTATTCATGTTTCCGCCGTTTTTCGGTCGCTAACTCGTCCTAGGGCTTTGAGAAAACCAAAACAAATTATATATCAAAACGTGCGGCTTCATCGGGAATCCCGGGCTATGACTTTTCTAAGAAATTCGTCATTTTATCGCAGAATTATTCGCAAAAAACTGAGAAAAAATTCCCATAGAAATGAATGGGGACTGAAAAAAAAAATCCACTCTTTTCCAAACGCCACTGCTTCGCCATACGTTCACCTAGAAACTTCATTTAACCATCAAAACGCAGTGATTTTTCTTGTCTTCGCAGGAATGTATTTTATGTCAGGCTGAGATTTACAGTTTTTGATCAGTGAGTCCTCAAAAAAGTGAAAATTCTCAAAATCTGCTCTGGTTAGAGTGCGTGATGTCAGTTGGTAGAGTGGAGGAGAGGAGAAAAATCCGCCTGAAAATTTCACGATCGCATCGCCCTCACGACCAAACGATAAATGTTAGGGGAATGAAATTTGGTCAGATTGTAGACAAATTTCCTGGGATTCAAATGAATCCAAGTTTGAAGACCTAGCTCTTTCTGAAGTGAAATGGCAGGCAGCAGTTTAGACCAAAGTCGCACCGTTCTCTCCATAGGAACCAATGTAAACTGAATCATCTGCCTCATGGAGGGACAGTGTTTTTTAAATCGCTGTAACTCGGTCATTTCTCACAATATTTGGAAAATAATTACATTTCTGGTTAGCCACAGCCTTCCTCTCGCTCACGGTCAGTTCGGTTTTCAGCTAGCACTCACGGTTAGCCCACAGTTAGCGCCAGAACGAGACGTTGCGCGCTGCTGCTGAGAAGCACTTTTCTGCTGTCTGTGGCAGGCACCGTTGCTATGGGGGCCCATAGCAACCGCCCTTACACACGCGCAGGCATGTTCGCACGCACACACACAGACTCATTGGTGTGCCACGCCCACCTTCACACCCAATACCTCCACAGGAGCTGCATTTCAGCCTGAAAATCAGTTCAACCTCTCAGCTTCACACAGCCTTTAGAGCAGGGGTGTCAAACTCAGTTCCAACACACCTGATTCAAATGATCAGGCTCGTTATAATGCTTCTGCTGAGCTTAATGATGAGCTGATTATTTGAATCAGGTGTGTTGTCAGAAGGAAACATCTAGAACATAGAGGATAGTGGACCTCCAGGAACTGAGTTTGACACCCCTGCTTTGGGGTAACTCCAATCCAAATTTTGACCAGGTGAGATCTTCCCATCTCTGCCTTTCAAAATAAAAGCACAGCACAATTTTAAAATAAAAGCCTGTGACGGACTGGAAACGCCAGTTAAACCTCTCAGCTTCACACAGCCTTTAGAGCAGGGGTGTCAAACTCAAGTCCAACACACCTGATTCAAATGATCGGGCTCGTTATCAGGCTTCTGCTGGGATTAATGATGAGCTGATTATTTGAATCAGGTGTGTTGGAAGAAGGAAACATCTACAACACAGAGGATAGTGGACCTCCAGGAACTGAGTTAGACACCCATGCTTTAGAGTAACTCCAATCCAAATTTTAACCAGGTCTGATCTTCCTGTCTCTGCCTTTCAAAATAAAAGCACAGCAAAATTTCAAAATAAAAGCCTGCAACAGACCAAAAAAATGCCAGTTAAACCTCTCAGCTTCACACAGCCTTTAGAGCAGGGGTGTCAAACTCAGTTCCAACACACCTGATTCAAATGATCAGGCTCGTTGTCAGGCTTCTGCTGAGCTTGATGATGAGCTGATTATTTGAATCAGGTGTGTTGTAAGAAGGAAACATCTAGAACACAGAGGATAGTGGACCTCCAGGAACTGACTTTGACACCCCTGCTTTACAGTAACTCCAATCCAAATTTTGACCAGGTCTGATCTTCTTGTCTCTTCCTCTCAAAATAAAAGCACAGCACAATTTGCCTGTTAGACTTCTCAGCTTCACTCAGCCTTTACAGTAACTCCAATCCAAATTTTGACCAGGTGAGATCTTCTTGCCTATCCCATGCTGCTCCGGACATGCACACATCCCGAGCCCCTCCCACGATTTCCGCGAGCGGGAATTGTCTAGTTAGGGGCTCGGGCTTCGGCACGAGCCACTCTCCTCTCCATTGCAAAGCAATGGGAGGAGAGTGGCTCGTGGCGAAGCCACGAGCCACTATTGTTCTCCTGCTGCGTTTATTATTATATTTTCTTCACGTTTCCGCCGTTTTTCGGTCGCTAACTCGTCCTAGGGCTTTGAGAAAATCAAAACAAATTATATATCAAAACGTGCGGCTTCATCGGGAATCCCGGGCTATGACTTTTCTAAGACATTCGTCATTTTTTCGCAGAATTATTCGCAAAAAACTGCCAAAAAAGTCCCATAGGAAATGAATGGGGACCGAAAAAAATCGGCTCAAAAAATCCCCTTTTTTCCAAACGCCACTGCTTCGCCATACGTTCACCTAGAAACTTCATTTAACCATCAAAACGCAGTAATTTTTCTTGTCTCCGCAGGAATGTATTTTCTGTCAGGCTGAGATTTACAGTTTTTGATCAGTGAGTCCTCAAAAAAGTGAAAATTTTCAAAATCTGCTCTGTTTAGAGTGCGGCATGTCAGTTGGTAGAGTGGAGGAGAGGTGAAAAATTCGCCTGAAAATTTCACGATCGCATCGCCCTCACGACCAAACTATAAATGTTAGGGGAATGAAATTTGGTCAGATTGTAAACAATTTTCCTGGGATTCAAATGAATCCAAGTTTGAAGACCTAGCTCTTTCTGACGTGAAATGGCAGGCAGCAGTTTAGACCAAAGTCGCACCGTTCTCTCCATAAGAACCAATGTAAACTGAATCATCTGCCTCATGGAGGGACAGTGTTTTTTAAATCGCTGTAACTCGGTCATTTCTCACAAGATTTGGAAAATAATTACATTTATGGAAAGCCACAGCCTTCCTCTCGCTCACGGTCATTTTAGTTTTCAGCTACCATTAACGGTTCGCCCACAATTAGCGCCAGAACGAGATGTTGCGCGCTGCTGCTGAGAAGCACTTTTTTGCTGTCTGTGGCAGGCACCGTTGCTATGGGGGCCCATAGCAACCGCTCTTACACACGCGCAGGCATGGTCGCACGCACACACACAGACTCATTGGTGTGCCACACCCACCTTCACACCCAATACCTCCACAGGAGCTGCATTTCAGCCTGAAAATCAGTTCAACCTCTCAGCTTCACACAGCCTTTACAGCAGGGGTGTCAAACTCACTTCCAACACACCTGATTCAAATGATCAGGCTCGTTATCAGGCTTCTGCTGAGCTTAATGATAGTGTATCATTTGAATCAGGTGTGTTGTAAGAAGGAAACATCTAAAACATAGAGGATAGTGGTCCTCCAGAAACTGAGTTTGACACCCCTGCTTTAGAGTAACTCCAATCCAAATGTTGACCAGGTGAGATCTTCCTGTCTTTCCCTTTCAAAATAAAAGCACAGCACAATTTCAAAATAAAAGCCTGCGATGGGCCTGAAAACACCAGTTAAACCTCTCAGCTTCACACAGCCTTTAGAGCAGGGGTGTCAAACTCAGTTCCAACACACCTGATTCAAATGATCAGGCTCGTTATCAGGCTTCTGCTGAGCTTGATGATGAGCTGCTTATTTGAATCAGGTGTGTTGTAAGAAGGAAACATCTAGAACATAGAGGATAGTGGACCTCCAGGAACTGACTTTGACACCCGTGCTTTAGAGTAACTCCAATCCAAATGTTGACCAGGTGAGATCTTCCTGTCTTTGCCTTTCAAAATAAAAGCACAGCACAATTTCAAAATAAAAGCCTTCGACGGACTGAAAGCGCCAGTTAAACCTCTCAGCTTCACACAGCCTTTTGAGTAACTCCAATCTAAATTTTGACCAGGTGACATCTTCCTGTCTCTGCCGTTCAAAATAAAAGCACAGCACAATGTCAAAATAAAAGCCTGCAAGGTACTGGAAATGCCTGTTAAACCTCTCAGCTTCACACAGCCTTTACAGTAACTTAAATCCAAATGTTCACCAGGTGAGATCTTCCCATCTCTTCCTTTCAAAATAAAAGCACAGCACAATTTCAAAATAAAAGCCTGCGATGGACGGACTGGAAAACGCCAGTTAATCCTCTCAGCTTCACACAGCCTTTACAGTAACTCCAATCCAAATTTTGACCAGGTGAGATCTTGCTGTCTCTTGCTTTCAAAATAAAAGCACGGAACAACTTCAAAATAAATGCCTGTTATGGGCTGGAAAACGCGGAAATACGCCTCTCCGGACATGCACACATCCCGAGCCCCTCCCACGATTTCCGCGAGCGGGAATTGTCTAGTTAGGGGCTCGGGCTTCGGCACGAGCCACTCTCCTCTCCATTGCAAAGCAATGGGAGGAGAGTGGCTCGTGGCGAAGCCACGAGCCACTATTGTTCTCCTGCTGCGTTTATTATTATATTTTCTTCACGTTTCCGCCGTTTTTCGGTCGCTAACTCGTCCTAGGGCTTTGAGAAAACCAAAACAAATTATATATCAAAACGTGCGGCTTCATCGGGAATAGTGTGCTATGACTTTTCTAAGACATTCGTCATTTTTTCGCAGAATTATTCGCAAAAAACTGCCAAAAAAGTCCCATAGAAAATGAATGGGGAGCGAAAAAAATCGGCTCAAAAAATCCACTATTTTCAAAACGCCACTCCTTCGCCATACGTTCACCTAGAAACTTCATTTAACCATCAAAACGCAGTGATTTTTCTTGTCTCCGCAGGAATGTAGTTTATGTCAGGCTGAGATTTACAGTTTTTCATCAGTGAGTCCTCAAAAAAGTGAAAATTCTCAAAATCTGCTCTGGTTAGAGTGCGGCATGTCAGTTGGTAGAGTGGAGGAGAGGTGAAAAATCCGCCTGAAAATTTCCCGATCGCATCGCCCTCACGACCAAACGATAAATGTCAGGGGAATGAAATTTGGTCAGATTGTAGACAAATTTCCTGGGGTTCAAATGAATCCAAGTTTGAAGACCTAGCTCTTTCTGAAGTGAAATGGCAGGCAGCAGTTTAGACAAAAGTCGCACCGTTCTCTCCATAAGAACCAATGTAAACTGAATCATCTGCCTCATGGAGGGACAATGTTTTTTAAATCGCTGTAACTCGGTCATTTCTCACAATATTTGGAAAATAATTACATTTATGGAAAGCCACAGCCTTCCTCTCGCTCACGGTCATTTCGGTTTTCAGCTAGCATTCACGGTTAGCCCACAGTTAGCGCCAGAACGAGATGTTGCGCGGTGCTGCTGAGAAGCACTTTTTTGCTGTCTGTGGCAGGCACCGTTGCTATGGGGGCCCATAGCAACCGCCTTTACACACGCGCAGGCATGTTCGCACGCACACACACAGACTCATTGGTGTGCCACACCCACCTTCACACCCAATACCTCCACAGGAGCTGCATTTCAGCCTGAAAATCAGCTCAACCTCTCAGCTTCACACAGCCTTTAGAGCAGTGGTGTCAAACTCAGTTCCAACACACCTGATTCAAATGATCAGGCTCGTTATCAGGCTTCTGCTGAGCTTAATGATAGCTAATCATTTGAATCAGGTGTGTTGGAAGAAGGAAACATGTACAACACAGAGGATAGTGGACCTCCAGGAACTGAATTAGACACACCTGCTATCGAGGAACTCCAATCCAAATATTGACCAGGTCAGATCTTCCTTTCTCTGTCTTTCAAAATAAAAGCACAGCACACTTTGAAAATAAAAGCCTTCCACACACCGGAAAACACCAGTTAAACCCCTCAGCTTCACACAGCCTTTACAGTAACTCCAATCCAAATGTTGACCAGGTGAGATCTTCCTGTCTTTGCCTTTCAAAATAAAAGCACAGCAAAATTTCAAAATAAAAGCCTGTGAAAGACAGGAAATGCCAGTTAAACCTCTCAGCTTCACACAGCCTTTACAGTAACTCCAATCCAAATTTTGACCAGGTGAGATCTTCCTGTCTCTGCCTTTCAAAATAAAAGCACAGCAAATTTTCAAAATAAAAGCCTGTGAAAGACTGGAAATGCCAGTTAAACCTCTCAGCTTCACACAGCCTTTACAGTAACTCCAATCCAAATTTTGACCAGCTGAGATCTTCCTGTCTCTGCCTTTCAAAATAAAAGCACAGCACAATTTCAAAATAAAAGCCTGTGACGGACCAAAAAATAACCCTCTCCTGCCCAGCTCCGGACATGCACACATCCCGAGCCCCTCCCACGATTTCCGCATGCGGGAATTGTCTAGTTAGGGGCTCGGGCTTCGACACGAGCCACTCTCCTCTCCATTGCAAAGCAATGGGAGGAGAGTGGCTCGTGGCGAAGCCACGAGCCACTATTGTTCTCCTGCTGCGTTTATTATTATATTTTCTTCACGTTTCCGCCATTTTTCGGTCGCTAACTCGTCCCAGGGCTTTGAGAAAATCAAAACAAATTATATATCAAAACGTGCGGCTTCATCGGGAATCCCGGGCTATGACTTTTCTAAGACATTCGTCATTTTTTCGCAGAATTATTCGCAAAAAACTGCCAAAAAAGTCCCATAGAAAATGAATGGGGAGTGAAAAAAATCGGCTCAAAAAATCCACTTTTTTCCCAACGCCACTGCTTCGCCATACGTTCACCTAGAAACTTCATTTAACCATCAAAACGTAGTGATTTTTCTTGTCTCCGCAGGAATGTATTTTCTGTCAGGCTGAGATTTACAGTTTTTCATCAGTGAGTCCTCAAAAAAGTGAAAATTCTCAAAATCTGCTCTGTTTAGAGTGCGGCATGTCAGTTGGTAGAGTGGAGGAGAGGAGAAAAATCCGCCTGAAAATTTCCCGATCGCATCGCCCTCACGACCAAACCATAAGAGATAGGACAATGAAATTTGGTCAGATTGTATACAATTTTCCTGGGATTCAAATGAATCCAAGTTAGAAGATCTAGCTCTTTCTGAAGTGAAATGGCAGGCAGCAGTTTAGACCAAAGTCGCACCGTTCTCTCCATAGGAACCAATGTAAACTGAATCATCTGCCTCATGGAGGGACAGTGTTTTTTAAATCGCTGTAACTCGGTCATTTCTCACAATATTTGGAAAATAATTACATTTATGGTTAGCCACAGCCTTCCTCTCGCTCACGGTCATTTCGGTTTTCAGCTACCATTCACGGTTAGCCCACAGTTAGCGCCAGAACGAGACGTTGCGCGCTGCTGCTGAGAAGCACTTTTCTGCTGTCTGTGGCAGGCACCGTTGCTATGGTGGCCCATAGCAACCGCCCTTACACACGCGCAGGCATCGTCTCACGCACACACACAGACTCATTGGTGTGCCACACCCACCTTCACATCCAATACCTCCACAGGAGCTGCATTTCAGCCTGAAAATCAGTTCAACCTCTCAGCTTCACACAGCCTTTAGAGCAGAGCTGTCAACTCAGTTCCAACACACCTGATTCAAATGATCAGGCTCGTTATCAGGCTTCTGCTGAGCTTGATGATGAGCTGATTATTTGAATCAGGTGTGTTGTAAGAAGGAAACATCAAGAACACAGAGGATAGTGGTCCTCCAGGAACTGAGTTTGACACCCCTGCTTTAGAGTAACTCCAATCCCAATGTTCACCAGGTGAGATCTTCCTGTCTTTACCTTTCAAAATAAAAGCACAGCACAATTTCAAAATAAAAGCCTGCGACGGACTGAAAACTCCAGTTAAACCTCTCAGCTTCACACAGCCTTTACAGTAACTCCAATCCAAATTTTGACCAGGTGAAATCTTCCTGTCTCTGCCTTTCAAAATAAAAGCACAGCACAATTTCAAAATAAAAGCCTGCCACGGACTGAAAACTCCAGTTAAACCTCTCAGCTTCACACAGCCTTTAGAGTAAATATGCCTATCCCATGCTGCTCTGGACATGCACACATCCCGAGCCCCTCCCACGATTTCCGCGAGCGGGAATTGTCTAGTTAGGGGCTCGGGCTTCAACACGAGCCACTCTCCTCTCCATTGCAAAGCAATGGGAGGAGAGTGGCTCGTGGCGAAGCCACGAGCCACTATTGTTCTCCTGTTGAAAAAGCGTTTATTATATTTTATTATTATTAACGTTTCCGCCGTTTTTCGATTCATAACTCGTCCTAGGCCTTTGAGTGCACCAAAACAAATTATATATCAAAACGTGCGGCTTCATCGGGAATAGTGTGCTATGACTTTTCTAAGAAATTCGTCATTTTTTCGCAGAATTATTCGCAAAAAACTGCGCAAAAATTCCCATAGAAATGAATGGGGAGTGAAAAAAAATCGGCTTGAAAAATGCGCTGTCTTCCAAACGCCACTCCTTCGCCATACGTTCACCTAGAAACTTCATTTAACCATCAAAACGCAGTGATTTTTCTTGTCTTCGCAGGAATGTAGTTTATGTCAGGCTGACATTTACAGTTTTTGATCAGTGAGTCCTCAATAAAGTGAAAATTCTCAAAATCTGCTCTGGTTAGAGTGCGGCATGTCAGTTGGTAGAGTGGAGGAGAGGTGAAAAATCCGCCTGAAAATTTCACGATCGCATCGCCCTCACGACCAAACGATAAATGTTAGGGGAATGAAATTTGGTCAAATTGTAGACAAATTTCCTGGGATTCAAATGAATCCAAGTTTGAAGATCTAGCTCTTTCTGAAGTGAAATGTCAGGCAGCAGTTTAGAGCAAAGTCGCACCGTTCTCTCCATAGGAACCAATGTAAACTGAATCATCTGCCTCATGGAGGGACAGTGTTTTTTAAATCGCTGTAACTCGGTCATTTCTCACAATATTTGGAAAATAATTACATTTATGGAAAGCCACAGCCTTCCTCTCGCTCACGGTCATTTTGGTTTTCAGCTACCATTCACGGTTAGCCCACAATTAGCGCCAGAACGAGACATTGCGCGCTGCTGCTGAGAAGCACTTTTCTGCTGTCTGTGGCAGGCACCGTTGCTATGGGGGCCCATAGCAACCGCCCTTACACACGCGCAGGCATGTTCGCACGCACACACACAAACTCATTGGTGTGCCACACCCACCTTCACACCCAATACCTCCACAGGAGCTGCATTTCAGCCTGAAAATCAGTTCAACCTCTCAGCTTCACACAGCCATTGTTGCAGGGGTGTCAACCTCAGTTCCAACACACCTGATTCAAATGATCAGGCTCGTTATCAGGCTTCTGCTGTGCTTGATGATGAACTGATTATTTGAATCAGGTGTGTTGGAAGAGGGAAACATCTAGAACATAGAGGATAGTGGTCCTCCAGGAACTGACTTTGACACACCTGCTTTACAGTAACTCCAATCCAAATTTTGAGCAGGTGAGATCTTCCCTTCATGCAGTCAATAAGATCAGCACAGTGAAGCTGGCGCACCCTCTGTGCCTCTTTCACTTCCTCCTGTAATTTCAAAATTCATTTTTCACAAATAATTCTACAAAATGTGGGTCAATAGATCTTGGCTGGCTTTTCACCAGCCTTCAGCACCTCATTGTCTTCCCAGTCATGATTCTAAATAGATGGAACATTCCAAGATAAACATATCAAAACTACACTAAATGTTTATTGATATAGTCGGTGGTCTTCCAAATGCATCCAGTTGTATCTTCTGATGAAGTAATGCAATCTTGACGACTGTTACCTCTATGTCTTTGCCTGTTTGTCAAATAAATGAATACTAATTGATCAAAATAATTGTAAAATACAATAAAATAAGTAAATAAAATATATTAAATGAATACAGAAATGAATCAAAAATACTTGTAGTTAAAAATAATAATATAATAAAGCTTAAAATAAGTAAATGAAAACAATGATAAACAAAATATAGTTCAGGCAAACATTAAGTGAAAAATTCAAAAATAATTTAAAAATAAAAATACAAAATTTAATGTTTTCATTAGAAATGTCATAAAAATAACAATAATGCAAAACAAAATGAAAATTGTTTTAAAACTTAAAAAACAACAAAATATTCATGATAAAATAAAAAAGAAGTAAATAAAAATCAGAAACACAAACATGCAAAACTGCAAAGAAAAATAAATCTAATGAATAAAACTGAAATATAAATGCTAAATATTAATTTCCATCATAAATACAATAACAAAATACATAAATAAATAAAATATATTAAAATGATAAAACAAATTCAAAATGCATATCACAGAAATGAAAAACAATAAAGCTGAAAATACAATAAGTTTTATAAAAATCACAACAATACACAAAATAAAAGTAAGAAACAGCTAAAAAAACACAATAGTGCAAAAATAAAAATACTAATTAATTTTATAATTAAAAATAACTACAATAAAATATTCACAATAAAATAAAAAATAGTAAAATTAAAAAATCCAAAAGTCAAATATTAAATCACAAAAAATAAAATGAAAAATGTAAAGAATAAAATTAAAGCAAAAAATATAAATGCTAAATATTAATTAAATATTTTTAAAAATGTAATTAAATTAATCATTAAATAAAACAACAAAAATGGTAAAGTAAATAAAATGTATCAAAATAATAACATTAATAAATAAAAAATACACTTAATTAAAATAATAATAAAGTAAGTCTGAAAACAAAAGGTGAAGTTAAATGTGTTAGATCAGCCCCCAGGAGAGCAACACCTGTTTATGGAAGTTTAATAATTGAACTGGTATTTTTGTCAATTTTATAATTACATTGAAGTAAAAAATGAATTCCTCCCATTTTTTTGAATACATAATTTGGTATTGCATTCCACATTTTAACATTTTCTCTTATGAGGCAACATAACCAATTAATTTTGAACATATTATTCATATTATTAATAGATAGAGATAGATAGATAGATACTTTATTAATCTCCAAAGAGAAATTCACAGTTCCAGCAGCATGAAAGGTAAGAAGAAGAAAAAAACAATAAAAAACATGAGAACATGCAAGTTACAAATAAGACTATGAAAAGCAAAGTTATCATTTCTGGGTGGGCTTGAACCACCAACTTTTCAATTAACAGTTAAGTGCATTAACCAATTGCACCACAGAGACCACATATAAATTTGATTGTGTTATTAGTCATTAGTTGATTTCATCCTCTTTCGTTCACATATGGTTGTAATACTCTCTTTCTATGACTCTTTGGCTGTGTCCCAAATGGCATACTAACATACTACATACTCAATGAGTATATACTATATACTATGTACTATAAGTATGATTAGAATGCCAACCGTTCACACTGTAGTATACTACTACGTTTCCCATAATGCATTTCAAACCTCCGACGACAAAAACCGGAAGTACGGCTATCTACTGACACACACACACTGCACACAGAACCTTCTGGAAAAAATGCCTCTCCCAATGGGCGCCCGGCAACAGCCCAGCAACACCAATCAGCGGTGGCATCGAGGCCCCGGTGCACGTTCATTGGCACTTCTTTGAGATAAAGCCGCTGGCCGCTGGCAGCCAACGCCCTTTCTTCGGTTCCATTCAGAGGTAAGGCTGCGTACTTTTTCTCCTCCCTGCTAGCTTTAGCATAGTCTGATTCTGCACTATATCCTATTAAATATTATGCTCCAACTGAATCTAAATGCTAAGGGTAACAGTAGAAATGCATTCTGAAAGCTGAAGTGGAAAAACAAACGACAATATTTTTGGTATATTTCAATGTCTGCATTGGTCATGTTCAAGTTGCTATCATTAGCTTATTCAAAGGCGAGCTAGCCGTTAGCTCGATAGATAGCTTTTGGATAGCTAGATAGCTTTGTCTTTGTCTTTGTAAAATGTTGCTGCAACGGATAAAATAGCCTTTTCTGCCTCATAATGTTTGTTTGGAAAATAGCGTGGTTAAACTGGAGCTTTCATGCATTTTTCCAGTCTCTTGATGAGGGAGTGTGAAGCGCCTTTCTCCCTCAACTTCTAGCTTTGTTCACTTGAGTTGCACGGTTAGGTTTTGTGCTCTAAATGAATAGGGATGCTGACGGTCAGAGCAGAAAAATGTAAACTTGATGCTAATGTGTAGAAATGATGATTAAAGAAGTTGTAGTAGTATTTGCTTTTGTCATGTTCAAGTTGCTATATGTGCTTTGGGACGTTTTAATTTGCATCTATGTAGAACGGTTGTCTTAGTAAAATGGTGCTGTGATATCTCTTCTACCTCACTGTGTTTTCTGTAAAATAGTGTGGTTAAACAGGAGCTTTGCTATAACTGTTTTAGTCTATGATAATAGTAGAATCTTTGTATTTTTCCTTTAAATTGTCCAAAGCTGAAGAGAGTTCAGTAAACATGTCCTTTGCTTGCGATGCTCTGTTTGGTCCATAAACATTACAAATTATGGACATCAAATCATCCACCTTCAAAACTAAAATGATCCAGCAGCCTTTGTTTGAAGCTTTGGTTTCCAGAATATCACCATTAAATCTGTTTAAAAGTACTGCCACTCCAGCTGAATAATTGTATACAGGCAGTTATAGTAGCAGCAGCAGCAGCAGTACATGCATCTGCTGATGTGGGATTATTTCTGCCTTTTCAGCTTTTTAAAACACAGAAAATACACAAAGGATTTATCATTTCTTCACGATGTTGAAGCCTTAGTTTATACTGTGTTTATACATTTGTCTCTGTAAAATAGTGCTCTGACAGATGAAATATCGCTTGTACCTTGTAGTGTTTGCTTCAAAAGTAATGTGGTTAAATGTAACATTGACTACATTTTCTAGCAAATTTGATGTTAAAATTAATTAAGGTGCCAGTGCTTTGTTCCATTATGTTACAATCAGTTCTATCAGTCAATTGGAACATCATGATGAGTATAATATCGTTTAAGACATGTTGCATGAGGAAATGTTAACATACCATTAATTACAGTGTCATATTAATTCTCTGTGCTGTGTTAAAGACCAGTTCAGCTACTTTTGCTGCAGACATGTTGAGATTCTTCTTCTTTCTGAGAAAACATGCAGTAGTGCTTTAATTTAGCAGCCATTGTCTGGTCTTTAGCCCTTTTGTGTTTTGAATTAGTTGTTTCAGTTTGAGTCAGCAGTGCAAGTAGATTTTTCCCTCTGATGAAAAAATACATAGTGAGGACATTAGATGTGTCTTGTACATGCATGTTTTGCTGCTCATATTGGTGCTTACTGTTTCATAGCAGTGCTTTTAGATAACTGTTTTTTTTTTTTTCACCAGCCTTTGGACAGCCTTTTGGAGAGCCTCTGGATTGCCCTTGGACATCCTTTGGTCAACCACCTCTGCATCACCTCTGCATCACCTCGTATCCTTTCATCCATCCATCCATCCATCCATCCATCCATTTTGTGTGGCTTGTTCTCTCTCTCTCTCTCTCTCTCTCTCTTTGTCTCTCTCTCTCCCTGTGTTTGTGTGTCTCTCTTGTGCTCTTGTGCTGTCTTCCAGGATGCCTAGGAAGGGGAGACGCTCCCAGGCCCAGAAGCAGCGCTGGAGGAAGCTGGACGCGTCTGAGATGCCCACCCCTCCTGTCGACGCACCCCACTGCTCACGCTCTCCCCAGTACAAGGTATGTTTACACCCGAACTGACATGCTCACTTGTGCAATACAGAATGTGCTGAGTTGGACACGTTCATGGCATCCGTACGATGTAGAATTAAATAAGTGTATTCTTTGCTCACAGAAGGTTGGTTCCACCCTGCCGGCCGGACGGTTCTGGGAAGAGCGGCAGGCGCATGCAAACTTTATTGCATGTAAGTACTCAGCTGTTTTTATCATGAAATATCTTCACCAATCATATTTAGTGTACCACCAACAATTACCCGTTGAACACAGATTCTGCCGTTCTCATACAATAATAGAAAATGGTGATTGTTGTATGAGCTGTCTTTGTTTGAAATCCGTTTTAAATCCTCTTTTGCTCTGTCGTCTTGTGAACAGGCCGTGGCACCGGTTACCGCCACAAGGTGAAAAAATGGCCAACTTCACCCTTTACTGGGCGCAACCACAAGTTGGTCATTCCTCCTGAGCTCCCTGGAAAGAAGGTATAATTATTAATTGTTGCTGTTCGTTTTCTTAAAAAGTTCTTTTGACTTTCATACTAAAACTATGGTCTTTCTTTTGCAGTTCATTCTTCTTGTCGGGGACTCCCATCTACGTGCTCTTGTAGATGGCTTTATTCGGATGCCAGAGTCTCGGCTGAGCTTTGGCTTCCTGTCGACTCCGGGGGCCTCTGCTGCGGAAATTCGCACTGAGGTTCTGCACGCTGCAGTTCCTCGTGCACCTGATGCCGTCTGCGTCATGGCCCCTGGCAACAACCTGACCAGCACCACTGTGGAGAGGGCAGGGGTGGATTTTGCCAATCTCCTCACCACTTGTGGGAACCGCTGGTCCAAGGTTTTTGTGGTCGACTTTCCTCCCCGCCTGGTCGTTGACGTCCAACACCAGGACCTGCTTCGGCAGGAATACCATCGTGTGGCTGCTCGTATGGGTAAGAGGAAAAAGATTTTTTTTCATCCATTCCATTCACTGAATGAACAAACAAGAAAGACATGAACTACATTTCAACAATTCTCAAGTATCGGTGGATATTTTGGTGCAATGATGACTTTTTTTTTTTTTCAATTGTTTTTCAAGGTGTGAAGTTCTTCAACGCTGTGGAGCACTTCCCCCTGAGCAATTTGGTGCTGTGGAGCAAGGATGGTGTAAGTGTAGTATGTTGTGAAAAACAGTTGTTGATTGGATAAGTTTGGTTCACGGCAGATGTTCACTGACATTAAAACTGTTTGTATGTGTGTTTTCTTTTTTAATTTCTTATTAATGCAGGTCCATCTGAGTGATCGTGAGGGGATGGGGATCCTCGTCCAGTTGTTCTGGTCCGCTGCCAACGAGCAACTGGGGACACCACTTCCTTCGCCCCGGATCCCTCCTCAACCTCCAGTTCGGAAAGCTACACCCGAATTGGTCGTGAGAGAGAGATCCCCTGCTCCACCCAGCCCGAAACCCCGTGAGCAGAGGAAAATGGGTCAGGGCGGCAAGGTAATTGATAAATTGCTTTATGTTTTTTAGACTTTTTTTTTTTTTTAAGACAACTGTGACATCATGTATTGTGATAATAATATGTGTACTGTGGTTAAAAAAAAAATTACATTTATAATTTACTGTGACGCTTTCTGTGATTGCAGACGAGCCATCCTCGGGAACCTCCCCGGTCCAGAGGTTCACCAAAGCCCAGGATGGCTCAACAGCAGGTTTGTGATTCTTCAGATATTTCTTTTGGATGCTATTGGTTGTTTTTTTGACAGCACAAACTGTAATTAGTAGTGTCTGCCTTGTGTTTTACAGGTGGAGGAGAGCTTTCTTCCGCTGAACCCCGTCTGGTTCAGCAGCACAGCCCTAAGTGCCATGGAGAAAGTGTCTCCCTCCCTGTCTTGCCTGGCGGACTTCAAGGCTTCTCCTAAGCCAAAGAAGGTAATTTGATTGATTAAAATTTTATCTCCCGCAGAAGGATTGTATGAATGCTCAAACATGTAATTCCTGACAGTTAATTCTGCACCTTTTTTTTTAGTGTCATCTGCAATTAAGTAAAACTAGTTCATAACAACAGCCACAAATAATAACAGACTTGAATCAGCTAAATAGAAATGTATTTGTAAATTGTTTGATAGCTGTTCAACTCGATTTAATTGGTATCTCATTTGGTTGGCACAGGTGGCGTCCCCTGCAGTTCTGCGCGGCTGCCCGCGGAACACTACTCCTTCTTCTGCTTCTTCTCCAGTGAACAAGGTACATTACTTTCTGACACAACTGTCACACACTGCACATTTGGAGCTCTTTCAGTTGCAGCATGCACAGTGTCACAACAAGGCGAGTAGACTGTGCTCATTGTCTGAAATGCTGTGATTTGTCAGGAGCCTGGAACGCCTCCAGCTCTGCGTTCCTGGAGATCAGAGGAGGACGCCCCTTCAGGCTTGACCACCGCAACTCAGGCGGTAAGTTGTCTTTCCTTTGGGTTTGGATTTTGATTGAAAACATGAATCAACTTCACAGTTAGTTTGTTTGTGTGAAAGAGAGGCAGTAACAACACTTGTTTCTGGGATGCATTTCTTTAAACTTCAGTAATTAATGTTTAATTGATGTTTCTGATGGTGCAGGTGGCTGCTCGGGCAGCAGTGAGACTGCCCAGGACCCCGGACGGGCACCCCCCCCACTGCCCAACTGCAGTGCATGATGTAAGCTTCCTCTGACCACATGCTGACTCCATTCCACAGGCATCTACATTGTCCACACTGACACTTGCTATGTTTTTTTTCTCATCTGTCATCAGCTGTTTGACTCACCCCCGGCCAGATTGTCCTGCAGTTGGGGCAAGACAGAAACCCCTCTCTGTTCTCCCATTGCAAAGGTAAGGATTACTCCTCTTCTCATCAATATGTATCATCTGACTGAAAATCATCGTCATTTCACTGAAGTTTTGTTGTTCTGTGTTTAGATGGCCAAGATGATGACCCCCTCACCAGATGGACAGGCCCGGACAGCTGATGATGCGGGCTGCAAGCCTCCTTCTCCTGAGAAGGTATATTTACCTCTCTATAATCAATTAAAAGAACATTACAAAGCAGGCATCTCCATTTGTGGCCATTTTTGTCGTTCCTGTTTTTTTCTGGCACATTTACTGTATAATCACAATTCCAATGAAGCGCTAGCGTTAGGAAAATTGAAGCTACTAGCGAGCTATCAGCTACCCATCTAGCTTATTCGTTAGCTTTCTATCTTTCGGGTAGCTAGCTTTGGGACAACTGAAACTCCTGGCAGCTAGCACTCTTGCTTATTCAAGGGCGAGCGAGCTGTTACCTAGAGAGATAGCTTTTGGATAGCTAGCTTTTAGACAACTGATGCTATTTAGTCGTTAGCCAACTATCTAGCTATCGTGTTGCTTTATTTTTTAAGTGTCACTGTTATTGTCTTTTATCAGATGACCCGAACACCGACTCCATCACAAGCCCAGTGGCCCTGGTTCATGACAGCTCCATCCACATCAGCTGATACACCAACAGACAAGGTAAGTTTATTCCTCTATGATAGAGTATTTTTTTTGTAAAATCATGATAGTTGTTTTTTTTTTTTTTTTTTGGTTTACTGCAGTTAAAAATATTTTTTGGCAGTTGAGAGAACTGTTATTATGCTGGTCACAATACAATAAGCTACCTGTAATGCTGTGTTGTGTGCCATTGCTTTCACAAAGCATCTCTTGTTTCTAATCAGGGTTTTACATTAGCACTAGCCACTGGCAAAATTCATGCAGAAAAGGTTTTGGTGAATAAAATATTTACATCACTTGCCATTGGCATGGTGTAAAAGTCAGTGGAATACTGACTTTGCTATGTAATTGCATTTCAGACAAACAGGAAAAGTATGTAGTTCAGGCAGTCTTCAGTAGCCTTCAGTCTGTACAGTAATGTTGATCCCATGACCATCAACTGTCTGTTAGATGAAACAACTCTGATGCTGCAGTCCTAAGTTGTCTGCTCAAAGCACCCTCCTTAAGCCTCCTCATAAACATTGAAGCAAGTTCCATTATGTTAAAATAGTAATGTCATGTTGAAATCTGTCTTGATGTCTACAGAATAGGAGCTCACTAGTAAATTAAATTAGGTGACATAGGGTTATGTGTTCATGGTCTCAGAAAAATTGTAAGTCATTATGATCTGTCCAAATGTAATTTCAAGAAAAAAAGAAAATGTTACAGTGCCCTGGAAAAAAATCCCGGAGGGAAATTCTACAAATAATACAATAATACAACAAAACACACAGACACCTATATATCTATGTACACACACACACTGTGTATATATATATATATATATATATGTATATATATATATATATATAATGTGTGTGTGTGTGTGTGTGTATAGGGAAAGAGAGATGGTGTGTGTGTAAAGTATATATAAAATATATATTGTTAATATGTATAATATGTTATATACATAATATACACATATACATAAAATGCGTTATTGCAATAAACATACACATATGTATATTAAACTAGCTAAGGTAATAGTAAGCAATAATACGCTAAAATAATACAAGATTTCCATAAATTGGTGAGAGGATGTTCATAATGTATGAACAATAAAAGTTGTCACTGAAACATTAAATCATATGATCCTTTAACTGAAGACACAATCAACACATTTCTAAAAGCTAGTACTAATGCTGAACTTGAAAAAAATAAGCTGTCTGAATAAATAATGAAAATATAATAATTACCGATCACAATTTGTCATAATTTCAGGATAAAACCAGGAGCGAGAGTCGCCGTGTGGAGTCAGTCCGGGCCAGTCATTCTCAGAATGATAGGAGGTACAAGGTATTTTCCCGCAACCATCAGTGTAGCTGTAACGCTTTGACATTTCTGGCATACCACACTGAGGGCTGTCAGTTCACCAGGACTACACTCGATAGAGTCCTGGCTCAGGGAGACGCGCTGTATGTCGGAGTCAAACAGCAGTTGATTCGCGACAAGACCTTCCAGAGCAATCACCTGACAGTCGAGGAGATGCCAAAACAAGTCCTCACAGACAGACATTTGTATAATGTCAACATGCGTGACATCAGGTGTGGCTTTTTGAAAGCTAAAGTATCGAGCCCTGGAAGACGGCAGTGGTGGCTTCCGCTTGCCAACCAGCTGGAGTGTCTATCAGCAGAGGTTAATCGGGCTATAATCGTCATTTCACCCGAGGTTATCGCTGTTTTCCGTGATCAGTCCGGGAGGTATGGAGTGTTTGATTCCCACTCCAGAGACTCCAGAGGATTACCCTCTCATTCCGGTAAGGCGATCGTTATGACTTTTGCGGAACTCAGTGACCTGGCTAACCACCTCCACACACTCTTTAGAGACCGTGGAGACTCTGCGAGTTACGAGTTTGTCCCGGTATCTTTTCAGACTGACAGCCCCAGTGCCCCACATCCTCAACAATCCCCGGAAACCGAGGTTCAACATGAAGTGTCTGAACCTGCTCTCCTCGCATTGCAGGCAGACAGTGGGACGGCTGTCAAAATTGAGGAGGATGTTAAAGGTTCCTCAGCTGTCCCACAAGCAACAAAGCTCTCTAAATTCAACAAAGATCGGAGGCAAAAAGCCAAGAGGAGAGCATGTGAAAAAAAGGAACAAGTGAAAGAAAAAATTGGGAAAAAAACTTGTGAAAGAATCAGGTATGCCAGCTGTGCCGAATTTCGCAGGAAAAAAATTCAGGCACAGAGTAAGTGTATGCAAAAGAACCGTGAACAACGGCTTTTGTCTTCCAAAAAATACTATGCAAAGTTTATCGTCAAACTGCGAAACCAAGTAAAAAACAAATACATGACAGATTCTGCTTTTCGGAGCAGGCAAAAAAATTATGTTGTCAAGCGGTACAGCACAGATCCGGCCTTTCAGAACAGGCAAAAAAACTATTTTGTCAAGAGATACAGCACGGATCCTGCCTTTCGGAACAGGCAAAAGAACTATGTTCTCAAGAGGTACAGTACGGATCCAGCCATTATGAACAGGCAGAAAAAATACCTTGTCAAGAGGTACAGCACAGATCCTGCCTTCCGGAACAGGCAGAAAAATTATCTTGTCCAGAGATACAGGAAGGATCCAGAGTTCAGGCTACATCATATTCAACGCTGTAGCCTGCTCAGAAGACGCATGTTGGCTGCCAATCCTGACATGCATCAGAAGTTGCAGCGAGCACTGAGCATCAGGCGGAAATACCGACAGCTCGGAACCTCTCGCCAGCCAGTGCTCACTTCAGTGATGGCAGCGGCAATAGCAGCATTCCGTGAGACCGTCAGCCACGGACCAACATACGTCTGCACCGTCTGCCACAGGACTATGTTTCCAAATCAAGTCAAGTCATGCAAGAGAGTTAAATACTCCACCAATGTCGACGTGGCACAGGCTTGCTTGACTGGAACATATGTGCATGTCTGTGACGCTGAGTGCTCCTCCCCTTGCTCAATGCCACCAGAGAGACTGCAGGAGTGGATCTGCCACAACTGTGACAGCCACCTCAGCCGTGGGAGGATGCCAACACATGCAGTAGCAAACAATTTAGAGTTGGCACCCATTCCCCCGGAGTTGGCCCAACTCAACGTGCTGGAGAGACAGCTCATCGCTAAAATCCTCCCGTTTGCTAAAATCATCGCCTTACCGAAAGGACAGCAGCGAGCAGTCCACGGAGCTGTTGTGTGCGTTCCATCGGAAGTGGAAAGCGTTGTCAACAGTCTTCCACGTCCTCTCCCAGAAGCACAGCTACTGCAGGTGAAATTAAAGCGTCACATTCGATTCAAAGGTTACCAGCACTTTTACACTGTCAAAATGAAGAATGTGCTGGTAGCCCTGGAAAAACTCAGAGAGCAGCACTCTGAGTATTCCGATGTGACCATCGACCAAGAGGCCACGTTCCAAAATCTCCTCCACGACTCAGACAACGAGTGCACGGATGATGCACAGTGGGGAGAAGACGGCATGCTCGACGAGGAGCTGCTGGAGGTGGCTGATGGCTACACTGAGCCAGACTTGGCCGATTTTGTGTCAGCCGCAGGAACGAGTCGGCCAGAAGACGACCAAAGACGCAATGCTGACATGCCATCACCAAGCACTGAGCTGGAAAACCTGTCCAATGATGTCACGAGAGAAACCCTCTTGGAAGAGTCTGCCGACGACATAGACTCTCGGCACGACAGCATGGATGCTGCCCAGTGGGGAGAAGACATCTTGGACCAAGAGCTGCTACAAGTGTCTGACAGCTACCAGACCAATTTAGCTGCAGACACAGCCACCGAACAGCAGGAGGAGCTAAGACCTGGACTTGCTCTGGACACCTGCATGCAGCCACCAGACATTGCACAGGAAATCCTTTCCTATGGAGATGGCATTTTCAGCGTTGCCCCTGCTCAAGGCAACAAACCTGTGGGATTTTTTGCAATCCCCAAACTGGAAGCCATGGCGTTCCCTGTGCAGTTTCCCACAGGAGAGAACACGCTGGATGAAGACCGTCCCATCAAGCTTTCACCCAGCAGATACTTCAACGCCAGGCTTTTCGGGGCAGACACGCGGTTTGCTGAGGACCAAACTTACCTTTTCTTTGCGCAGTTTGTAACGGAGACGAACCTCGCGAGAGGAAGTATGTCGATACAAATGCGCAAAGGAAAGATGCGCACAAAAGACGGGCGTGCCATCAAAAACTCCATGCTCCAGGACAAAGAGGAGGTGGAGAGATTAATTCAGGCCAAAGAGGCCATGCGATTTATGCAGCCTCTGAGAGGCACACCCGCATATTGGAATAAAAGCCTGAGAGATTTGCATGCTATGCTCAGGCAACTCGGCAAACCGACGTTCTTTTTGACTTTTTCGGCAGCTGAGATGAGATGGCCTGAAATAATTGGGGTCATCAAATCTCAGCAAGGACAAACACTTGGTGACTTTTCCGAACTGGACTGGAAAGCCAAGTGTGACATTTTGCGCAGTAACCCGGTCACCGTAATGCGCATGTTTGAAAAACGCGTGGATGCCCTTATGGCAAAGTTGATCCTCTCACCAGCGCGGCCCATCGGCGAGGTGGAGGATTATTTTTACCGCGTGGAATTTCAGGCCCGCGGAAGCCCACACATTCACATGCTAGTGTGGGTCAAAGACGCCCCTGTGTACGGCGAGGACTTGGACCACACCGTATGCAGGTTCATTGACCGCCACATTTCCTGCCAGATGCCTGACCCCGAGAAGGACCCGGAGCTCCACAAAATCGTCTCGGAGGTTCAGGTACACAGCAGGAGCCACACCGGCTCTTGCCGAAAGGGAAACGTGGCGTGTCGTTTTGGCTTCCCCAAGCTGCCATTTGATATCACCTGGATCACGGAGCCCTTTACTGCGGATGTGGAAATGGAAGATGGTCAAGACCAGGAAGAGGTGATGAAGGAACGGAGGGAGCAGATCCGTCGGCAGCAAAGGGAAGCAAAGGAAAAGCTTCGGCACCTGAGAGAGCTCCTCATGGATCCGAAGGCCTCCTTCGAGAGCTTGTCAGATCTCCTCCGTCGATGCAACTTCGAACACGACGCCTATATGAAGTGCGCTGAAAATCTGACAAGCGGGAGCGTGGTCATGCTGAAGCGGCAGCCCAAGGAGTGTTGGGTTAACGCATATAACCCAGACCTTCTCCGCGCTTGGAACGCAAACATGGACATCCAGTACGTCCTGGACGAGTACTGCTGTGCCATGTACATGATGTCATACATCACCAAGCCGGAGCACGAGATGACCGAGTTCCTGAACTCGGTCGTGAAGACCAGCAGAGAGTCTGCCTTTAACCAATGTGAGGAAATGCGAAAGATCATGCAGGCCTATGCGAAGCACAGAGAGGTCAGCGCCCAGGAGGCAGTGGCTCGCACGTGCAGCTTGCCCCTGAAAAAGTGCTCGCGGTCTGTGATTTTCCTCTCGACGGACGAGGAAGCCATGAAGATGAGTCTTCCTATGAGTCGCCTGAAGGACATGGCTCCTGACTCTGAAGAGGTCTGGATGTTGGGGATACCTGAGAAGTACCTGTTCAGACCAAAGACTCCCGAGTTTCAGGGGATGTGCCTGGCTGAGTTTGCATCAGACTACCGGGTAGTCTACGGCGAACAAGTACAGGGCCCCAGTGCCATTGCCCTTTTGTGTGACAAAGGATATATTGCCAAGAGGACAGCCGGAAAACCAGCAGTCATTCGATATGCGCGCTTCTCTGAGACCAAGGCACCAGAGAAACATTTCAGACGACTGCTAAAGCTGTACCTCCCCCACCGATCTGACGATGAACTCAACGACGGGGGTCGCACCTCGTACGAAGAGTTCTACAAATCGCGACGCGACGTCAAGGACATCGTGGAGCACAACAGGAAGCGATTCGAGGGACGAGGCGCAGGCATGGATAAGGCACTCCAGAACGTCCAGTTCGGTCCGGTCCTCAACGCTTGGAACACGTTCGCACCCGAGGTTGAGGCGCTGCGGACAGAGGCTTGCTCATGAGAGCCGTCTCTGACGGCAAAGATTGCCCGCCAGGAACGCTACACGTCTTTGCCACCAACAAGCAGGTAGATGGTCACAACGCAGCCACCGTGGCCTCCCTGCTTAAAGGGGACGTCAAAATAGCGGCCGAGGACTACAGGAAGGATGTCGCTACCGGCAGGAAGGTGCCTGTGCCCAACATCAAAGGCACCAAGAGAGATTTGCCTGACAGCATAATGGCAGCTGAAGGAGCAAGAGTTATGCTGATCAGGAATCTCAACGTGGAGGATGGCCTTGTCAATGGAACCTTTGGGACCATCTCCACCATTGTGCCTGAGAGACGTGACCCCAAAGTCGTGAGGTTCCTTGGACTTAAGCTGGACAATTCCACAGCAGGACAGACTCTCCGCAAGAAGCTTCTGGGCCCCTCGGACGACTTGGTCTACGTCGAAAGATCCGAGGAGAGCATCGGTCGCAAGGGCGGAGTCGTGAGACGTCAGTTCCCCGTCAAGCTGGCCTTTGCGTGTACAGCCCACAAAGTTCAGGGAATGACGGTGACGTCGGCTGTCGTGAGCCTGAAACGCATGTTTCAGCCAGGCATGGCATATGTGGCGCTTAGTCGCACCACTTCTCTTCAAGGTCTCACCATCACCGACTTTGATGAAACAAAGATCTATGCTGACCCTGCCATTACGACAGCTTTGGAAGACATGCGCAGCGCGAGTTTCCAGAGTGTTACTCCGCTGTTGCACCACTTGAACCGGACAGAGCGACCAGATGCAGAGGTGACAATCGTACATCATAACACCCAAGGGCTTCCATCTCACATGGTGGACCTGAAGTTGCATCACGAACTCAGGTTGGCAGATGTGCTTTGTCTCACCGAGACACATCTGTCAGGGTCCTCTGTATCCTCGTCCTTTGATCTGGAGGGATACACTGTGTTTCACCGCAGCAGACAGGCGTCTTACACCACGTGCAGGGACATGGCGGCAAAGGCCGGGGGTGGAGTTGCCGTGTACTGCAGGACCGCTCTGATGGCGGAGGCGCCGAGCTGCATGGTACGTGTCACAGATCTGGAATGTCTGGTCGTAAAGGTTGAGGTCCCAGTCAAAGTGCTAATAGCAACTGTGTATAGACCCCCAGATTTTGGTTTGCAAAAGTTTCTGCCAAACCTGAACGCTCTCTTGGACACATTGGAACTGATGGATCACCAGCCCATTGTTGTTTGTGGTGACTTCAATGAAGACCTCCTTTCCAGAGGCAAAAAAAGCATAAGAGATGCACTTCTGTCCAGGGGCTACAACCAATTGATCACAGAGTCTACCACAGACAAGAACACTGTGATTGATCACATTTACATTTCCCAACCTGAGAAATGTGTTCAGTCAGGTGTTCTCCAAACATATTATAGCTATCACAGTCCGGTCTATTGCATTTTGACTGGCGAAAGCCTCACCAGCCAACACTGATTTCATGATGGTCGTACTTTTGTCCCATCTCCAGTTACATTTTCAAAATTTTTTCTTGGTTCAATGTCTTGGCTGGAAATCTATTCTGTTCAGTCCCATTTTACAGTTGTGTCACACATTTTTCATGTGACTCAGTGTTGTGGCACATTGTGCTGCTGTTGTTTTTTTCTTGGTATGTTTTGTTCTGTTTTTTGAGTTCCAGGTCTGAGGGGGTCCAGAAGGTGCAGTGGCGAGATCGGACGTCCTCCCAGAAGTCCCCTCCTCTCGGACGCCCAGTCCCTTTGGAAGTCCTCAACAGCCTCCCCATAGGCATGTCTCAGGTAGGAGCAAGTGTTCAATAGATATTTTTTCTAATCGTGCACACCAATTTACTTAATTAAAGAAAAATGTCAAACTAATTGATATTAATTTGCCACTCTTGATTCTTCACCTTTTAGAATTTGGACTTGGCTTCCTGTGGTCCAGGGAGCGGGGTGTGTAGTGTGCAGTGTCGGCCGACGGCCTGTATAGGTCCGGTAACGGCTGCAGCTCCACATCTGCTTCCACTGCCTGCTACGACGGGACATGCCTCAGGTAAAAACCGCAGTACAGATTTGCACTTGTTTCACATTTCAATTTTCCCAGTTAATTTTGATCTTTTAACACCCACAGACAACACAGAAGACCACCAGAAGGCTGGAGAAAATGGGACTTCAAATGAATGTTGTAAATAAATGTTAAAATAAAAAATGTATACATATATGAAAATATTTCAAGTCTGAAGTGTATTCTTAGGTTGCTATAATAGTACTACATGTACAGTATTTTGTATTGTATTGTTATATCGGTCTTTCTCTTTATGTATATGGGTCATTCCAGAATTGGAGGACAATTTAGGCATCCTAACCTTTGAAAAATCTACCCTTTATTTCATATTTTTCTGTCATGTCTTTAAGAAAACCAGGTAGGAAGCCATCAAATGTGATTCGGCCAGCTCAAGCATTACAGTTACACTTTTTATGAAATGTTTTATTTGATGTGTGCCATGCATAGTGTAACCCTGTTATGAATACTCAGGAACCTGAAAGTTTTTTTTTTTTTTCAAAAATGTTTAATAAATCCTTTACCATTAAGTAAAGAAGGCCACATGCACATTGGATAATCATTTAATTTCAGTTAAGATTTGACCTATTTAAACAACTTTTGAACTCTGGCATGCCCAACTTTTCAATATTTGCATGTTTTTTTTTGTATTTAATTGCAAATATTTGCTCAAATCTATTACAAATTAAATCATTCAAACCACTAAAAGGACAATAGGTCAAACCCTCATGAGTTTGGGAAAATCATTTAAGATTATTTTGTTAAAAAATATTTGGTAACAAGGTTGAAATTAGAGTAACATGGTTGAATAGATCCATTACTACTTATTATAGATCATAACATAAATGTGATAAACACATACTCAGGACCACAGGAATGTTGTTTAATAACATGCTGTGTATTAACCTGCAATGCCTATCATTCAATTTCTTGCATATTTCAAATATTAGGTTTTGGTGCTTTCTCTTTCATATAGGTGTAACTATAACAAGCTGGAATGTATGATATGAACATATTTTCAATAAAGGATCAGTGAGTAGGAATGAGACATCAACATGTCACTAAGACCGCAACTGGACCTGATCAAATATTCAATAGTCAAACATGAAAACAGTAGTACTGTAGGCAGACATCTATAAAAATGAATGAGGATGTCAAAGGTAGTCATGAACAACTGATCAATGTCATAGAAAGCTGATGTCCAGGTTTAAATTCCGTGGCTGGCCAGAGCATCCCACACCTCTCTTGCAATGGCCATATGACATGAGGTAACATTCTCTGGAGGAGGAATGAGGGACAGCACATTCTCAAAGGGATACCAATGAAGATCATCCCCCAATGGCCAGAAGAAACGATTTTCCCCCACTCTGCATACATTTCACCTGGCAGTGGTGCGACAGACTGGAAAACGCCAGGTAAACCTCTCAGCTTCACACATCCTTAAGAGTGACTTCAATCCAAATTTTGACCAGGTGAGATCCTCCTGTCTCTGCCTTTCAAAATAAAAGCACCACACAATTTCGAAATTAAAGCCTGCCACAGACCGGAAAACGCCAGTTAAACCTCTCAGCTTCACACAGCCTTTAGAGTAACTCCAATCCAAATTTCGACCATGTGAGATCTTCATGTCTCTGCCTTTGAAAATAAAAGCACAGCACAATTTTAAAATAAAAGCCTGCGACGGACCGGAAAATGCCAGTTAAACCTCTCAGCTTCACACAGCGTTTAGAATAAATACGCCGCTCCGGACATGCACCCATCCCGAGCCCCTCCCACGATTTCCGCATCAGCGGGAATTGTCTAGTTAGGGGCTCGGGCTTCGGCACGAGCCACTCTCCTCTCCATTGCAAAGCAATGGGAGGAGAGTGGCTCGTGGCGAAGCCACGAGCCACTATTGTTCTCCTGCTGCGTTTATTATTATATTTTCTTCACGTTTCCGCCGTTTTTCGGTCGCTAACTCGTCCTAGGGCTTTGAGAAAACCAAAACAAATTATATATCAAAACGTGCGGCTTCATCGGGAATAGTGTGCTATGACTTTTCTAAGACATTCGTCATTTTTTCGCAGAATTATTCGCAAAAAACTGCCAAAAAAGTCCCATAGAAAATGAATGGGGAGCGAAAAAAATCGGCTCAAAAAATCCACTATTTTCAAAACGCCACTCCTTCGCCATACGTTCACCTAGAAACTTCATTTAACCATCAAAACGCAGTGATTTTTCTTGTCTCCGCAGGAATGTAGTTTATGTCAGGCTGAGATTTACAGTTTTTCATCAGTGAGTCCTCAAAAAAGTGAAAATTCTCAAAATCTGCTCTGGTTAGAGTGCGGCATGTCAGTTGGTAGAGTGGAGGAGAGGTGAAAAATCCGCCTGAAAATTTCCCGATCGCATCGCCCTCACGACCAAACGATAAATGTCAGGGGAATGAAATTTGGTCAGATTGTAGACAAATTTCCTGGGGTTCAAATGAATCCAAGTTTGAAGACCTAGCTCTTTCTGAAGTGAAATGGCAGGCAGCAGTTTAGACAAAAGTCGCACCGTTCTCTCCATAAGAACCAATGTAAACTGAATCATCTGCCTCATGGAGGGACAATGTTTTTTAAATCGCTGTAACTCGGTCATTTCTCACAATATTTGGAAAATAATTACATTTATGGAAAGCCACAGCCTTCCTCTCGCTCACGGTCATTTCGGTTTTCAGCTAGCATTCACGGTTAGCCCACAGTTAGCGCCAGAACGAGATGTTGCGCGGTGCTGCTGAGAAGCACTTTTTTGCTGTCTGTGGCAGGCACCGTTGCTATGGGGGCCCATAGCAACCGCCTTTACACACGCGCAGGCATGTTCGCACGCACACACACAGACTCATTGGTGTGCCACACCCACCTTCACACCCAATACCTCCACAGGAGCTGCATTTCAGCCTGAAAATCAGCTCAACCTCTCAGCTTCACACAGCCTTTAGAGCAGTGGTGTCAAACTCAGTTCCAACACACCTGATTCAAATGATCAGGCTCGTTATCAGGCTTCTGCTGAGCTTAATGATAGCTAATCATTTGAATCAGGTGTGTTGGAAGAAGGAAACATGTACAACACAGAGGATAGTGGACCTCCAGGAACTGAATTAGACACACCTGCTATCGAGGAACTCCAATCCAAATATTGACCAGGTCAGATCTTCCTTTCTCTGTCTTTCAAAATAAAAGCACAGCACACTTTGAAAATAAAAGCCTTCCACACACCGGAAAACACCAGTTAAACCCCTCAGCTTCACACAGCCTTTACAGTAACTCCAATCCAAATGTTGACCAGGTGAGATCTTCCTGTCTTTGCCTTTCAAAATAAAAGCACAGCAAAATTTCAAAATAAAAGCCTGTGAAAGACAGGAAATGCCAGTTAAACCTCTCAGCTTCACACAGCCTTTACAGTAACTCCAATCCAAATTTTGACCAGGTGAGATCTTCCTGTCTCTGCCTTTCAAAATAAAAGCACAGCAAATTTTCAAAATAAAAGCCTGTGAAAGACTGGAAATGCCAGTTAAACCTCTCAGCTTCACACAGCCTTTACAGTAACTCCAATCCAAATTTTGACCAGCTGAGATCTTCCTGTCTCTGCCTTTCAAAATAAAAGCACAGCACAATTTCAAAATAAAAGCCTGTGACGGACCAAAAAATAACCCTCTCCTGCCCAGCTCCGGACATGCACACATCCCGAGCCCCTCCCACGATTTCCGCATGCGGGAATTGTCTAGTATTTCCATTACTACCCCAATATCATTTTTTCATCACGTTTCTGCCGAATTTCGGTCGCTAACTCGTCCTAGGGCTTTGAGAAAACCAAAGCAAATTATATATCAAAACGTGCGGCTTCATCGGGAATAGTGTGCTATGACTTTTCTAAGAAATTCGTCATTTTTTCGCAGAATTATTCGCAAAAAACTGCGCAAAAAGTCCCATTGAAAATGAATGGGGAGTGAAAAAAATCAGCTTGAAAAATCCACTGTTTTCCAAACGCCACTGCTTCGCCATACGTTCACCTAGAAACTTCATTTAACCATCAAAAACGCAGTGATTTTTCTTGTCTTCGCAGGAATGTATTTTATGTCAGGCTGAGATTTACAGTTTTTGATCAGTGAGTCCTCAAAAAAGTGAAAATTCTCAAAATCTGCTCTGGTTAGAGTGCGTGATGTCAGTTGGTAGAGTGGAGGAGAGGAGAAAATCCGCCTGAAAATTTCACGATCGCATCGCCCTCAAGACCAAATGATAAGAGTTAGGAAAATGAAATTTGGTCAGATTGTAGACAATTTTCCTGGGATTCAAATGAATCCAAGTTTGAAGACCTAGCTCTTTCAGAAGTGAAATGGCAGGCAGCAGTTTCGACCAAAGTCGCACCGTTCTCTCCATAAGAACCAATGTAAACTGAATCATCTGGCTCATGGAGGGACAGTGTTTTTTAAATCGCTGTAACTCGGTCATTTCTCACAATATTTGGACAACAATTACATTTATGGAAAGCCACAGCCTTCCTCTCACTCACGGTCATGTCGGTTTTCAGGTAGCATTCACGGTTAGCCCACAATTAGCGCCAGAATGAGACGTTGCGCGCTGCTGCTGAGAAGCACTTTTCTGCTGTCTGTGGCAGGCACCGTTGCTATGGGGCCCATAGCAACCGCTCTTACACACGCGCAGGCATGGTCGCACGCACACACACAGACTCATTGGTGTGCCACGCCCACCTTCACACTCAATACCTCCACAGGAGCTGCATTTCAGCCTGAAAATCACTGAAACCTCTCAGCTTCACACAGCCTTTAGAGCAGGGGTGTCAAACTCAGTTCCAACACACCTGATTCAAATGATCAGGCTCGTTATCAGGCTTCTGCTGAGCTTAATGATGGCTAATCATTTGAATCAGGTGTGTTGTAAGAAGGAAACATCTGGAACATAGAGGATAGTGGACCTCCAGGAACTGAGTTAGACACCCCTGCTTTAGAGTAACTCCAATCCAAATTTTGACCAGGTGAGATCTTCTTGTCTCTGCCTTTCAAAATAAAAGCACAGCACAATTTCAAAATAAAAGTCTGTGACGGACTGAAAACTCCAGTTAAACCTCTCAGCTTCACACAGCCTTTACTCCAATCCAAAGTTTAACCAGGTCTGATCTTCCTGTCTCTGTCTTTCAAAATAAAAGCACAGCACAATTTCAAAATAAAAGCCTGAAACAGACCAAAAAATGCCAGTTAAACCTCTCAGCTTCACACAGCCTTTTGAGTAACTCCAATCCAAATTTTGACCAGGTGAGATCTTCTTGTCTCTGCCTTTCAAAATAAAAGCACAGCAACAATTTCAAAATAAAAGCCTGCGACAGACTGGAAACACCAGTTAAACCTTACCTTCACCACACAGCCTTTACAGTAACTCCAATTGAAATTTTGACCAGATGAGATCTTCTTGTCTTGCCTTTCAAAATAAAAGCACAGCACAATTTCTAAATAAAAGCCTGCGACAGACTGGAAACGCCAGTTAAACCTCTCACCTTCACACAGCCTTTAGAGTAAATACGCCTCTCCCATGCCACTCCGGACATACACACATCCCGAGCCCCTCCCACGATTCCGCGTGCGGGAATTGTCTAGTATTTCCATACTACCCAATGTAATTTTTTCTTCACGTTTCTGCCGATTTTCGGTCGCTAACTCGTCCTAGGGCTTTGAGAAAACCAAAGCAAATTATACATCAAAACGTGCGGCTTCATCGGGAATAGTGTGCTATGACTTTTCTAAGAAATTCGTAATTTTTTCGCAGAATTATTCGCAAAAAACTGCGCAAAAAGTCCCATAGGAAATGAATGGGGACTGATGAAAATCTGCTTGAAAAATCCAGTGTTTTCCAAACGCCACTGCTGTCGCCATACATTCACCGAGAAGCTTCATTTAACCATCAAAAACGCAGTCATTTTTCTTGTATCCGCAGGAATGTAGTTTATGTCAGGCTGAGATTTACAGTTTTTGATCAGTGAGTCCTCAAAAAAGTGAAAATTCTCAAATCCGCTCTTGTTAGAGTGTGTGATGTCAGTTGGTAGAGTGGAGGAGAGGTGAAAAATCCGCCTGAAAATTTCCCGATTCGGCATCGCCGCTCACGACCAAACGATAAATTCAGGGAATGAAATTTGGTCAGATTGTAAACCATTTTCTGGATTTCAATGAATCCAAGTTTGAGACCTAGCTCTTCTGAAGTGAAATGGCAGGCAGCAGTTTAGACCAAAGTCGCACCGTTCTCTCCATAGGAACCAATGTAAACTGAATCATCTGCCTCATGGAGGGACAGTGTTTTTATCGCTGTATCGGTCAATTTCTCTCAATATTTGGAAATAATCATATCTATGGATAGCCAGGCCTTCCTGTCGCTCACGGTCATTTTAGTTTTTCAGCTCGCATTAACGGTTCGCCCACAATTAGGCAGAACTCGACGTTGCGCGCTGCTGCTGAGAAGCACTTTTCCCTGCTGTCTGTGGCAGGCAATCGTTAGCTATGGGGCCCATAGCAACCCGCCCTTACACACCGGCAGGCATGCTCCCCACGCACACATCACACAGACTCATTGGTGTGGCCACACCCACCTTGACCCCAATACCTCCACAGGAGGCTGCATTTCAGCTCAAAATCAGTTCAAACTCTCAGCTTCCACAGCTTTAGAGCAGGGGTGTCAAACTCAGTTCCAACACCCTGATTCAAATGATCAGGCTCGTTATCAGGCTTCTGCTGAGCTTGATGATGAGCTGATTATTTGAAACAGGTGTGTTGGAAGAGGAAAGATCTAGAACATAGAGGATAGTTGACCTCCAGGAACTGAGTTTGACACCCCTGCTTTAGAGTAACTCCAATCCAAATGTTTGACCAGGTGAGATCTTCCTTTCTTTCCCTTTCAAATAAAAGCACAGCACAATTTCAAAATAAAAGCCAGCTATGGCCTGAAACATCAGTTAAACCTCTCAGCTTCACACAGCCTTTACAATAACTCCAATCCAAATTTTGACCAGGTGAGATCTTCCTGTCTCTGCCTTTCAAAATACAAGCACAGCACAATTTCTAAATAAAAGCCTGCGACAGACTGGAAATGCCAGTTCAACATCTCAGCTTCACACAGCCTTTAGAACAGGGGTGTCAAACTCAGTTCCAACACACCTGATACAAATGATCAGGCTCGTTATCAGGCTTCTGCTGAGCTTAATGATAGCTAATCATTTGAATCAGGTGTGTTGTAAGAAGGAAACATCTAGAACACAGAGGATTGTGGTCCTCCAGGAACTGAGTTTGACACCCCAGCTTTACAGTAACTCCAATCCAAATTTTGACCAGGTGAGATCTTCCTGTCTCTGCCTTTCAAATTAAAAGCACAGCACAATTTGCCAGTTCAACCTCTCAGCTTCACACAGCCTTTAGAGTATCTCCAATCCAAATTTTGACCAGGTGAGATCTTCATGTCTCTGCCTTTGAAAATAAAAGCACAGCACAATTTTAAAATAAAAGTCTGTGACGGACCAGAAAATATCACCAAAACCTCTCAGCTTCACACAGCCGTTAGAATAAATACGCCTCTCCGGACATGCACACATCCCGAGCCCCTCCCACGATTTCCGCGAGCGGGAATTGTCTAGTATTTCCATTACTACCCCAATATCAATTTTTCTTCACATTTTCGGTCGCTAACTAGTCCTAGGGCTTTGAGAAAACCAAAATAAATTATATATCAAAAACGTGCGGCTTCATCGGGAATAGTGTGCTATGACTTTTCTAAGACATTCGTCATTTTTTCGCAGAATTATTCGCAAAAAACTGCCAAAAAAGTCCCATAGAAAATGAATGGGGAGCGAAAAAAATCGGTTCAAAAAATCCACTATTTTCAAAATGCCACTCCTTCGCCATACGTTCACCTAGAAACTTCATTTAACCATCAAAACGCAGGGATTTTTCTTGTCTCCGCAGGAATGTAGTTTATGTCAGGCTGAGATTTACAGTTTTTGATCAGTGAGTCCCTAAAAAAGTGAAAATTCTCAAAATCTGCTCTGGTTAGAGTGCGGCATGTCAGTTGTAGAGTGGAGGAGAGGTGAAAAATCCGCCTGAAATTTCCCGATCGCATCGCCCGTCACGACCAACGATAAATGTCAGGGGAATGAAATTTGGGTCAGATTGTAACAATTTTCCTGGGATTCAAATGAATCCAAGTTTGAAGACCTAGCTCTTTCTGAAGTGAAATGGCAGGCAGCAGTTAGACCAAAAGTCGCACCGTTCTCTCCATAAGAACCAATGTAAACTGAATCATACTGCCTCATGGAGGGACAGTGTTTTTTAAATCGCTGTAACTCGGTCATTTCTCACAATATTTGGAAAATAATTACATTATGGAGCCACGGCCTTCCTCTCGCTCACGGTCATTTCGGTTTTCAGCTAGCATTCACGGTTAGCCCACAATTAGCGCCAGAACGAGACGTTGCGCGCTGCTGCTGAGAAGCACTTTTTTGCTGTCTGTGGCAGGCACCGTTGCTATGGGGGCCCATAGCAACCGCCCTTACACACGCGCAGGCATGTTCGCACGCACACACACAGACTCACTGGTGTGCCACACCCACCTTCACACCCAATACCTCCACAGGAGCTGCATTTCATCCTGAAAATCACTGAAACCTCTCAGCTTCACACAGCCTTTAGAGCAGGGGTGTCAAACTCAGTTCCAACACACCTGATTCAAATGATCAGGCTCGTTATCAGGCTTCTGCTGAGCTTTATGATGTAAGAAGGAAACATCTAGAACACAGAGGATAGTGGACCTCCAGGAACTGAGTTTGACACCCCTGCTTTACAGTAACTCCAATCCAAATTTTGACCAGGTGAGATCTTCCTGTCTCTACCTTTCAAAATAAAAGCACAACACAATTTCAAAATAAAAGCCTGCAACAGACTGGAAATGCCAGTTAAACCTTTCAGCTTCGCACAGCCTTTAGAGTAACTCCAATACAAATGTTGACCAGGTCAGATCTTCCTGTCTCTGCCTTTCAAAATAAAAGCACATCACAATTTACCAGTTAAACCTCTCAGCTTCACACAGCCTTTCGAGTAACTCCAATCCAAATTTTGACCAGGTGACATCTTCCTGTCTCTGCCTTTCAAAATAAAAGAACAGCACAATTTCTAAATAAAAGCCTGCGACTGACTGGAAATGCCAGTTAAACATCTCAGCTTCACACAGCCTTTACAGCAACTCCAATCCAAATTTTGACCAGGTGAGATCTTCCTGTCTCTGCCTTTCAGAATAAAGCACAGCACAATTTCAAAATAAAAGCCTGCGACAGACTGGAAATGCCAGTTCAACCTCTCAGCTTCACACAGCCTTTAGAGTAACTCCAATCCAAATTTTGACCAGGTCTGATCTTCCTGTCTCTTCCTCTCAAAATAAAAGCACAGCACAATTTGCCTGTTAGACTTCTCAGCTTCACACAGCCTTTACAGTAACTCCAATCCAAATTTTGACCAGGAAAACGCCGAAATACGCCTCTCCAGACATGCACACATCCCGAGCCCCTCCCACGATTTCCGCATCAGCGGGAATTGTCTAGTTAGGGGCTCGGGCTTCGACACGAGCCACTCTCCTCTCCATTGCAAAGCAATGGGAGGAGAGTGGCTCGTGGCGAAGCCACGAGCCACTATTGTTCTCCTGTGAAAAAGGCGTTTATTAGGGGCTCGGGCTTCGACACGAGCCACTCTCCTCTCCATTGCAAAGCAATGGGAGGAGAGTGGCTCGTGGCGAAGCCACGAGCCACTATTGTTCTCCTGCTGCGTTTATCTTTTCTATTTTCTTCACGTTTCCGCCGTTTTTCGATTCGCTTCTCGTCCTAGGCCTTTGAGAAAACCAAAACAAATTATATATCAAAACGTGCGGCTTCATCGGGAATAGTGTGCTATGACTTTTCTAAGACATTCGTCATTTTTTCGCAGAATATTCGCAAAAAACTGCGAAAAAAAGTCCCATTGAAAATGAAATGGGGAGTGAAAAAATCGGCTGAAAAAATCCACTTTTTTCCCAACGCCACTGCTTCGCCATGCGTTCACCTAGAAACTTCATTTAACCATCAAAACGTAGTGATTTTTCTTGTCTCCGCAGGAATGTATTTTATGTCAGGCTGAGATTTATAGTTTTTCATCAGTGAGTCCTCAAAAAAAGTGAAAATTCTCAAAATCTGCTCTGGTTAGAGTGCGGCATGTCAGTTGGTAGAGTGGAGGAGAGGTGAAAAATTCGCCTGAAAATTTCACGATCGCATCGCCGTCACGACCAAACGATAAATGTTAGGGAATGAAATTTGGTCAGATTGTAAACAATTTTCCTGGGATTCAAATGAATCCAAGTTTGAAGACCTAGCTCTTTCTGAATGGAAATGGCAGGCAGCAGTTTAGACCAAAGTCACACCGTTCTCTCCATAAGAACCAATGTAAACTGAATCATCTGCCTCTTGGAGAGACAGTGTTTTTTAAATCGCTGTAACTCGGTCATTTCTTCACAATATTTGAAAATAATTACATTTATGGAAAGCCACGGCCTTCCTCTCGCTCACGGTCATTTCGGTTTCAGCTAGCATTAACGGTTAGCCCACAATTAGCGCCAGAACGAGACGTTGCGCGCTGCTGCTGAGAAGCACTTTTCTGCTGTCTGTGGCAGGCACCGTTGCTATGGGGCCCATAGCAACCGCCCTTACACACGCGCAGGCATGCTCCCACGCACACACACAGACTCATTGGAGTGCCACACCCACCTTCACACCCAATACCTCCACAGGGAGCTGCATTTCAGCCTGAAAATCAGTTAAACCTCTCAGCTTCACACAGCCTTTACAGCAGGGGTGTCAAACTCAGTTCCAACACACCTGATTCAAATGATCAGGCTCGTTATCAAGGCTTCTGCTGAGCTTGATGATGAGCTGATTATTTGAAACAGGTGTGTTGGAAGAGGGAAACATGTAAAACATAGAGGATAGTGGACCTCCATGAACTGAGTTTGACACCCCTGCTTTAGAGTAACTCCAATCCAAATGTTGACCAGATGAGATCTTCCTGTCTTTCCCTTTCAAAATAAAAGCACAGCACAATTTCAAAATAAAAGCCTGCGATGGGCCTGAAAACACCAGTTAAACCTCTCAGCTTCACACAGCCTTTACAATAACTCCAATCCAAATTTTGACCAGGTGAGATCTTCCTGTCTCTGCCTTTCAAAATAAAAGCACAGCACAATTTGCCAGTTAAACCTCTCAGCTTCACACAGCCTTTAGAGTAACTCCAATTCAAATTTTGACCAGGTGAGATCTTCCTGTCTCTGCCTTTCAAAACAAAAGAACAGCAAAATTTCAAAATAAAAGCCTGCCATGAACTTCAAATGCCAGTTAAACCTCTCAGCTTCATACAGCCTGTACAGTAACTCCAATCCAAATTTTGACTTGGTGAGATCTTCCTGTCTCTGCCTTTCAAAATAAAAGCACAGCACAATTTCAAAATAAAAGCCTGCAATGGACTGGAAAACGCCGAAATACGCCTCTCCGGACATGCACACATCCCGAGCCCCTCCCACGATTTCCGCACCAGCGGGAATTGTCTAGTTAGGGGCTCGGGCTTCGACACGAGCCACTCTCCTCTCCATTGCAAAGCAATGGGAGGAGAGTGGCTCGTGGCGAAGCCACGAGCCACTATTGTTCTCCTGTTGAAAAAGCGTTTATTAGGGGCTCGGGGCTGCAGTATGCAGCCCGAGCCACTATTGTTCTCCTGTTGCGTTTATTATTAGGGGCTCGGGCTTCGACACGAGCCACTCTCCTCTCCATTGCAAAGCAATGGGAGGAGAGTGGCTCGTGGCGAAGCCACGAGCCACTATTGTTCTCCTGTGGCGTTTATTAGGGGCTCGGGCTTCGACACGAGCCACTCTCCTCTCCATTGCAAAGCGCTGCAGGCCATGCAGCCCGAGCCACTATTGTTCTCCGCTGGCGTTTATTATTTTTCTTCAACTTTCCGCCGTTTTTCGATTCGTAACTCGTCCTTAGGCCTTTGAGAAAACCAAAATAAATTATATATCAAAACGTGCGGCTTCATCGGAAATAGTGTGCTATGACTTTTCTAAGAAATTCGTCATTTTTTCGCAGAATTATTCGCAAAAAACAGCGCAAAAAATCCATAGAAATGAATGGGGACGAAAAAATCGGCTTGAAAAATCCACTGTTTTCCAAACGCCACTGCCTCGCCATACGTTCACCTTAGAAAACTTCATTTAACCATCAAAACGTAGTGATTTTTCTTGTCTCCGCAGGAATGTTAGTTATGTCAGGCTGAGATTTACAGTTTTTGATCAGTGAGTCCTCAAAAAAGTGAAAATTCTCAAAATCTGCTCTGGTTAGAGTGCGTGATGTCAGTTGGTAGAGTGGAGGAGAGGTGAAAAATCCGCCTGAAAATTTCACGATCGCATCGCCCCACGACCAAACGATAAATGTTAGGGGAATGAAATTTGGTCAGATTGTAAACAAATTTCCTGTGATTCAAATGAATCCAAGTTTGAAGACTCGCTCTTTCTGAAGGGAAAATGGCAGGCAGCAGTTTTAGAGCAAAGTCGCACCCGTTCTCTCCATAGGAACCAATGTAAACTGAATCATCTGGCTCATGGAGGGACAGTGTTTTTAAATCGCTGTAACTTTGTCATTTCTCACAATATTTGGAAAATAATTACATTCATGGTTAAGCCACGCCTTCCTCTCGCTCACGGTCCATTTCGGTTTTCAGCTAGCATTCACGGTTAGCCCACAATTAGCGCCAGAACGAGACGTTGCGCCTGCTGCTGAGAAGCACTTTTCTGCTGTCTGTGGCAGGCACCGTTGCTATGGTGGCCCATAGCAACCGCCCTTCACACACGCGCAGGCATGCTTCCACGCACACACACAGAACTCATTGGAGTGCCACACCCACCTTCACACCCAATACCTCCACAGGAGCTGCATTTCAGCCTGAAAATCAGTTCAACCTCTCAAGCTTCACACAGCCTTAAGAACAGAGGTGTCAAACTCAGTTCCAACACACCTGATTCACATGATCAGGCTCGTTATCAGGCTTCTGCTGAGCTTAATGATAGCCTATCATTTGATCAGGTGTGTTGTAAGAAGGAAACATCTAGAACACTAGAGGATAGTGGACCTCCAGGAACTGAGTTTGACATCCCTGCTTTGCGGTAACTCCAATCCAAATGTTGACCAGGTGAGATCTTCTTGTCTTTGCCTTTTCAAATAAAAGCACAGCCACAATTGCAAATAAAAGCCTGTGACAAGACTGGAAACGCCAGTTAAACCTCTCAGCTTCACACAGCCTTTACTCGAATCCAATTTTTGACCAGGTGAGAGCTTCCTGTCTCTGCCTTTCAAACTAAAAAGCACAGCACAAGTTCAAAATAAAAGCCAATGACAGACCTGGAAATGCCAGTTAAACCTCTCGCTTCACACAGCCTTTTGAGTAAACTCCAATCCAAATTTTGACCAGGTGAGATCTTCCTGTCTTCCCTTTCAGAAATAAAAGCACAGCACAAATTTCAAAATAAAGCCTTCGATGGGCCTGAAAACACCAGTTAAGCCTCTCAGCTTCCACAACCTTTAACAGTAACTCCAATCCAAATTTTGACCAGGTGACATCTTCCTGTCTCTGCCTTTCAAAATGAAAGCACAGCACAATTTCAAAATAAAAGCCTGCGACAGACTGGAAATGCCAGTTAAACATCTCAGCTTCACACGCCTTTACAGTAACTCCAATCCAAATTTTGACCAAATGAGATCTTCCTGTCTCTTGCCGTTTCAAAATAAAAGCACAGCACAATTTCAAAAATAAAAGCCTTGTGACGGACCAAAAAATAACCCTCTCCTGCCCAGCTCCGGACATGCACCATCCCGAGCCCCTCCCACGATTTCCGCGAGCGGGAATTGTCTAGTTCTTCTCTTTTCTTCACGTTTCCGCCGTTTTTCGATTCGCTTCTCGTCCTAGGGCTTTGAGAAAATCAAAACAAATTATATATCAAAACGTGCGGCTTCATCGGGAATAGTGTGCTATGACTTTTCTAAGAAATTCGTCATTTTATCGCAGAATTATTCGCAAAAAACTGCGCAAAAAGTCCCATGAAAATGAATGGGGAGTGAAAAAAATCGGCTGAAAAAATCCACTTTTTTCCAAACGCCACTGCTTCGCCATACGTTCACCTAGAAACTTCATTTAACCATCAAAACGCAGTGATTTTTCTTGTCTTCGCAGAATGTATTTTATGTCAGGCTGAGATTTACAGTTTTTGATCAGTGAGTCCTCAAAAAAGTGAAAATTCTCAAAATCTGCTCTGGTTTAGAGTGCGGCATGTCAGTTGGTAGAGTGGAGGAGAGGAGAAAAATCGCCTGAAAATTTCACGATCGCATCGCCTCACGACCAAACCATAAATGTTAGGGGAATGAAATTTGGTCAGATTGTAAACATTTCCTGGGAATCAAATGAAGTCCAAGTTTGAAGACCTAGCTCTTTCTGAAGTGAAATGGCAGGCAGCAGTTTAGACAAAGTTCGCACCGTTCTCTCCATAGGAACCAATGTAAACTGAATCATCTGCCTCATGGAGGGACAGTGTTTTTTAAAATCGCTGTAACTCGGTCATTTCTCACAATATTTGGAAAATAATTACATTCTATGGTAGCCACGGCCTTCCTCTCGCTCACGGTCATTTTGGTTTTCAGCTACGCATTCACGGTTAGCCCACAGTTAGCGCCAGAACGCGACGTTGCGCGGTGCTGCTGAGAAGCACTTTTCTGCTGTCTGTGGCAGGCACCGTTGCTATGGGGGCCCATAGCAACCGCCCTTACACACGCGCAGGCATGGTCCCACGCACACACACAGACTCATTGAAGTGCCACACCCACCTTCACACCAATACCTCCACAGGAGCTGCATTTCAGCCTGAAAATCAGTTCAACCTCTCAGCTTCACACAGCCTTTAGAGCAGGGGTGTCAAACTCAGTTCCAACACACCTGATTCAAATGATCAGGCTCGTTATCAGGCTTCTGCTGAGCTTGATGATGAGCTGATCATTTGAATCAGGTGTGTTGGAAGAGGAAACATCTAGAACATAGAGGATAGTGGACCTCCAGGAACAGAGTTTGACACCCTGCTTTCGAGTAACTCCAATCCAAATGTTGACCAGGTGAGATCTTCCTGTCTTTCCCTTTCAAAATAAAAGCACAGCACAATTTCAAAATAAAAGCCTGCGATGGGCCTGAAAACACCAGTTAACCTCTCAGCTTCACACAGCCTTTAGAGCAGGGGTGTCAAACTCAGTTCCAACACACCTGATTCAAATGATCAGGCTCGTTATAATGCTTCTGCTGAGCTTAATGATAGCTAATCATTTGAATCAGGTGTGTTGTAAGATGGAAACATCTAGAACATAGAGGATAGTGGACCTCCAGGAACTGAGTTAGACACCCCTGCTTTAGAGTAACTCCAATCCAAATTTTGACCAGGTGACATCTTCCTGTCTCTGCCTTTCAGAATAAAAGCACAGCACAATTTCAAAATAAAAGCCTGCGACGGACTGAAAACTCCAGTTAAACCTCTCAGCTTCACACAGCCTTTGGAGTGACTCCAATCCAAATTTTGACCAGGTCTATCTTCCTGTCTCTTTCTCAAAATAAAAGCACAGCACAATTTGCCTGTTAGACTTCTCAGTATCACACAGCCTTTACAGTAACTCCAATCCAAATTTTGACCAGGTGAGATCTTCCTGTCTTTGTCTTTCAAAATAAAAGCACAGCACAATTTCAAAATAAAAGCATGCAATGGACTGGAAAATGCCACTTAAACCTCTTAGCTTCACACAGCCTTTACTGTAACTCCAATCCAAATTTTGACCAGGTGAGAGCTTCCTGTCTCTGCCTTTCAAAATAAAAGCACAGCCCAATTTGTCAGTTAAACCTCTCAGCTTCACACAGCCTTTAGAGTAACTCCAATCCAAATTTTGACCAGGTGAGATCTTCCTGTCTCTGCCTTTCAAAATAAAAGCACGGCAAAATTTCAAAATAAAAGCCTATGACAGACTGGAAAACGCCAGTTAAACCTCTCAGCTTCACACAGCCTTTAGAGTAACTCCAATCCAAATGTTGACCAGGTGAGATCTTCCTGTCTCTGCCTTTCAAAATAAAAGCACAGCACAATTTGCCAGTTAAACCTCTCAGCTTCACACAGCCTTTTGAGTAACTCCAATCCAAATTTTGACCAGGTGAGATCTTCCTGTCTCTTCTTTTCAAAATAAAAACACAGCAAAATTTCAAAATAAAAGCCTGCAAGGTACTGGAAACGCCAGTTAAAACTCTCAGCTTGAAACAGCCTTTACAGTAACTCCAATCCAAATGTTCACCAGGTCAGATCTTCCTGTCTCTGCCTTTCAAAATAAAAGCACAGCACAATTTGCCAGTTAAACTTGTCAGTTTCACACAGCCTTTACAGTAGCTCCAATCCAAATTTTGACCAGGTGAGATCTTCCTGTCTCTCCCTTTCAAAATAAAAGCACAGCACAATTTCAAAATAAAATCCTGTGACGGACCAAAAAATACCCCTCTCCTGCCCAGCTCCGGACATGCACACATCCCGAGCCCCTCCCACGATTTCCGCGAGCGGGAATTGTCTAGTTCTCTTTTATTCCTAACGTTTCCGCCGTTTTTCGATTCGCTTCTCCTCCTAGGGCTTTGAGAAAATCAAAGCAAATTATATATCAAAACGTGCGGCTTCATCGGGAATAGTGTGCTATGACTTTTCTAAGAAATTCGTCATTTTATCGCAGAATTATTCGCAAAAAACTGCGCAAAAAGTCCCATTGAAAATGAATGGGGAGCGAAAAAATCGGCTCAAAAAATCCACTTTTTTCCAAACGCCACTGCTTCGCCATACGTTCACCTAGAAACTTCATTTAACCATCAAAACGCAGTGATTTTTCTTGTCTCCGCAGGAATGTATTTTATGTCAGGCTGAGATTTACAGTTTTTCGTCAGTGAGTCCTCAAAAAAGTGAAAATTCTCAAAATCTGCTCTGGTTAGAGTGCGGCATGTCAGTTGGTAGAGTGGAGGAGAGGAGAAAAATCCGCCTGAAAATTTCACGATCGCATCGCCCTCACGACCAAACGATAAATGTTAGGAGAATGAAATTTGGTCAGATTGTAGACAATTTTCCTGGGATTCAAATGAATCCAAGTTTGAAGACCTAGCTCTTTCTGAAGGGAAATGGCAGGCAGCAGTTTAGACCAAAGTCGCACCGTTCTCCCATAAGAACCAATGTAAACTGAATCATCTGGCTCATGGAGGGACAGTGTTTTTTAAATCGCTGTAACTCGGTCATTTCTCTCAATATTTGGAAAATAATCATATCTATGGATAGCCACAGCCTTCCTCTCGCTCACGGTCATTTTAGTTTTCAGCTCGCATTAACGGTTCGCCCACAATTAGCGCCAGAACGAGACGTTGCGCGTGCTGCTGAGAAGCACTTTTCTGCTGTCTGTGGCAGGCACCGTTGCTATGGGGGCCCATAGCAACCGCCCTTACACACGCGCAGGCATGGTCTGACGCACACACACAGACTCATTGGTGTGCCACGCCCACCTTCACACCCAATACCTCCACAGGAGCTGCATTTCAGCCTGAAAATCAGTTCAACCTCTCAGCTTCACACAGCCTTTCGAGCAGGGGTGTCAAACTCAGTTCCAACACACCTGATTCAAATGATCAGGCTCGTTATCAGGCTTCTGGTGAGCTTGATGATGAGCTGATTATTTGAAACAGGTGTGTTGGAAGAAGGAAACATCTAGAACATAGAGGATAGTGGACCTCCAGGAACTGAGTTTGACACCCCTGCTTTACAGTAACTCCAATCCAAATTTTGACCAGGTCAGATCTTTCTGTCTCGGCCTTTCAAAATAAAAGCACAGCACAATTTCAAAATAAAAGCCTGCGATGAACCCGAAAACGCCAGTTTAACCTCTCAGCTTCACACAGCCTTTCGAGCAGGGGTGTCAAACTCAGTTCCAACACACCTGATTCAAATGATCAGGCTCGTTATCAGGCTTCTGCTGAGCTTAATGATGAGCAAATCACTTCAATCAGGTGTGTTGTAAGAAGGAAACATCTGGAACACAGAGGATAGTGGTTCTCCAGGAACTGAGTTTGAGACCCCTGCTTTACAGTAACTCCAATGCAAATGTTGACCAGATGAGATCTTCCTGTCTCTGCCTTTCAAAATAAAAGCACAGTAAATTTCAAAATAAAAGCCTGCGATTGGCCTGAAAACACCAGTTAAACCTCTCAGCTTCACACAGCCTTTACAATAACTCCAGTCCAAATTTTGACCAGGTGAGATCTTCCTGTCTTTGCCTTTCAAAATGAAAGCACAGCATGATTTCAAAATAAAAGCCTTTGACGGACTGGAAACGCCAGTTAACCCTCTCAGCTTCACACAACCTTTTGAGTAACTCCAATCTCAATTTTGACTGGGTGAGATCTTCCTGTCTGTGCCTTTCAAAATAAAAGCACAGCACAATTTGCCAGTTAACCCTCTTTGCTTCACACAGCCTTTACAGTAACTCCAATCCAAATTTTGACCAGGTGAGATCTTCCTGTCTCTTCCTTTCAAAATAAAAGCACAGAAGAATTTCAAAATAAAAGCCTGTGACGGACCAAAAAATTACCCCTCTCCTGCCCAGCTCCGGACATGCACACATCCCGAGCCCCTCCCACGATTTCCGCACCAGCGGGAATTGTCTAGTTAGGGGCTCGGGCTTCGACACGAGCCACTCTCCTCTCCATTGCAAAGCAATGGGAGGAGAGTGGCTCGTGGCGAAGCCACGAGCCACTATTGTTCTCCTGTTGAAAAGCGTTTATTAGGGGCTCGGGGCTGCAGTATGCAGCCCGAGCCACTATTGTTCTCCTGTTGCGTTTATTATTATTTTTCACGTTTCCGCCGTTTTTCGATTCGTAACTCGTCCTAGGCCTTTGAGAAAACCAAAACAAATTATATATCAAAACGTGCGGCTTCATCGGGAATAGTGTGCTATGACTTTTCTAAGAAATTCGTCATTTTATCGCAGAATTATTCGCAAAAAACTGCGAAAAAAATCCCATAGGAAATGAATGGGGACTGAAAAAAAATGGGCTTGAAAAGTCCACTGTTTTCCAAACGCCACTGCTTCGCCATACGTTCACCTAGAAACTTCATTTAACCATCAAAACGCAGTGATTTTTCTTGTCTTCGCAGGAATATATTTTATATCAGGCTGAGATTTACAGTTTTTGATCAGTGAGTCCTCAAAAAAGTGAAAATTTTCAAAATCTGCTCTGGTTAGAGTGCGGCATGTCAGTTGGTAGAGTGGAGGAGAGGAGAAAAATCCGCCTGAAAATTTCCCGATCGCATCGCCCTTACGACCAAACCATAAATGTTAGGGGAATGAAATTTGGTCAGATTGTAGACAATTTTCCTGGGATTCAAATGAATCCAAGTTTGAAGGTCTAGCTCTTTCTGAAGGGAAATGGCAGGCAGCAGTTTAGAGCAAAGTCGCACCGTTCTCCCCATTAGAACCAATGTAAACTGAATCATCTGCCTCATGGAGGGACAGTGTTTTTTAAATCGCTGTAACTCGGTCATTTCTCACAATATTTGGAAAATAATTACATTTATGGAAAGCCACAGCCCTCCTCTCGCTCACGGTCATTTCGGTTTTCACCAAGCATTCACGGTTAGCCCACAATTAGCGCCAGAACGAGACGTTGCGCGCTGCTGCTGAGAAGCACTTTTTTGCTGTCTGTGGCAGGCACCGTTGCTATGGGGCCCATAGCAACCGCCCTTACACACGCGCAGGCATGGTCCCACGCACACACACAGACTCATTGGAGTGCCACACCCACCTTCACACCCAATACCTCCACAGGAGCTGCATTTCAGCCTGAAAATCACTGAAACCTCTGAGCTTCACACAGCCTTTAGAGCAGGGGTGTCAAACTCAGTTCCAACACACCTGATACAAATGATCAGTCTCGTTATCAGGCTTCTGCTGAGCTTAATGATAGCTAATCATTTGAATCAGGTGTGTTGTAAGAAGGAAACATCTAGAACACAGAGGATAGTGGTCCTCCAGGAAGTGAGTTTGACACCCCTGCTTTACAGTAACTCCAATCCAAATTTTGACCAGGTGAGATCTTCCTGTCTCTGCCTTTCAAAATAAAAGCACATCAAAATTTCAAAATAAAAGCCTGCGACAGACTGGAAACGCCACTTAAACCTCTCAGCTTCATACAGCCTTTAGAGCAGGGGTGTCAAACTCAGTTCCAACACACCTGATTCAAATGATCAGTCTCGTTATCAGGCTTTTGCTGAGCTTAATGATAGCTAATCATTTGAATCAGGTGTGTTGTAAGAAGGAAACATCTAGAACACAGAGGATAGTGGTCCTCCAGGAAGTGAGTTTGACACCCCTGCATTACAGTAACTCCAATCCAAATGTTGACCAGGTGAGATCTTCCTGTCTCTGCCTTTCAAAATAAAAGCACAGCACAATTTCAAAATAAAAGCCTGCCACAGACTGGAAACGCCAGTCAAACCTCTCAGCTTCACACAGCCTTTAGAGTGACTCCAATCCAAATTTTGACCAGATGACATCTTCCTGTCTTTCCCTTTCAAAATAAAACCACAGCACAATTTCAAAATAAAAGCCTGCGATGGTCCTGAAAACACCAGTTAAACCTCTCAGCTTCACACAGCCTTTACAATAACTCCAATCCAAATTTTGACCAGGTGAGATCTTCCTGTCTCTGCCTTTCAAAATAAAAGCACAGCACAATTTCAAAATTAAAGCCTGCAACAGACTGGAAATGCCTTACACACGCGCAGGCATGTCGCACGCACACACACAGACTCATTGGAGTGCCACACCCACCTTCACACCCAATACCTCCACAGGAGCTGCATTTCAGCCTGAAAATCAGTTCAACCTCCCAGCTTCACACGGCCTTTAGAGTAACTCCAATCCAAATTTTGACCAGGTGAGATCTTCCTGTCTCTGCCTTTCCAAATAAAAGCACAGCACAATGTCAAAATAAAAGCCTGCAAGGTACAGGAAACGCCACTTAAACCTCTCAGCTTCATACAGCCTTTAAAGCAGGGGTGTCAAACTCAGTTCCAACACACCTGATACAAATGATCAGGCTCGTTATCAGGCTTCTGCTGAGCTTCATGACAGCTAATCATTTGAATCAGGTGTGTTGTAAGAAGGAAACATCTAGAACATAGAGGATCGTGGTCCTCCAGGAACTGAATTTGACACGACTGCTCTACAGTAACTCCAATCCAAATTTTGACCAGGTGAGATCTTCCTGTCTCTGCCTTTCAAAATAAAAGCACAGCACACTTTCAAAATAAAAGCCTGTGATGGACCAGAAAACGCCGAAATACGTCTCTAAGGACATGCACACATCCCGAGCCCCTCCCACGATTTCCGCGAGCGGGAATTGTCTAGTTATTAGGGGCTCGGGCTTCGACACGAGCCACTCTCCTCTCCATTGCAAAGCAATGGGAGGAGAGTGGCTCGTGGCGAAGCCACGAGCCACTATTGTTCTCCTGTTGGCGTTTATTATTCTTCCTCACGTTTCCGCCGTTTTTCGATTCGCTTCTCGTCCTAGGCCTTTGAGAAAACCAAAGCAAATTATACATCAAAACGTGCGGCTTCATCGGGAATAGTGTGCTATGACTTTTCTAAGACATTCGTCATTTTGTCGCAGAATTATTCGCAAAAAACTGCGAAAAAAGTCCCATAGGAAATGAATGGGGACGGAAAAAAATTGGCTGAAAAAATCCACTTTTTTCCAAACGCCACTGCTTCGCCATACGTTCACCTAGAAACTTCATTTAACCATCAAAACGCAGGGATTTTTCTTGTCTCCGCAGGAATGTAGTTTATGTCAGGCTGAGATTTACAGTTTTTGATCAGTGAGTCCTCAAAAAAGTGAAAATTCTCAAAATCTGCTCTGGTTAGAGTGCGGCATGTCAGTTGGTAGAGTGGAGGAGAGGTGAAAAATCCGCCTGAAAATTTCACGATCGCATCGCCCTCACGACCAAACGATAAATGTTAGGGGAATGAAATTCGGTCAGATTGTAGACAATTTTCCTGGGATTCAAATGAATCCAAATTTGAAGACCTCGCTCTTTCTGAAGTGAAATGGCAGGCAGCAGTTCAGAGCAAAGTCGCACCGTTCTCCCCATTAGAACCAATGTAAACTGGATCATCTGCCTCATGGAGGGACAGTGTTTTTTAAATCGCTGTAACTCGGTCATTTCTCACAATATATGGAAAATAATTACATTTATGGAAAGCCACAGCCCTCCTCTCGCTCACGGTCATTTCGGTTTTCAGGTAGCATTCACGGTTAGCCCACAATTAGTGCCAGAACGAGACGTTGCGTGCTGCTGCTGAGAAGCACTTTTCTGCTGTCTGTGGCAGGCACCGTTGCTATGGGGCCCATAGCAACCGCCCTTACACACGCGCAGGCATGCTCCCACGCACACACACAGACTCATTGGAGTGCCACACCCACCTTCACAGCCAATACCTCCACAGGAGCTGCATTTCAGCCTGAAAATCAGTTCAAACTCTCAGCTTCACACAGCCTTGAGAGCAGGGGTGTCAAACTCAGTTCCAACACACCTGATTCAAATGATCAGGCTCGTTATCAGGCTTCTGCTGAGCTAAATAAAAATCTGAAACACAAACATGTAAAACTGCAAAGAAAAATAAATCTAATGAATAAAACTGAAATATAAATGCTAAATATTAATTTCCATCAGAAATACAATAACAAATACATAAATAAATAAAATATATTAAAATGATAAAACAAATCCAAAATGCATATAACAGAAATGAAATAAAATAAAGCTGAAAATGCAATAACTTTTATAAAAATCACAACAATACACAAAATAAAAGTAAGAAACAGTTCAAAAAAACACAATAGTGCAACATAAAAATACTAATTACTTTTATAATTAAAAATAACTACAATAAAATATTCACAATAAAATCAAAAATAGGAAAATTAAAAAATCCAAAAGTCAAATATTGAATCACAAAAAATAAAATGAAAAATGTAAAGAATGAAATTAAAGCAAAAAATATAAATGCTAAATATTAATTAAATATTTTTAAAACTGTCATTAAATTAATCATTAAATAAAACAGCAAAAAATGGTATAGTAAATAAAATGCATCAAAATAATAACATTAATAAATAAAAAATACACTTAATTAAAATAATAATAAAGTCAGTCTGAAAACAAAAGGTGATGTTAAATGTGTTCGATCAGCCCCCAGGAGAGCAACGCCTGTTTATGGAAGTTTAATAATTGAATTGGTATTTTTGTCAATTTTATAATTACATTTAAGTAAAAAATGAATTCCTCCTATTTTTTTGAGTACATAATTTGGTATTGCATTCCACATTTTAACATTTTCTCTTTTGAGGCAACATAACCAATTAATTTTGAACATATTATTCATATTATTAATAGATAGAGATAGATAGATAGATAGATAGATAGATAGATAGATAGATAGATAGATAGATAGACAGATACTTTATTAATCTCCAAAGAGAAATTCACAGTTCCAGCAGCATGAAAGGTAAGAAGAAAAACAAAAACAAAAACATGAGAGCATGCAAGTTGCAAATAAGACTGTGAAAAGGAGAATCATCATCACTGAGTGGGCTTGAACCACCAACCCTTCAATTTACAGCCAAACACATTAACCAATTGCACCACAGATACCATATATAAACTTGTTCATGTTATTAGTCATTAGTTCATTTCATCCTCTTCTGTTCACGTATGGTTGTAATACTCTTTCTATGACTCTTTGCCTGTGTCCGAAATGGCATATTTATGTACTCCATAATACATACTCAATGAGTATATACTGTATACTATGTACTATAAGTATGATTAGAATGCCAACCGTTCACACTGTAGTATACTACTACGTTTCCCATAATGCATTTCAAACCTCCAGCGACAATAACCGGAAGTACGGCTATCTACTGACACACACACACACACACTGCAGACAGAACCTTCTGGAAAAAATGCCTCTCCCGACAGGCGCCCGGCAACAGCCTAGCAACACCAATCAGCGGTGGCATGGAGGCCACTCATTGGAGTGCCACACCCACCTTCACACCCAATACCTCCACAGGAGCTACATTTCAGCCTGAAAATCAGTTCAACCTCTCAGCTTCACACAACCATTGTTGCAGGGGTGTCAAACTCAGTTCCAACACACCTGATTCAAATGATCGGGCTCGTTATCAGGCTTCTGCTGGGATTAATGATGAGCTGATTATTTGAATCAGGTGTGTTGGAAGAAGGAAACATCTAAAACATAGAGGATAGTGAACCTCCAGGAACTGAGTTTGACATCCCTGCTTTAGAGTAACTCCAATCCAAATGTTGACAAGGTGAGATCTTCCTGTCTTTGCCTTTCAAAATAAAAGCACAGCACAATTGCAAAATAAAAGCCTGTGACAGACTGGAAACGCCAGTGAAACCTCTCAGCTTCACTCAGCCTTTTGAGTAACTCCAATCCAAATGTTGACAAGGTGAGATCTTCCTGTCTTTGCCTTTCAAAATAAAAGCACAGCACAATTTCAAAATAAAAGCCTGCAACAGACCAAAAAATGCCAGTTAAACCTCTCAGCTTCACACAGCCTTTGGAGTAACTCCAATCCAAATTTTGACCAGGTGAGATCTTCAGGTCTCTGCCTTTCAAAATTACTTTACAGCACAATTTGCCAGTTAAACCTCTCACCTTCACACAGCCTTTTGAGTAACTCCAATCCAAATTTTGACCAGGTGAGATCTTCCTGTCTCTGCCTTTCAAATTAAAAGCACTGCACAATTTGCCAGTTCAACCTCTCAGCTTCACACAGCGTTTAGAGTATCTCCAGTCCAAATTTTGACCAGGTGAGATCTTCATGTCTCTGCCTTTGAAAATAAAAGCACAGCACAATTTTAAAATAAAAGTCTGTGACGGACCGGAAAATGTCACCAAAACCTCTCAGCTTCACACAGCCGTTAGAATAAATACGCCTCTCCGGACATGCACACATCCCGAGCCCCTCCCACGATTTCCGCACCAGCGGGAATTGTCTAGTTAGGGGCTCGGGGCTGCAGTATGCAGCCCGAGCCACTATTGTTCTCCTGTTGCGTTTATTATTATTTTTCACGTTTCCGCCGTTTTTCGATTCGTAACTCGTCCTAGGCCTTTGAGAAAACCAAAACAAATTATATATCAAAACGTGCGGCTTCATCGGGAATAGTGTGCTATGACTTTTCTAAGAAATTCGTCATTTTATCGCAGAATTATTCGCAAAAAACTGCGAAAAAAATCCCATAGGAAATGAATGGGGAGTGAAAAAATCGGCTGAAAAAATCCACTTTTTTCCAAACGCCACTCCTTCGCCATACGTTCACCTAGAAACTTCATTTAACCATCAAAACGTAGTGATTTTTCTTGTCTCCGCAGGAATGTAGTTTATGTCAGGCTGGAGATTTACAGTTTTTCATCAGTGAGTCCTCAAAAAAAGTGAAAATTCTCAAAATCTGCTCTGGTTAGAGTGCGGCATGTCAGTTGGTAGAGTGGAGGAGAGGTGAAAAATTCGCCTGAAAATTTCCCGATCGCATCGCCCTCACGACCAAACCATAAATGTTAGGGGAATAAAATTTGGTCAGATTGTAGACAATTTTCCTGGGATTCAAATGAATCCAAGTTTGAAGACCTAGCTCTTTCTGAAGAGAAATGGCAGGCAGCAGTTTAGACAAAGTCGCACCGTTCTCTCCATAGGAACCAATGTAAACTGAATCATCTGCCTCATGGAGGGACAGTGTTTTTTTAAATCGCTGTAACTCGGTCATTTCTCTCATATTTGGAAAATAATCATATCTATGGATAGCCACAGCCCTCCTCTCGCTCACGGTCATTTTAGTTTTCAGCTCGCATTAACGGTTCGCCCAACAATTAGCGCCAGAACGAGACGTTGCGCGCTGCTGCTGAGAAGCACTTTTCTGCTGTCTGTGGCAGGCACCGTTGCTATGGGGGCCCATAGCAACCGCCCTTACACACGCGCAGGCATGCTCGCACGCACACACACAGACTCATTGGTGTGCCACACCCACCTTCACACCCAATACCTCCACAGGAGCTGCATTTCAGCCTGAAAATCACTGAAACCTCTCAGCTTCACACAGCCTTGAGAGCAGGGGTGTCAAACTCAGTTCCAACACACCTGATTCAAATGATCAGGCTCGCTATCAGGCTTCTGCTGAGCTTAATGATGAGCTGATTATTTGAATCAGGTGTGTTGGAACAGGGAAACATCTAAACATAGAGGATAGTGGACCTCCAGGAACTGAGTTTGACACCCCTGCTTTAGAGTAACTCCAATCCAAATGTTGACCAGGTGAGATCTTCATGTCTTTCCCTTTCAAAATAAAAGCACAGCACAATTTCAAAATAAAAGCCTGCGATGGACCTGAAAACACCTATTAAACCTCTCAGCTTCACACAGCCTTTACAATAACTCCAATCAAAAATTTTGACCAGGTGAGATCTTCCTATCTTTCCCTTTCAAAATAAAAGCACTGCACGATTGAAAATAAAAGCCTGCGATGGGCCTGAAAACACCTATTAAACCTCTCAGCTTCACACAGCCTTTACAATAACTCCAATCCAAATTTTGACCAGGTGAGATCTTCCTGTCTCTGCCTTTCAAAATAAATGCACAGCACAATTTCTAAATAAAAGCCTGCGACAGACTGGAAATGCCAGTTAAACATCTCAGCTTCACACAGTCTTTACAGTAACTTCAATCCAAATTTTGACCAGGTGAGGTCTTCCTCTCTCTGCCTTTCAAAATAAAAGCACACCACAATTTCAAAATAAAAGCCTGTGACGGACCAAAAAAATAACTCTCTCCTGCCCGGTTCCGGACATGCACCCATCCCGAGCCCCTCCCACGATTTCCGCACCAGCGGGGAATTGTCTAGTCTTTTCTTTTTCTTCACGTTTCCGCCGTTTTTCGGTCGCTATCTAGTCCTAGGGCTTTGAGAAAACCAAAATAAATTATATATCAAAACGTGCGGCTTCATCGGGAATAGTGTGCTATGACTTTTCTAAGAAGTTCGTCATTTTATCGCAGAATTATTCGCAAAAACTGCGAAAAAAGTCCCATAGGAAATGAATGGGGAGTGAAAAAAATCGGCTCAAAAAATCCACTTTTTTCCAAACGCCACTGCGTCGCCATACGTTCACCTAGAAACTTCATTTAACCATCAAAACGCAGTGATTTTTCTTGTCTCCGCAGGAATGTATTTTATGTCAGGCTGACATTTACAGCTTTTGATCAGTGAGTCCTCAAAAAAGTGAAAATTCTCAAAATCTGCTCTGGTTAGAGTGCGGCATGTCAGTTGGTAGAGTGGAGGAGAGGAGAGAAATCCGCCTGAAAATTTCCCGATCGCATCGCCCTCACGACCAAACCATAAAAGTTAGGGGAATGAAATTTGGTCAGATTGTAAACAATTTTACTGGGATTCAAATGAATCCAAGTTTGAAGACCTACCTCTTTCTGAAGTGAAATGGCAGGCAGCAGTTTTAGACCAAAGTCGCACCGTTCTCTCCATAAGAACCAATGTAAACTGAATCATCTGCCTCATGGAGGGACAGTGTTTTTAAATCGCTGTAACTCGGTCATTTCTCACAATATTTGGAAAATAATTACATTCATGGAAAGCCACAGCCCTCCTCTCGCTCACGGTAATTTCGGTTTTCAGCTAGCATTCACGGTTAGCCCACAATTAGCGCCAGAATGAGACGTTGCGCGCTGCTGCTGAGAAGCACTTTTCTGCTGTCTGTGGCAGGCACCGTTGCTATGGGGCCCATAGCAACAGCCCTTACACACGCGCAGGCATGCTCCCACGCACACACACAGACTCATTGGAGTGCCACACCCACCTTCACACCCAATACCTCCACAGGAGCTGCATTTCAACCAGAAAATCAGTTCAACCTCTCAGCTTCACACAGCCTTTAGAGCAGGGGTGTCAAACTCAGTTCCAACACACCTGATTCAAATGATCAGGCTCGTTATAATGCTTCTGCTGAGCTTAATGATGAGCTGATTATTTGAATCAGGTGTGTTGTCAGAAGGAAACATCTAGAACATAGAGGATAGTGGACCTCCAGGAACTGAGTTTGACACCCCTGCTTTGGGGTAACTCCAATCCAAATTTTGACCAGGTGAGATCTTCCCATCTCTGCCTTTCAAAATAAAAGCACAGCACAATTTCAAAATAAAAGCCTGTGACAGACTGGAAACGCCAGTGAAACCTCTCAGCTTCACTCAGCCTTTTGAGTAACTCCAATTAAAATGTTGACCAGGTGAGATCTTCTGTCTCTGCCTTTCAAAATAAAAGCACAGCACAATTTCAAAATAAAAGCCTGCGACGGACTGGAAACGCCAGTTAAACCTCTCAGCTTCATACAGCCTTCACAGTAACTCCAATCTAAATTTTGACGAGGTGAGATCTTCCTGTCTCTGCCTTTCAAAATACAAGCACAGCACAATTTCTAAATAAAAGCATGCGACAGACTGGAAATGCCAGTTTAACATCTCAGCTTCACACAGCCTTTACAGTAACTCCAATCCAAATGTTTGACCAGGTGAGATCTTCCTGTCTCTGCCTTTCAAATAAAAGCACAGCACAATTCAAAATAAAAGCCTGTGTGTTGGACTAGAAACGCCAATTTAAACCTCTCAGCTTCACACAGCCTTTAGAGTAACTCCAATCGAAAATGTTGAACCAGGTCTGATCTTCTTGTCTCTTCCTCTCCAAATAAAAGCACAGCACAATTTGCCTGTTAGACTTCTCAGCTTCACACAGCCTTTACAGTAACTCCAATCCAAATTTGACCAGGTGAGATCTTATTGCCTCTCGTGCGCTGCTCCGGACATGCACCCATCCGAGCCCCTCCCACGATTTCCGCGTGGGCGGGAATTGTCTAGTTAGGGGCTCGGCCTCGACACGAGCACTCTCCTCTCCATTGCAAAGCAATGGGAGGAGAAGTGGCTCGTGGCGAAGCCACGAGCGCACTAATTGTTCTCGCTGTTGCGTTTAATTAGGGGCTCCGGCTTCGACACGAGCCACTATTGTTTCTCGCTGTGAAAAAAGCGTTTATTATTAATTAATTAGGGGCTCGGGCTTCGAACCGAGCCACTCTTCCGCCGATTTTCGGTCGCTAACTCGTCCTAGGCCTTTGAGAAAACCAAAGCAAATTATATATCAAAACGTGCGGCTTCATCGGGAATAGTGTGCTATGACTTTTCTAAGACATTCATCATTTTATCGCAGAATTATTCGCAAAAAACTGCGAAAAAAGTCCCATAGAAAATGAATGGGGACTGAAAAAAATCGGCTGAAAAAATCCACTTTTTTCCAAACGCCACTGCTTCGCCATACGTTCACCTAGAAACTTCATTTAACCATCAAAACGCAGTGATTTTTCTTGTCTCCGCAGGAATGTATTTTATGTCAGGCTGAGATTTATAGTTTTTCGTCAGTGAGTCCTCAAAAAAGTGAAAATTCTCAAAATCTGCTCTGTTTAGAGTGCGGCATGTCAGTTGGTAGAGTGGAGGAGAGGTGAAAAATCCGCCTGAAAATTTCACGATCGCATCGCCCTCACGACCAAACGATAAATGTTAGGGGAATGAAATTCGGTCAGATTGTAGTCAATTTTCCTGGGATTCAAATGAATCCAAGTTTGAAGACCTAGCTCTTTCTGAAGGGAAATGGCAGGCAGCAGTTTAGACCAAAGTCGCACCGTTCTCCCCATTAGAACCAATGTAAACTGAATCATCTGCCTTATGGAGGGACAGTGTTTTTTAAATCGCTGTAACTCGGTCATTTCTCACAATATTTGGAAAATAATTACATTTATGGAAAGCCACAGCCTTCCTCTCGCTCACGGTCATTTTAGTTTTCAGCTACCATTCACGGTTAGCCCACAATTAGCGCCAGAACGAGACGTTGCGCGCTGCTCCTGAGAAGCACTTTTTTGCTGTCTGTGGCAGGCACCGTTGCTATGGGGGCCATAGCAACCGCTCTTACACACGCGCAGGCATGGTCGCACGCACACACACAGACTCATTGGAGTGCCACACCCACCTTCACACCCAATACCTCCACAGGAGCTGCATTTCAGCCTGAAAATCAGTTCAACCTCTCAGCTTCACACAGCCATTTTTGCAGGGGTGTCAAACTCAGTTCCAACACACCTGATTCAAATGATCAGGCTCGTTATCAGGCTTCTGCTGTGCTTGATGATGAGCTGATAATTTGAATCAGGTGTGTTGGAAGAGAGAAACATATAAAACATAGAGGATAGTGGACCTCCAGGAACAGAGTTTGACACCCCTGCTTTAGAGTAACTCCAATCCAAATGTTGACCAGGTGAGATCTTCCTGTCTTTGCCTTTCAAAATAAAAGCACAGCACAATTTCAAAATAAAAGCCTGCAATGGGCCCGAAAACACCAGTTAAACCTCTCAGCTTCACACAGCCTTTACAATAACTCCAGTCCAAATTTTGACCAGGTGAGATCTTCAAATCTCTGCCTTTCGAAATAAAAGCACAGCACAATTTTAAAATAAAAGCCTGTGACGCACTGGAAACGCCAGTTAAACCTCTCAGCTTCACTCAGCCTTTAGAGTATCTCCAATCCTCTATGTTTTAGATGTTTCCCTGTTCCAAATCACCTGATTCAAATGATCAGGCTTGTTATAATGCTTCTGCAGAGCTTCATGATAAGCTCATCATTTGAATCAGGTGTGTTGGAAGAGGTAAACATCTAAAACAGAGAGGATAGTGGACCTCCAGGAACTGAGTTTGACACCCCTGCTTTGGGGTAACTCCAATCCAAATTTTGACAGGGTGAAATCTACCTGTCTTTGCCTTTCAAAATAAAAGCAAAGCACAATTTCAAAATAAAAGCCAGCGACAGATTGGAAATGCCAGTTAAACCTCTCAGCTTCTCACAGCCTTTATAGTAACTCCAATCCAAATTTTGACCAGGTGAGATCTTCCTGTCTCTGCCTTTCAAATTAAAAGCACTGCACAATTTGCCAGTTCAACCTCTCAGCTTCACACAGCGTTTAGAGTATCTCCAGTCCAAATTTTGACCAGGTGAGATCTTCATGTCTCTGCCTTTGAAAATAAAAGCACAGCACAATTTTAAAATAAAACTCTGTGACGGACCGGAAAATGTCACCAAAACCTCTCAGCTTCACACAGCCTTTAGAGTAACTCCAATTGAAATTTTGACCAGGTGAGATCTTCTTGTCTCTGCCTTTCAAAATAAACGCACAGGACAATTTCAAAATAAAAGCCTGCGACAGACTGGAAACGCCAGTTAAACCTCTCACCTTCACACAGCCTTTAGAGTAAATATGCCTATCCCGCGCTGCTCCGGACATGCACACATCCCGAGCCCCTCCCACGATTTCCGCACCAGCGGGAATTGTCTAGTTATCTTTTCTTCACATTCCGCCGTTTTTCGATTCGCTTCTCGTCCTAGGGCTTTGCGAAAACCAAAGCAAATTATACATCAAAACGTGCGGCTTCATCGGGAATAGTGTGCTATGACTTTTCTCAGAAATTCGTCATTTTTTCGCAGAATTATTCGCAAAAAACTGCAAAAAAAGTCCCATAGAAAATGAATGGGGATGAAAAAATCGACAAAAAAATCCACTTTTTCCAAACGCCACTGCTTCGCCATACGTTCACCTAGAAACTTCATTTAACCATCAAAACGCAGTGATTTTTCTTGTCTTCGCAGGAATGTATTTTATGTCAGGCTGAGATTTACAGTTTTTGATCAGTGAGTCCTCAAAAAAGTGAAAATTCTCAAAATCTGCTCTGGTTAGAGTGCGTGCATGTCAGTTGGTAGAGTGGAGGAGAGGAGAAAAATCCGCCTGAAAATTTCACGATCGCATCGCCCTCACGACCAAACGATAAATGTTAGGGGAATGAAATTTGGTCAGATTGTAGACAAATTTCCTGGGATTCAAATGAATCCAAGTTTGAAGACCTAGCTCTTTCTGAAGTGAAATGGCAGGCAGCAGTTTAGACCAAAGTCGCACCGTTCTCTCCATAGGAACCAATGTAAACTGAATCATCTGCCTCATGGAGGGACAGTGTTTTTTAAATCGCTGTAACTCGGTCATTTCTCACAATATTTGGAAAATAATTACATTTCTGGTTAGCCACAGCCTTCCTCTCGCTCACGGTCATTTCGTTTTCAGCTAGCACTCACGGTTAGCCCACAGTTAGCGCCAGAACGAGACGTTGCGCGCTGCTGCTGAGAAGCACTTTTCTGCTGTCTGTGGCAGGCACCGTTGCTATGGGGGCCCATAGCAACCGCCCTTACACACGCGCAGGCATGTTCGCACGCACACACACAGACTCATTGGTGTGCCACGCCCACCTTCACACCCAATACCTCCACAGGAGCTGCATTTCAGCCTGAAAATCAGTTCAACCTCTCAGCTTCACACAGCCTTTAGAGCAGGGGTGTCAAACTCAGTTCCAACACACCTGATTCAAATGATCAGGCTCGTTATCAGGCTTCTGCTGAGCTTAATGATGAGCTGATTATTTGAATCAGGTGTGTTGTCAGAAGGAAACATCTAGAACATAGAGGATAGTGGACCTCCAGGAACTGAGTTGACACCCCTGCTTTGGGGTAACTCCAATCCAAATTTTGACCAGGTGAGATCTTCCCATCTCTGCCTTTCAAAATAAAAGCACAGCACAATTTTAAAATAAAAGCCTGTGACGGACTGGAAACGCCAGTTAAACCTCTCAGCTTCACACAGCCTTTAGAGCAGGGGTGTCAAACTCAAGTCCAACACACCTGATTCAAATGATCGGGCTCGTTATCAGGCTTCTGCTGGGATTAATGATGAGCTGATTATTTGAATCAGGTGTGTTGGAAGAAGGAAACATCTACAACACAGAGGATAGTGGACCTCCAGGAACTGAGTTAGACACCCATGCTTTAGAGTAACTCCAATCCAAATTTTAACCAGGTCTGATCTTCCTGTCTCTGCCTTTCAAAATAAAAGCACAGCAAAATTTCAAAATAAAAGCCTGCAACAGACCAAAAAAATGCCAGTTAAACCTCTCAGCTTCACACAGCCTTTAGAGCAGGGGTGTCAAACTCAGTTCCAACACACCTGATTCAAATGATCAGGCTCGTTGTCAGGCTTCTGCTGAGCTTGATGATGAGCTGATTATTTGAATCAGGTGTGTTGTAAGAAGGAAACATCTAGAACACAGAGGATAGTGGACCTCCAGGAACTGACTTTGACACCCCTGCTTTACAGTAACTCCAATCCAAATGTTGACCAGGTGAGATCTTCCTGTCTTTCCCTTTCAAAATAAAAGCACAGCACAATTTCAAAATAAAAGCCTGCGATGGGCCTGAAAACACCAGTTAAACCTCTCAGCTTCACACAGCCTTTAGAGTAACTCCAATCCAAATTTTGACCAGGTGAGATCTTCCTGTCTCTGCCTTTCAAAATAAAAGCACAGCACAATTTCAAAATAAAAGCCTGCGACGGACTGGAAACGCCAGTTAAACATCTCGGCTTCACACAGCCTTTACAGTAACTCCAATTAAAATGTTGACCAGGTGAGATCTTCCTGTCTTTGCCTTTCAAAATAAAAGCAGAGCACAGTTTCAAAATAAAAGCCTGTGACGGACCAAAAAATAACCCTCTCCTGCTCAGCTCCGGACATGCACACATCCCGAGCCCCTCCCACGATTTCTGCGAGCGGGAATTGTCTAGTTAGGGGCTCGGGCTTCGACACGAGCCACTCTCCTCTCCATTGCAAAGCAATGGGAGGAGAGTGGCTCGTGGCGAAGCCACGAGCCACTATTGTTCTCCTGCTGCGTTTATTCCGTTTTATTATTCACGTTTCCGCCGTTTTTCGGTCGCTAACTAGTCCTAGGGCTTTGAGAAAATCAAAACAAATTATACATCAAAACGTGCGGCTTCATCGGGAATCCCGGGCTATGACTTTTCTAAGAAATTCGTCATTTTTTCGCAGAATTATTCGCAAAAAACTGCGAAAAAAGTCCCATAGGAAATGAATGGGGACTGAAAAAAATCGGCTCAAAAAATCCACTGTTTTCAAAACGCCACTCCTTCGCCATACGTTCACCGAGAAACTTCATTTAACCATCAAAACGCAGGGATTTTTCTTGTCTCCGCAGGAATGTATTTTATGTCAGGCTGAGATTTACAGTTTTTCATCAGTGAGTCCTCAAAAAAGTGAAAATTCTCAAATCTGCTCTGGTTAGAGTGCGGCATGTCAGTTGGTAGAGTGGAGCAGAGGAGAAAAATCCGCCTGAAAATTTCACGATCGCATCGCCCTCACGACCAAACGATAAATGTTAGGAGAATGAAATTTGGTCAGATTGTAAACAATTTTCCTGGGATTCAAATGAATCCAAGTTTGAAGGTCTAGCTCTTTCTGAAGGGAAATGACAGGCAGCAGTTTAGACCAAAGTCGCACCGTTCTCTCCATTAGAACCAATGTAAACTGAATCATCTGGCTCATGGAGGGACAGTGTTTTTTAAATCGCTGTAACTCGGTCATTTCTCACAATATTTGGAAAATAATTACATTTATGGTTTGCCACGGCCTTCCTCTCGCTCACGGTCATTTCGGTTTTCAGCTAGCATTCATGGTTAGCCCACAATTAGCGCCAGAACGAGACGTTGCGCGCTGCTGCTGAGAAGCACTTTTCTGCTGTCTGTGGCAGGCACCGTTGCTATGGGGGCCCATAGCAACCGCCCTTACACACGCGCAGGCATGTTCGCACGCACACACACAGACTCATTGGAGTGCCACACCCACCTTCACACCCAATACCTGCACAAGAGCTGCATCTCAGCCTGAAAATCAGTTCAACCTCTCAGCTTCACACAGCCTTTAGAGCAGGGGTGTCAAACTCAGTTCCAACACACCTGATTCAAATGATCAGGCTCGTGATCAGGTTTCTGCTGGGATTAATGATTAGGTGATTATTTGAATCAGGTGTGTTGTAAGAAGGAAACATCTAGAACACAGAGGATAGTGGGCCTCCAGGAACTGAGTTTGACACCCCTGCTTTAGAGTAACTCCAATCCAAATGTTGACCAGGTGAGATCTTCCTGTCTTTGACTTTCAAAATAAAAGCACAGCACAATTTCAAAATAAAAGCCTGCAACAGACTGGAAACTCCAATTAAACCTCTCAGCTTCACACAGCCTTTACAGTAACTCCAATCCAAATTTTGACCAGGTGAGATCTTGCTGTCTGTGTCTTTCAAAATAAAAGCACAGCACAATTTCAAAATAAAAGCCTGCAAGGTACTGGAAACGCCTGTTAAACCTCTCAGCTTCACACAGCCTTTACGGTAACTCCAATCAAAATGTTGACCAGGTGAGATCTTCCTGTCTCTGCCTTTCAAAATAAAAGCACAGCTCAATTTCAAAATAAAAGCCTGCAATGGGCCTGAAAACACCAGTTAAACCTCTCAGCTTCACACAGCCTTTACAATAACTCCAATCCAAATTTTGATCAGGTGAGATCTTCCTGTCTCTGCCTTTCAAAATACAAGCACAGCACAATTTCTAAATAAAAGCCTGCGACAGACTGGAAATGCCAGTTCAACATCTCAGCTTCACACAGCCTTTAGAACAGGGGTGTCAAACTCAGTTCCAACACACCTGATACAAATGATCAGGCTCGTTATCAGGCTTCTGCTGAGCTTAATGATGAGCTAATCATTTGAATCAGGTGTGTTGTAAGAAGGAAACATCGAGAACACAGAGGATAGTGGTCCTCCAGGAACTGAGTTTGACACCCCAGCTTTACAGTAACTCCAATCCAAATTTTGACCAGGTGAGATCTTCCTGTCTCTGCCTTTCAAATAAAAGCACAGCACAATTTTAAAATAAAAGTCTGTGACGGACCGGAAAATGTCACCAAACCTCTCAGCTTCACACAGCCATTAGAATAAATACGCCTCTCCGGACATGCACACATCCCGAGCCCCTCCCACGATTTCCGCACCAGCGGGAATTGTCTAGTTAGGGGCTCGGGCTTCGACACGAGCCACTCTCCTCTCCATTGCAAAGCAATGGGAGGAGAGTGGCTCGTGGCGAAGCCACGAGCCACTATTGTTCTCCTGCTGCGTTTATTCCGTTTTATTATTCACGTTTCCGCCGTTTTTCGGTCGCTAACTAGTCCTAGGGCTTTGAGAAAACCAAAGCAAAATATATATCAAAACGTGCGGCTTCATCGGGAATCCCGGGCTATGACTTTTCTAAGACATTCGTCATTTTATCGCAGAATTATTCGCAAAAAACTGCGAAAAAAGTCCCATAGGAAATGAATGGGGAGTGAAAAAAATCGACAAAAAAAATCCACTGTTTTCCAAACGCCACTGCTTCGCCATACGTTCACCAAGAAACTTCATTTAACCATCAAAACGCAGGGATTTTTCTTGTCTCCGCAGGAATGTATTTTCTGTCAGGCTGAGATTTATCGTTTTTGATCAGTGAGTCCTCAAAAAAGTGAAAATTCTCAAAATCTGCTCAGGTTAGAGTGCGGCATGTCAGTTGGTAGAGTGGAGGAGAGGAGAAAAATCTGCCTGAAAATTTCACGATCGCATCGCCCTCACGACCAAACCATCAATGTTAGGGGAATGAAATTTGGTCAGATTGTAAACAATTTTCCTGGGATTCAAATGAATCCAAGTTTGAAGACCTAGCTCTTTCTGAAGATAAATGGCAGGCAGCAGTTTAGAGCAAAGTCGCACCGTTCTCTCCATAGGAACCAATGTAAACTGAATCATCTGCCTCATGGAGGGACAGTGTTTTTTAAATCGCTGTAACTCGGTCATTTCTCACAATATTTGGAAAATAATTACATTTATGGTTTGCCACGGCCTTCCTCTCGCTCACGGTCATTTCGGTTTTCAGCTAGCATTAACGGTTAGCCCACAATTAGCGCCAGAACGAGACGTTGCGCGCTGCTGCTGAGAAGCACTTTTCTGCTGTCTGTGGCAGGCACCGTTGCTATGGGGCCCATAGCAACCGCCCTTACACACGCGCAGGCATGCTCCCACGCACACACACAGACTCATTGGTGTGCCACACCCACCTTCACGCCCAATACCTACACAGAAGCTGAATTTCAGCCTGAAATTCAGTTCAAACTCTCAGCTTCACACAGCCTTGAGAGCAGGGGTGTCAAACTCAGTTCCAACACACCTGATTCAAATGATCAGGCTCGTTATCAGGCTTCTGCTGAGCTTAATGATGGCTAATCATTTGAATCAGGTGTGTTGTAAGATGGAAACATCTAGAACATAGAGGATAGTGGACCTCCAGGAACTGAGTTAGACACCCCTGCTTTAGAGTAACTCCAATCCAAATTTTGACCAGGTGAGATCTTCCTGTCTTTGCCTTTCAAAATAAAAGCACAGCACAATTTCAAAATAAAAGCCTTCGACGGACTGAAAGCGCCAGTTAAACCTCTCAGCTTCACACAGCCTTTTGAGTAACTCCAATCTAAATTTTGACCAGGTGACATCTTCCTGTCTCTGCCGTTCAAAATAAAAGCACAGCACAATTTCAAAATAAAAGCCTTCGACGGACTGAAAGCGCCAGTTAAACCTCTCAGCTTCACACAGCCTTTACAGTAACTTAAATCCAAATGTTCACCAGGTGAGATCTTCCCATCTCTTCCTTTCAAAATAAAAGCACAGCACAATTTCAAAATCAAAGCCTGCGATGGACGGACTGGAAAACGCCAGTTAATCCTCTCAGCTTCACACAGCCTTTACAGTAACTCCAATCCAAATTTTGACCAGGTGAGATCTTGCTGTCTCTTGCTTTCAAAATAAAAGCACGGAACAACTTCAAAATAAATGCCTGTTATGGGCTGGAAAACGCGGAAATACGCCTCTCTGGACATGCACACATCCCGAGCCCCTCCCACGATTTCCGCGAGCGGGAATTGTCTAGTTAGGGGCTCGGGCTTCGACACGAGCCACTCTCCTCTCCATTGCAAAGCAATGGGAGGAGAGTGGCTCGTGGCGAAGCCACGAGCCACTATTGTTCTCCTGTGGCGTTTATTATTCCGTTTTATTTTTCACGTTTCCGCCGTTTTTTCGGTCGCTAACTAGTCCTAGGGCTTTGAGAAAACCAAAATAAATTATATATCAAAACGTGCGGCTTCATCGGGAATAGTGTGCTATGACTTTTCTAAGACATTCGTCATTTTTTCGCAGAATTATTCGCAAAAAACTGCGAAAAAAGTCCCATAGAAAATGAATGGGGAGTGAAAAAAATCGGCTTAAAAAATCCACTTTTTTCCCAACGCCACTGCTTCGCCATACGTTCACCCAGAAACTTCATTTAACCATCAAAACGTAGTGATTTTTCTTGTCTCCGCAGGAATGTATTTTATGTCAGGCTGAGATTTACAGTTTTTCATCAGTGAGTCCTCAAAAAAGTGAAAATTCTCAAAATCTGCTCTGGTTAGAGTGCGGCATGTCAGTTGGTAGAGTGGAGGAGAGGAGAGAAATCCGCCTGAAAATTTCCCGATCGCATCGCCCTCACGACCAAACCATAAAAGTTAGGGGAATGAAATTTGGTCAGATTGTAAACAATTTTCCTGGGATTCAAATGAATCCAAGTTTGAAGACCTAGCTCTTTCTGAAGTGAAATGGCAGGCAGCAGTTTAGACCAAAGTCGCACCGTTCTCTCCATAAGAACCAATGTAAACTGAATCATCTGGCTCATGGAGGGACAGTGTTTTTTAAATCGCTGTAACTCGGTCATTTCTCTCAATATTTGGAAAATAATCATATCTATGGATAGCCACAGCCTTCCTCTCGCTCACGGTCATTTTAGTTTTCAGCTCGCATTAACGGTTCGCCCACAATTAGCGCCAGAACGAGACGTTGCGCGGTGCTGCTGAGAAGCACTTTTCTGCTGTCTGTGGCAGGCACCGTTGCTATGGGGGCCCATAGCAACCGTCCTTACACACGCGCAGGCATGCTCGCACGCACACACACAGACTCATTGGTGTGCCACACCCACCTTCACACCCAATACCTCCACAGGAGCTGCATTTCAGCCTGAAAATCACTGAAACCTCTCAGCTTCACACAGCCTTGAGAGCAGGGGTGTCAAACTCAGTTCCAACACACCTGATTCAAATGATCAGGCTCGTTATCAGGCTTCTGCTGTGCTTGATGATGAGCTGATCATTTGAATCAGGTGTGTTGGAAGAGGGAAACATCAAAAACATAGAGGATAGTGGTCCTCCAGAAACTGACTTTGACACACCTGCTTTAGAGTAACTCCAATCCAAATGTTGGCCAGGTGAGATCTTCCTGTCTCTGCCTTTCAAAATAAAAGCACAGCACAATTTCAAAATAAAAGCCTGCGATGGGCCTGAAAACACCAGTTAAACCTCTCTGCTTCACACAGCCTTTTGAGTAACTCCAATCCAAATTTTGACTAGATGTTATCTTCCTGTCTCTGCCTTTCAAAATAAAAGCACAGCACAATTTGCCAGTTAAACCTCTCAGCTTCACACAGCCTTTTGAGTAACTCCAATCCAAATTTTGACCAGGTGAGATCTTCCTGTCTCTTCTTTTCAAAATAAAAACACAGCAAAATTTCAAAATAAAAGCCTGCAAGGTACTGGAAACGCCAGTTAAACCTCTCAGCTTGAAACAGCCTTTACAGTAACTCCAATCCAAATGTTCACCAGGTCAGATCTTCCTGTCTCTGCCTTTCAAAATAAAAGCACAGCACAATTTGCCAGTTAAACTTGTCAGTTTCACACAGCCTTTACAGTAGCTCCAATCCAAATTTTGACCAGGTGAGATCTTCCTGTCTCTCCCTTTCAAAATAAAAGCACAGCACAATTTCAAAATAAAATCCTGTGACGGACCAAAAAATACCCCTCTCCTGCCCAGCTCCGGACATGCACACATCCCGAGCCCCTCCCACGATTTCCGCGAGCGGGAATTGTCTAGTTAGGGGCTCGGGGCTGCAGTATGCAGCCCGAGCCACTATTGTTCTCCTGTTGCGTTTATTATTATTTTTCACGTTTCCGCCGTTTTTCGATTCGTAACTCGTCCTAGGCCTTTGAGAAAACCAAACAAATTATATATCAAAACGTGCGGCTTCATCGGGAATAGTGTGCTATGACTTTTCTAAGAAATTCGTCATTTTATCGCAGAATTATTCGCAAAAAACTGCGAAAAAAATCCCATAGGAAATGAATGGGGACTGAAAAAAATGGGCTTGAAAAGTCCACTGTTTTCCAAACGCCACTGCTTCGCCATACGTTCACCTAGAAACTTCATTTAACCATCAAAACGCAGTGATTTTTCTTGTCTTCGCAGGAATGTATTTTATATCAGGCTGAGATTTACAGTTTTTGATCAGTGAGTCCTCAAAAAAGTGAAAATTTTCAAAATCTGCTCTGGTTAGAGTGCGGCATGTCAGTTGGTAGAGTGGAGGAGAGGTGAAAAATCCGCCTGAAAATTTCCCGATCGCATCGCCCTCACGACCAAACCATAAATGTTAGGGGAATGAAATTTGGTCAGATTGTAGACAATTTTCCTGGGATTCAAATGAATCCAAGTTTGAAGACCTAGCTCTTTCTGAAGAGAAATGGCAGGCAGCAGTTTAGACCAAAGTCGCACCGTTCTCTCCATAGGAACCAATGTAAACTGAATCATCTGCCTCATGGAGGGACAGTGTTTTTTAAATCGCTGTAACTCGGTCATTTCTCACAATATTTGAAAAATAATTACATTTATGGAAAGCCACGGCCTTCCTCTCGCTCACGGTCATTTCGGTTTTCAGCTAGCATTCACGGTTAGCCCACAATTAGCGCCAGAACGAGACGTTGCGCGCTGCTGCTGAGAAGCACTTTTTTGCTGTCTGTGGCAGGCACCGTTGCTATGGGGGCCATAGCAACCGCCCTTACACACGCGCAGGCATGCTCCCACGCACACACACAGACTCATTGGTGTGCCACACCCACCTTCACGCCCAATACCTAAACAGAAGCTGAATTTCAGCCTGAAAATCAGTTCAAACTCTCAGCTTCACACAGCCTTTAGAGCAGGGGTGTCAAACTCAGTTCCAACACACCTGATTCAAATGATCAGGCTCGTTATCAGGCTTCTGCTGAGCTTCATGATAGCCTATCATTTGAATCAGGTGTGTTGTAAGAAGGAAACATCTAGAACACAGAGGATAGTGGACCTCCAGGAACTGAGTTTGACACCCCTGCTTTGGGGTAACTCCAATCCAAATGTTGACCCGGTGAGATCTTCCTGTCGTTGCCTTTCAAAATAAAAGCACAGCACAATTTCAAAATAAAAGCCTGCGACAGACGGAAAACGCCAGTTAAACCTCTCAGCTTCACACAGCCTTTACTCTAATCCAATTTTTGACCAGGTGAGATCTTCCTGTCTCTGCCTTTCAAACGAAAAGCACAGCAAAATTTCCAAATAAAAGCCTATGACAGACTGGAAAGCGCCAGTTAAACCTCTCAGCTTCACACAGCCTTTACAGTAACTCCAATCCAAATTTTGACCACGTGAGATCTTCCTGTCATTGTCTTTGAAAATAAAAGCACAGCACAATTTCAAAATAAAAGCCTGCGACAGGCTGGCAATGCCAGTTCAACCTCTCAGCTTCACACAGCCTTTAGAGTAACTCCAATCCAAATTTTGACCAGGTCTGATCTTCTTGTCTCTTCCTCTCAAAATAAAAGCACAGCACAATTTGCCTGTTAGACTTCTCAGCTTCACTCAGCCTTTACAGTAACCCCAATCCAAATTTTGACCAGGTGAGATCTTCTTGCCTCTCGTGCTCTGCTCCGGACATGCACACATCCCGAGCCCCTCCCACGATTTCCGCATCAGCGGGAATTGTCTAGTTAGGGGCTCGGGCTTCGACACGAGCCACTCTCCTCTCCATTGCAAAGCAATGGGAGGAGAGTGGCTCGTGGCGAAGCCACGAGCCACTATTGTTCTCCTGCTGCGTTTATCTTTTATTATTAACGTTTCCGCCGTTTTTCGGTCGCTAACTAGTCCTAGGGCTTTGAGAAAACCAAAACAAATTATATATCAAAACGTGCGGCTTCATCGGGAATCCCGGGCTATGACTTTTCTAAGAAATTCGTCATTTTTTCGCAGAATTATACGCAAAAAACTGCGCAAAAAGTCCCATAGAAAATGAATGGGGACTGAAAAAAATCGGCTCAAAAAATCCACTTTTTTCCAAACGCCACTGCTTCGTCATACGTTCACCTAGAAACTTCATTTAACCATCAAAATGCAGTGATTTTTCTTGTCTTCGTAGGAATGTATTTTATGTCAGGCTGAGATTTATAGTTTTTGATCAGTGAGTCCTCAAAAAAGTGAAAACTCTCAAAATCTGCTCTGGTTAGAGTGCGGCATGTCAGTTGGTAGAGTGGAGGAGAGGAGAAAAATCCGCCTGAAAATTTCACGATCGCATCGCCCTCACGACCAAACGATAAATGTTAGGGGAATGAAATTTGGTCAGATTGTAGACAAATTTCCTGGGATTCAAATGAATCCAAGTTTGAAGACCTAGCTCTTTCTGAAGAGAAATGGCAGGCAGCAGTTTAGACCAAAGTCGCACCGTTCTCCCCATTAGAACCAATGTAAACTGAATCATCTGGCTCATGGAGGGACAGTGTTTTTTAAAATCGCTGTAACTCGGTCATTTCTCACAATATTTGGAAAATAATTACATTTATGGAAAGCCACAGCCCTCCTCTCGCTCACGGTCATTTCGGTTTTCAGCTAGCATTCACGGTTAGCCCACAATTAGCGCCAGAACGAGACGTTGCGCGCTGCTGCTGAGAAGCACTTTTTTGCTGTCTGTGGCAGGCACCGTTGCTATGGGGGCCCATAGCAACCGCCCTTACACACGCGCAGGCATGGTCGCACGCACACACACAGACTCAGTGGACTGCCACACCCACCTTCACACCCAATACCTCCACAGGAGCTGCATTTCAGCCTGAAAATCAGTTCAACCTCTCGGCTTCACACAGCCTTTACAGCAGGGGTGTCAAACTCAGTTCCAACACACCTGATTCAAATGATCAGGCTCGTTATCAGGCTTCTGCTGATTATTTGAATCAGGTGTGTTGGAAGAAGGAAAGATCTAGAACATAGAGGATAGTGGACCTCCAGGAACTGAGTTTCACACCGCTGCTTTACAGTAACTCCAATCGAAATGTTGACCAGGTGAGATCTTCCTGTCTTTGCCTTTCAAAATAAAAGCACAGCACAATTTCAAAATAAAAACCTGTGACGGACTGGAAACGCCAGTTAAACCTCTCAGCTTAACAGAGCCTTCATAGCAGGGGTGTAAAACTCAGTTCGAACACACCTGATTCAAATGATCAGGCTCGTTATCAGGCTTCTGCTGAGCTTGATGATGAGCTGATTATTTGAAACAGGTGTGTTGGAAGAGGGAAACATCTAAAACATAGAGGATAGTGGACCTCCAGGAACTGAGTTTGACACCCCTGCTTTAGAGTAACTCCAATCCAAATGTTGACCAGGTGAGATCTTCATGTGTTTCACTTTCAAAATAAAAGTAAAGCAAAATTTCAAAATAAAAGCCTGTGATGGGCCTGAAAACACCAGTTAAACCTCTCAGCTTCACACAGTCTTTATAGTAACTCCAATCCAAATTTTGACCAGGTGAGATCTTCCCGTCTTTGCCTTTCAAAATAAAAGCACAGCAAAATTTGCCAGTTAAACCTCTAAGCTTTAGAAAGCCTTTTGAGTAACTCGAATCGAAAGTTTGACTAGGTGAGATCTTCCTGTCTCTGCCTTTCAAAATAAAAGCACAGCACAATTTCAAAATAAAAGCCTGTGACGGACCGGAAACGCCAGTTAAACCTCTCAGCTTCACACAGCCTTCAGAGTAACTCCAATCTCAATTTTGAACAGGTGAAATTTTGCTGTCTCAATCTTTCAAAATAAAAGCACAGCACAATTTTAAAATAAAAGCCTGCGACGGACCGGAAAATGGAAGTTGAACCTCTGAGCTTCACACAGTGTTTAGAATAAATACGCCGCTCAGGACATGCACCCATCCCGAGCCCCTCCCACGATTTCCGCACCAGCGGGAATTGTCTAGTTAGGGGCTCGGGGCTGCAGTATGCAGCCCGAGCCACTATTGTTCTCCTGTTGCGTTTATTATTATTTTTCACGTTTCCGCCGTTTTTCGATTCGTAACTCGTCCTAGGCCTTTGAGAAAACCAAAACAAATTATATATCAAAACGTGCGGCTTCATCGGGAATAGTGTGCTATGACTTTTCTAAGAAATTCGTCATTTTATCGCAGAATTATTCGCAAAAAACTGCGAAAAAAATCCCATAGGAAATGAATGGGGACTGAAAAAAAATGGGCTTGAAAAGTCCACTGTTTTCCAAACGCCACTGCTTCGCCATACGTTCACCTAGAAACTTCATTTAACCATCAAAACGCAGTGATTTTTCTTGTCTTCGCAGGAATATATTTTATATCAGGCTGAGATTTACAGTTTTTGATCAGTGAGTCCTCAAAAAAGTGAAAATTTTCAAAATCTGCTCTGGTTAGAGTGCGGCATGTCAGTTGGTAGAGTGGAGGAGAGGTGAAAAATTCGCCTGAAAATTTCCCGATCGCATCGCCCTCACGACCAAACCATAAATGTTAGGGGAATAAAATTTGGTCAGATTGTAGACAATTTTCCTGGGATTCAAATGAATCCAAGTTTGAAGACCTAGCTCTTTCTGAAGAGAAATGGCAGGCAGCAGTTTAGACCAAAGTCGCACCGTTCTCTCCATAGGAACCAATGTAAACTGAATCATCTGCCTCATGGAGGGACAGTGTTTTTTAAATCGCTGTAACTCGGTCATTTCTCACAATATTTGAAAAATAATTACATTTATGGAAAGCCACGGCCTTCCTCTCGCTCACGGTCATTTCGGTTTTCAGCTAGCATTCACGGTTAGCCCACAATTAGCGCCAGAACGAGACGTTGCGCGCTGCTGCTGAGAAGCACTTTTTTGCTGTCTGTGGCAGGCACCGTTGCTATGGGGGCCATAGCAACCGCCCTTACACACGCGCAGGCATGCTCCCACGCACACACACAGACTCATTGGTGTGCCACACCCACCTTCACGCCCAATACCTAAACAGAAGCTGAATTTCAGCCTGAAAATCAGTTCAAACTCTCAGCTTCACACAGCCTTTAGAGCAGGGGTGTCAAACTCAGTTCCAACACACCTGATTCAAATGATCAGGCTCGTTATCAGGCTTCTGCTGAGCTTCATGATAGCCTATCATTTGAATCAGGTGTGTTGTAAGAAGGAAACATCTAGAACACAGAGGATAGTGGACCTCCAGGAACTGAGTTTGACACCCCTGCTTTGGGGTAACTCCAATCCAAATTTTGACCAGGTGAGATTTTCCCATCTCTGCCTTTCAAAATAAAAGCACAGCACAATTTTAAAATTAAAGCCTGTGACGGACTGGAAACGCCAGTTAAACCTCTCAGCTTCACACAGCCTTTACAGTAACTCCAATCCAAATTTTGACCAGGTGAGATCTTGCTGTCTCTGCCTTTCAAAATAAAAACACAGCACAATTTGCCAGTTAAACTTCTCAGTTTCACACAGCCTTTACAGTAACTGCAATCCAAATTTTGACCAGGTGAGATCTTCCTGTCTCTCCTTCAAAATAAAAGCCTGCGACGGACTGAAAACTCCAGTTAAACCTCTCAGCTTCACACAGCCTTTAGAGTAACTCCAATCCAAATGTTGACCAGGTGAGATCTTCCGGTCTTTCCCGTTCAAAATAAAAGCACAGCACAATTTCAAAATAAAAGCCCGCGATGGGCCTGAAAACACCAGTTAAACCTCTCAGCTTCACACAGCCTTTAAAATAACTCCAATTTTGACCAGGTGAGATCTTCCTGTCTCTGCCTTTCAAAATAAAAGCACAGCACAATTTCAAAATAAAAGCCTGTGACGGACCAAAAAATACCCCTCTCCTGCCCAGGTCCGGACATACACACATCCCGAGCCCCTCCCACGATTTCCGCGTGCGGGAATTGTCTAGTATTTCCATTACTACCCCAATATCATTTTTTCTTCACGTTTCCGCCGATTTTCGGTCGCTAACTCGTCCTAGGGCTTTGAGAAAACCAAAGCAAATTATACATCAAAACGTGCGGCTTCTTCGGGAATAGTGTGCTATGACTTTTCTAAGAAATTCGTCATTTTTTCGCAGAATTATTCGCAAAAAACTACGACGAAAGTCCCATAGGAAATGAATGGGGAATGAAAAAAATCGGCTTGAAAAATCCACTGTTTTCCAAACGCCACTGCTTCGCCATACATTCACCTAGAAACTTCATTTAACCATCAAAACGCAGTGATTTTTCTTGTCTTCGCAGGAATGTATTCTATGTCAGGCTGAGATTTACAGTTTTTGTTCAGTGAGTCCTCAAAAAGTGAAAATTCTCAAAATCTGCTCTGGTTAGAGTGCGGTATGTCTGTTGGTAGAGTGGAGGAGAGGAGAAAAATCCGCCTTAAAATTTCCCGATCGCATCGCCCTCACGACCAAACCATAAATGTTAGGGGAATGAAATTTGGTCAGATTGTAGACAATTTTCCTGGGATTCAAATGAATCCAAGTTTGAAGACCAATCTCTTTCTGAAGGGAAATGGCAGGCAGCAGTTTAGACCAAAGTCGCACCGTTCTCCCCATTAGAACCAATGTAAACTGAATCATCTGGCTCATGGAGGGACAGTGTTTTTTTAAATCGCTGTAACTCGGTCATTTCTCACAATATTTGGAAAATAATTACATTCATGGAAAGCCACAGCCTTCCTCTCGCTCACGATCATGTCGGTTTTCAGTTAGCATTCACGGTTAGCCCACAGTTAGCGCCAGAACGAGACGTTGCGCGCTGCTGCTGAGAAGCACTTTTTTGCTGTCTGTGGCAGGCACCGTTGCTATGGGGGCCCATAGCAACCGCCCTTACACACGCGCAGGCATGCTCCCACGCACACACACAGACTCATTGGAGTGCCACACCCACCTTCACACCCAATACCTACACAGAAGCTGCATTTCAGCCTGAAAATCAGTTCTACCTCTCAGCTTCACACAGCCTTTACAGCAGGGGTGTCAAGCTCAGTTCCAACACACCTGATTCAAATGATCAGGCTCGTTATCAGGCTTCGGCTGAGCTTAATGATAGCGAATCATTTGAATCAGGTGTGTTGTAAGAAGGAAACATCTAAAACATAGAGTATAGTGGACCTCCAGGAACTGAGTTTCACACCCCTGCTTTACAGTAACTCCAATCCAAGGTCAGATCTTCCTGTCTGTGCCTTTCAAAATAAAAGCACAGCACAATTTCAAAATAAAAGCCTACGATGGGCCTGAAACCACCAGTTAAACCCCTCAGCTTCACACAGCCTTTACAGTAACTCCAATCCAAATTTTGACCAGGTGAGATCTTCTTGCCTCTCCTGCGCTGCTCCGGACATGCACCCATCCCGAGCCCCTCCCACGATTTCCGCACCAGCGGGAATTGTCTAGTTAGGGGCTCGGGCTTCGACACGAGCCACTCTCCTCTCCATTGCAAAGCAATGGGAGGAGAGTGGCTCGTGGCGAAGCCACGAGCCACTATTGTTCTCCTGCTGCGTTTATCTTTTCTTTTTCTTCACGTTTCCGCCGTTTTTCGGTCGCTAACTAGTCCTAGGGCTTTGAGAAAACCAAAATAAATTATATATCAAAACGTGCGGCTTCATCGGGAATAGTGTGCTATGACTTTTCTAAGAAGTTCGTCATTTTATCGCAGAATTATTCGCAAAAAACTGCGAAAAAAGTCCCATTGAAAATGAATGGGGAGTGAAAAAAATCGGCTCAAAAAATCCACTTTTTTCCAAACGCCACTGCGTCGCCATACGTTCACCTAGAAACTTCATTTAACCATCAAAACGCAGTGATTTTTCTTGTCTCCGCAGGAATGTAGTTTATGTCAGGCTGACATTTACAGCTTTTGATCAGTGAGTCCTCAAAAAAGTGAAAATTCTCAAAATCTGCTCTGGTTAGAGTGCGGCATGTCAGTTGGTAGAGTGGAGGAGAGGAGAAAAATCCGCCTGAAAATTTCCCGATCGCATCGCCCTCACGACCAAACCATAAAAGTTAGGGGAATGAAATTTGGTCAGATTGTAAACAATTTTCCTGGGATTCAAATGAATCCAAGTTTGAAGACCTACCTCTTTCTGAAGTGAAATGGCAGGCAGCAGTTTAGACCAAAGTCGCACCGTTCTCTCCATAAGAACCAATGTAAACTGAATCATCTGCCTCATGGAGGGACAGTGTTTTTTAAATCGCTGTAACTCGGTCATTTCTCACAATATTTGGAAAATAATTACATTCATGGAAAGCCACAGCCCTCCTCTCGCTCACGGTCGTTTCGGTTTTCAGCTAGCATTCACGGTTAGCCCACAATTAGCGCCAGAATGAGACGTTGCGCGCTGCTGCTGAGAAGCACTTTTCTGCTGTCTGTGGCAGGCACCGTTGCTATGGGGGCCCATAGCAACCGCCCTTACACACGCGCAGGCACGCTCCCACGCACACACACAGACTCATTGGTGTGCCACACCCACCTTCACACCCAATACCTCCACAGGAGCTGCATTTCAGCCTGAAAATCAGTTCAACCTCTCAGCTTCACACAGCCTTTAGAGCAGGGGTGTCAAACTCAGTTCCAACACACCTGATTCAAATGATCAGGCTCGTTATCAGGCTTCTGCTGAGCTTAATGATAGCTAATCATTTGAATCAGGTGTGTTGTAAGAAGGAAACATCTAGAACATAGAGGATAGTGGACCTCCAGGAACTGAGTTTGACACCTCTGCTTTAGAGTAACTCCAATCCAAATTTTGACCAGGTGAGATCTTCCTGTCTCTTCTTTTCAAAATAAAAGCACAACACAATTTCAAAATAAAAGCCTGCGATGAACCGGAAAACGCCAGTTTAACCTCTCAGCTTCACACAGCCTTTACAGTAACTCCAATTCAAATTTTGACCAGGTGAAATCTTCCTGTCTCTGCCTTTCAAAATAAAAGCACAGCACAATTTCAAAATAAAAGCCTGTGATGGACTAAAAAATAACCCTCTCCTGCCCAGCTCCGGACATGCACACATCCCGAGCCCCTCCCACGATTTCCGCGTGCGGGAATTGTCTAGTCTTTTATTATATTTTCTTCACGTTTCCGCCATTTTTCGGTCGCTAACTCGTCCCAGGGCTTTGAGAAAACCAAGGCAAATTATATATCAAAACGTGCGGCTTCATCGGGAATAGTGTGCTATGACTTTTCTAAGACATTCGTCATTTTTTCGCAGAATTATTCGCAAAAAACTGCGAAAAAAGTCCCATAGAAAATGAATGGGGAGTGAAAAAATTCGGCTCAAAAAATCCACTTTTTTCCAAATGCCACTGCTTCGCCATACGTTCACCTAGAAACTTCATTTAACCATCAAAACGCAGTGATTTTTCTTGTCTTCGCAGGAATGTAGTTTATGTCAGGCTGAGATTTACAGTTTTTGATCAGTGAGTCCTTAAAAAAGTGAAAATTCTCAAAATCTGCTCTGGTTAGAGTGTGTGATGTCAGTTGGTAGAGTGGAGGAGAGGAGAAAAATCCGCCTGAAAATTTCCCGATCGCATCGCCCTCACGACCAAACGATAAATGTCAGGGGAATGAAATTTGGTCAGATTGCAGACAAATTTCCTGGGGTTCAAATGAATCCAAGTTTGAAGACCTAGCTCTTTCTGAAGTGAAATGGCAGGCAGCAGTTTAGACAAAAGTCGCACCGTTCTCTCCATAAGAACCAATGTAAACTGAATCATCTGCCTCATGGAGGGACAGTGTTTTTTAAATCGCTGTAACTCGGTCATTTCTCACAATATTTGGAAAATAATTACATTTATGGAAAGCCACAGCCTTCCTCTCGCTCACGGTCATTTCGGTTTTCAGCTACCATTCACGGTTAGCCCACAGTTAGTGCCAGAACGAGACGTTGCGCGGTGCTGCTGAGAAGCACTTTTTTGCTGTCTGTGGCAGGCACCGTTGCTATGGGGGCCCATAGCAACCGCCCTTACACACGCGCAGGCATGTTCGCACGCACACACACAGACTCATTGGTGTGCCACACCCACCTTCACACCCAATACCTCCACAGGAGCTGCATTTCATCCTGAACATCACTGAAACCTCTCAGCTTCACACAGCCTTTAGAGCAGGGGTGTCAAACTCAGTTCCAACACAACTGATTCAAATGATCAGGCTCGTTATCAGGCTTCTGCTGAGCTTGATGATGAGCTGATTATTTGAAACAGGTGTGTTGGAAGAGGGAAACATCTAAAACATAGAGGATAGTGGACCTCCAGGAACTGAGTTTGACACCCCTGCTTTAGAGTAACTCCAATCCAAATGTTGACCAGGTGAGATCTTCCTTTCTCGGCCTTTCAAAATAAAAGCACAGCACAATTTCAAAATAAAAGCCTGCGACAGACGGAAAACGCCAGTTAAACCTCTCAGCTTCACACAGCCTTTACTCTAATCCAATTTTTGACCAGGTGAGATCTTCCTGTCTCTGCCTTTCAAACGAAAAGCACAGCAAAATTTCCAAATAAAAGCCTATGACAGACTGGAAAGCGCCAGTTAAACCTCTCAGCTTCACACAGCCTTTACAGTAACTCCAATCCAAATTTTGACCACGTGAGATCTTCCTGTCATTGTCTTTGAAAATAAAAGCACAGCACAATTTCAAAATAAAAGCCTGCGACAGGCTGGCAATGCCAGTTCAACCTCTCAGCTTCACACAGCCTTTAGAGTAACTCCAATCCAAATTTTGACCAGGTCTGATCTTCTTGTCTCTTCCTCTCAAAATAAAAGCACAGCACAATTTGCCTGTTAGACTTCTCAGCTTCACTCAGCCTTTACAGTAACTCCAATCCAAATTTTGACCAGGTGAGATCTTCTTGCCTCTCGTGCTCTGCTCCGGACATGCACACATCCCGAGCCCCTCCCACGATTTCCGCATCAGCGGGAATTGTCTAGTTAGGGGCTCGGGCTTCGGCACGAGCCACTCTCCTCTCCATTGCAAAGCAATGGGAGGAGAGTGGCTCGTGGCGAAGCCACGAGCCACTATTGTTCTCCTGCTGCGTTTATTATTAGGGGCTCGGGCTTCGACACGAGCCACTCTCCTCTCCATTGCAAAGCAATGGGAGGAGAGTGGCTCGTGGCGAAGCCACGAGCCACTATTGTTCTCCTGTGGCGTTTATTATTATTCTCTTTTATTATTCTTCACGTTTCCGCCGTTTTTCGGTCGCTAACTCGTCCTAGGCCTTTGAGAAAACCAAAGCAAATTATATATCAAAACGTGCGGCTTCATCGGGAATCCCGGGCTATGACTTTTCTGAGAAATTCCTCATTTTTTCGCAGAATTATTCGCAAAAAACTGCGAAAAAAGTCCCATAGAAAATGAATGGGGAGTGAAAAAAATCGGCTCAAAAAATCCACTATTTTCAAAACGCCACTCCTTCGCCAGACGTTCACCTAGAAACTTCATTTAACCATCAAAACGCAGTGATTTTTCTTGTCTCCGCAGGAATGTATTTTATGTCAGGCTGAGATTTACAGTTTTTGATCAGTGAGTCCTCAAAAAAGTGAAAATTCTCAAAATCTGCTCTGGTTAGAGTGCGGCATGTCAGTTGGTAGAGTGGAGGAGAGGTGAAAAATCCGCCTGAAAATTTCACGATCGCATCGCTCTCACGACCAAACGATAAACGTTAGAGGAATAAAATTTGGTCAGATTGTAGACAAATTCCTTGGGATTCAAATGAATCCAAGTTTGAAGGACTAGCTCTTTCTGAAGGGAAATGGCAGGCAGCAGTTTAGACCAAAGTTGCACCGTTCTCCCCATTAGAACCAATGTAAACTGAATCATCTGCCTTATGGAGGGACAGTGTTTTTTAAATCGCTGTAACTCGGTCATTTCTCACAATATTTGGAAAATAATTACATTTATGGAAAGCCACTGCCTTCCTCTCGCTCACGGTCATTTTAGTTTTCAGCTAGCATTCAAGGTTAGCCCACAATTAGCGCCAGAACGAGACGTTGCGCGCTGCTGCTGAGAAGCACTTTTCTGCTGTCTGTGGCAGGCACCGTTGCTATGGGGCCCATAGCAACCGCCCTTACACACGCGCAGGCATGCTCCCACGCACACACACAGACTCATTGGAGTGCCACACCCACCTTCACACCCAATACCTCCACAGGAGCTGCATTTCAGCCTGAAAATCACTGAAACCTCTCAGCTTCACACAGCCTTTAGAGCAGGGGTGTCAAACTCAGTTCCAACACACCTGATTCAAATGATCAGGCTCATTATCAGGCTTCTGCTGAGCTTGATGATGAGCTGATTATTTGAAACAGGTGTGTTGGAAGAAGGAAACATCTAGAACATAGAGGATAGTGGACCTCCAGGAACTGAGTTTGACACCCCTGCTTTAGAGTAACTCCAATCCAAATTTTGACCAGGTCAGATCTTTCTGTCTCGGCCTTTCAAAATAAAAGCACAGCACAATTTCAAAATAAAAGCCTGCGATGAACCCGAAAACGCCAGTTTAACCTCTCAGCTTCACACAGCCTTTAGAGCAGGGGTGTCAAACTCAGTTCCAACACACCTGATTCAAATGATCGGGGTCGTTATCAGGCTTCTGTCTAGCTTGATGATGAGCTGATTATTTGAAACAGGTGTGTTGGAAGAAGGAAACATCTAGAACATAGAGGATAGTGGACCTCCAGGAACTGAGTTTGACTCCCCTGCTTTACAGTAACTCCAATCCAAATGTTGACCAGATGAGATCTTCCTGTCTCTGCCTTTCAAAATAAAAGCACAGCACAATTTCAAAATAAAAGCCTGCGATTGGCCTGAAAACACCAGTTAAACCTCTCAGCTTCACACAGCCTTTATAGCAGGGGTGTAAAACTCAATTCCGACACACCTGATTCAAATGATCAGGCTCGTTATCAGGCTTCTGCTGAGCTTCATGACAGCTAATCATTTGAATCAGGTGTGTTGCAAGAAGGAAACATCTAGAACACAGAGGATAGTGGTCCTCCGGGACCTGAGTTTGACACCCCTGCTTTACAGTAACTCCAATCCAAATTTTGACCAGGTCAGATCTTCCTGTCTTTGCCTTTCAAAATAAAAGCACAGCACAATTTCAAAATAAAAGCCTATAACGGACCAAAAAATACCCCTCTCCTGCCCAGCTTCGGACATGCACACATGCCGAGCCCCTCCCACGATTTCCGCGTGCGGGAATTGTCTAGTTATATTTTCTTCACGTTTCCGCCATTTTTCGGTCGCTAACTCGTCCTAGGGCTTTGAGAAAATCAAAACAAATTATATATCAAAACGTGCGGCTTCATCGGGAATCCCGGGCTATGACTTTTCTAAGACATTCGTCATTTTTTCGCAGAATTATTCGCAAAAAACTGCCAAAAAAGTCCCATAGGAAATGAATGGGGACCGAAAAAAATCGGCTCAAAAAATCCCCTTTTTTCCAAAAGCCACTGCTTCGCCATACGTTCACCTAGAAACTTCATTTAACCATCAAAACGCAGTAATTTTTCTTGTCTCCGCAGGAATGTATTTTATGTCAGGCTGAGATTTACAGTTTTTGATCAGTGAGTCCTCAAAAAAGTGAAAATTCTCAAAATCTGCTCTGGTTAGAGTGCGGCATGTCAGTTGGTAGAGTGGAGGAGAGTTGAAAAATCCGCCTGAAAATTTCCCGATCGCATCGCCCTCACGACCAAACGATAAGAGTTAGGAAAATGAAATTTGGTCAGATTGTAGACAATTTTCCTGGGATTCAAATGAATCCAAGTTTGAAGATCTAGCTCTTTCTGAAGTGAAATGGCAGGCAGCAGTTTAGACCAAAGTTGCACCGTTCTCTCCATAGGAACCAATGTAAACTGAATCATCTGCCTCACGGAGGGACAGTGTTTTTTAAATCGCTGTAACTCGGTCATTTCTCACAATATTTGAAAATAATTACATTTATGGAAAGCCACGGCCTTCCTCTCGCTCACGGTCATTTTAGTTTTCAGCTAGCATTCACGGTTAGCCCACAATTAGCGCCAGAACGAGACGTTGCGCGCTGCTGCTGAGAAGCACTTTTCTGCTGTCTGTGGCAGGCACCGTTGCTATGGTGGCCCATAGCAACCGCCCTTACACACGCGCAGGCATGTTCGCACGCACACACAAGACTCATTGGTGTGCCACACCCACCTTCACACCCAATACCTCCACAGGAGCTGCATTTCAGCCTGAAAATCAGTTCAACCTCTCAGCTTCACACAGCCTTTAGACCAGGGGTGTCAAACTCAGTTCCAACACACCTGATTCAAATGATCAGGCTCGTTATCAGGCTTCTGCTGAGCTTAATGATAAGCTGATTATTTGAATCAGGTGTGTTGGAAGAGGTAAACATCTAAAACACAGAGGATAGTGGACCTCCAGGAACTGAGTTTGACACCCCTGGTTTGGGTTAACTCCAATCCAAATTTTGACAGGGTGAAATCTTCCTGTCTTTGCCTTTCAAAATAAAAGCAGAGCACAATTTCAAAATAAAAGCCTGCGACAGACTGGAAATGCCAGTTAAACCTCTCAGCTTCACACAGCCTTTATAGTAACTGCAATCCAAATTTTGACTAGGTGAGATCTTCCTGTCTCTGCCTTTCAAAATTACTTTAAAGCACAATTTGCCAGTTAAACCTCTCAGCTTCACACAGCCTTTAGAGTAACTCCAATTGAAATTTTGACCAGGTGAGATCTTCTTGTCTCTGCATTTCAAAATAAAAGCACAGCACAATTTCAAAATAAAAGCCTGCGACGGACTGGAAACGCCATTTCAAGCTCTGAGCTCCACACAGCCTTTACTCCAATCCAAATTTTGACCAAGTCAGATCTTCCTGTCTCTGCCTTTCAAAATGAAAGCACAGCACAATTTGCCAGTTAAACTTCTCAGTTTCACACAGCCTTTACAGTACCTCCAATCCAAATTTTGACCTGCTGAGTTCTCGACATGCACCCATCCCGAGCCCCTCCCACGATTTCCGCGAGCGGGAATTGTCTAGTCTTTTATTATTCCTAACGTTTCCGCCGTTTTTCGGTCGCTAACTAGTCCTAGGGCTTTGAGAAAACCAAAACAAATTATATATCAAAACGTGCGGCTTCATCGGGAATCCCGGGCTATGACTTTTCTAAGACATTCGTCATTTTATCGCAGAATTATTCGCAAAAAACTGCGCAAAAAGTCCCATAGAAAATGAATGGGGAGTGAAAAAAATCGGCTCAAAAAATCCACTTTTTTCCAAACGCCACTCCTTCGCCATACGTTCACCTAGAAACTTCATTTAACCATCAAAACACAGTGATTTTTCTTGTCTCCGCAGGAATGTAGTTTATGTCAGGCTGAGATTTACAGTTTTTGATCAGTGAGTCCTCAAAAAAGTGAAAATTCTCAAAATCTGCTCTGGTTAGAGTGCGGCATGTCAGTTGGTAGAGTGGAGGAGAGGTGAAAAATCTGCCTGAAAATTTCCCGATCGCATCGCCCTCACGACCAAACGATAAATGTTAGGGGAATGAAATTTGGTCAGATTGTAGACAAATTTCCTGTGATTCAAATGAATCCAAGTTTGAAGACCTAGCTCTTTCTGAAGTGAAATGGCAGGCAGCAGTTTAGAGCAAAGTCGCACCGTTCTCTCCATAGGAACCAATGTAAACTGAATCATCTGGCTCATGGAGGGACAGTGTTTTTTAAATCGCTGTAACTTTGTCATTTCTCACAATATTTGGAAAATAATTACATTCATGGTTAGCCACAGCCTTCCTCTCGCTCACGGTCATTTCGGTTTTCAGCTAGCATTCACGGTTAGCCCACAATTAGCGCCAGAACGAGACGTTGCGCGCTGCTGCTGAGAAGCACTTTTCTGCTGTCTGTGGCAGGCACCGTTGCTATGGGGGCCCATAGCAACCGCCCTTACACACGCGCAGGCATGCTCGCACACACACAGACTCATTGGAGTGCCACACCCACCTTCACACCCAATACCTCCACAGGAGCTGCATTTCAGCCTGAAAATCAGTTCAACCTCTCAGCTTCACACAGCCTTTAGAGCAGGGGTGTCAAACTCAGTTCAAACACACCTGATTCAAATGATCGGGCTCGTTATCAGGCGTCTGCTGGGATTAATGATGAACTGATTATTTGAATCAGGTGTGTTGGAAGAGGGAAACATCTAGAACACAGAGGATAGTGGACCTCCAGGAACTGAGTTAGACACCCCTGCTTTAGAGTAACTCCAATCCAAATGTTGACCAGGTGAGATCTTCCTGTCATTGCCTTTCAAAATAAAAGCACAGCACAATTTCAAAATAAAAGCCAGCGATGGGCCTGAAAACACCAGTTAAACCTCTCAGCTTCACACAGCCTTTACAATAACTCCAATCCAAATTTTGACCAGGTGAGATCTTCCTGTCTCTGCCTTTCAAAATACAAGCACAGCACAATTTCTAATAAAAGCCTGCGACAGACTGGAAATGCCAGTTCAACATCTCAGCTTCACACAGCCTTTAGAACAGGGGTGTCAAACTCAGTTCCAACACACCTGATACAAATGATCAGGCTCGTTATCAGGCTTCTGCTGAGCTTAATGATAGCTAATCATTTGAATCAGGTGTGTTGTAAGAAGGAAACATCTGGAACACAGAGGATAGTGGTCCTCCAGGAACTGAGTTTGACACCCCAGCATTACAGTAACTCCAATCCAAATTTTGACCAGGTGAGATCTTCCTGTATCTGCCTTTCAAATTAAAAGCACAGCACAATTTGCCAGTTCAACCTCTCAGCTTCACACAGCCTTTAGAGTATCTCCAATCCAAATTTTGACCAGGTGAGATCTTCATGTCTCTGCCTTTGAAAATAAAAGCACAGCACAATTTTAAAATAAAAAGTCTGTGACGGACCGGAAAATGTCACCAAAACCTCTCAGCTTCACACAGCCGTTAGAATAAATACGCCTGTCCGGACATGCACACATCCCGAGCCCCTCCCACGATTTCCGCGAGCGGGAATTGTCTAGTTTAGGGGCTCGGGCTTCGACACGAGCCACTATTGTTCTCCTGCTGCCGTTTATTATTCTTCCGTTTATTCTTAACGTTTCCGCCGTTTTTCGGTCGCTAACTCGTCCTAGGGCTTTGAGAAAACCAAAACAAATTATATATCAAAACGTGCGGCTTCATCGGGAATCCCGGGCTATGACTTTTCTAAGAAATTCGTCATTTTATCGCAGAATTATTCGCAAAAAACTGCGAAAAAGTCCCATAGAAAATGAATGGGGACCGAAAAAATCGGCTCAAAAATCCACTTTTTTCCAAACGCCACTGCTTCGCCATACGTTCACCTAGAAACTTCATTTAACCATCAAAACGCAGTGATTTTTCTTGTCTTCGCAGGAATGTATTTTATGTCAGGCTGAGATTTACAGTTTTTGATCAGTGAGTCCTCAAAAAAGTGAAAATTCTCAAAATCTGCTCTGGTTAGAGTGCGGCATGTCAGTTGGTAGAGTGGAGGAGAGGAGAAAAATCCGCCTGAAAATTTCACGATCGCATCGCCCTCACGACCAAACGATAAATGTTAGGAGAATGAAATTTGGTCAGATTGTAGACAAATTTCCTGGATTCAAATGAATCCAAGTTTGAAGACCTAGCTCTTTCTGAAGTGAAATGGCAGGCAGCAGTTTAGAGCAAAGTTGCACCGTTCTCTCCATAAGAACCAATGTAAACTGAATCATCTGCCTCATGGAGGGACAGTGTTTTTTAAATCGCTGTAACTCGGTCATTTCTCACAATATTTGGAAAATAATTACATTTATGGAAAGCCACAGCCTTCCTCTCGCTCACGGTCATTTCGGTTTTCAGCTAGCATTCACGGTTAGCCCACAATTAGCGGCCAGAACGAGACGTTGTGCGCTGCTGCTGAGAAGCACTTCTCTGCTGTCTGTGGCAGGCACCGTTGCTATGGGGCCCATAGCAACCGCCCTTACACACGCGCAGGCATGGTCCCCACGCACACACACAGACTCATTGGTGTGCCACACCCACCTTCACACCCAATACCTCCACAGGAGCTGCATTTCATCCTGAAAATCACTTCAACCTCTCAGCTTCACACAGCCTTTAGAGCAGGGGTGTCAAACTCAGTTCCAACACACCTGATTCAAATGATCAGGCTCGTTATCAGGCTTCTGCTGAGCTTGATGATGAGCTGATTATTTGAAACAGGTGTGTTGGAAGAGGGAAACATCTAAACATAGAAGATAGTTGACCTCCATGGAACTGAGTTAGACACCCCTGCTTTAGAGTAACTCCAATCCAAATGTTGACCAGGTGAGATCTTCCTGTCTTTCCTTTCAAAATAAAAGCACAGCACAATTTCAAATAAAAGCTGCGATGGGCCTGAAAACACCAGTTAAACCTCTCAGCTTCACACAGCCTTTACAATAACTCCAATCCAAATTTTGACAGGTGAGAACTTCCTGTCTCTGCCTTTCAAATAAAATGCACAGCACAATTTCAAAATAAAAGCCTGCGACACACTGGAAATGCCAGTTAAACCTCTCCGCTTCACACAGCCTTTAGAGTAACTCCAATCCAAATTTTGACCAGGTGAGATCTTCCTGTCTCTTCCTTTCAAAATAAAAGCACAACACAATTTCAAAATAAAAGCCTGTGACGGACCAAAAAATACCCTCTCCTGCCCAGCTCCGGACATGCACACATCCCGAGCCCCTCCCACGATTTCCGCGTGCGGGAATTGTCTAGTTAGGGGCTCGGGCTTCGGCACGAGCCACTCTCCTCTCCATTGCAAAGCAATGGGAGGAGAGTGGCTCGTGGCGAAGCCACGAGCCACTATTGTTCTCCTGCTGCGTTTATTATTAGGGGCTCGGGCTTCGACACGAGCCACTCTCCTCTCCATTGCAAAGCAATGGGAGGAGAGTGGCTCGTGGCGAAGCCACGAGCCACTATTGTTCTCCTGCTGCGTTTATTATTATTCTTCACGTTTCCGCCGTTTTCGGTCGCTAACTCGTCCTAGGGCTTTGAGAAAACCAAAACAAATTATACATCAAAACGTGCGGCTTCATCGGGAATAGCGGGCTATGACTTTTCTAAGAAATTCGTCATTTTATCGCAGAATTATTCGCAAAAAACTGCGAAAAAACTCCCATAGGAAATGAATGGGGACGGAAAAAATCGGCTGAAAAAATCCACTTTTTCCAAACGCCACTGCTTCGCCATACGTTCACCTAGAAACTTCATTTAACCATCAAAACGCAGTGATTTTTCTTGTCTCCGCAGGAATGTATTTTATGTCTGGCTGAGATTTACAGTTTTTGATCAGTGAGTCCTCAAAAAAGTGAAAATTCTCAAAATCTGCTCTGGTTAGAGTGCGGCATGTCAGTTGGTAGAGTGGAGGAGAGGAGAGAAATCCGCCTGAAAATTTCCCAATCGCATCGCCCTCACGACCAAACCATAAAAGTTAGGGGAATGAAATTTGGTCAGATCGTAAACAATTTTCCTGGGATTCAAATGAATCCAAGTTTGAAGACCTACCTCTTTCTGAAGTGAAATGGCAGGCAGCAGTTTAGACCAAAGTCGCACCGTTCTCTCCATAAGAACCAATGTAAACTGAATCATCTGCCTCATGGAGGGACAGTGTTTTTTAAATCGCTGTAACTCGGTCATTTCTCACAATATTTGGAAAATAATTACATTTATGGAAAGCCACAGCCTTCCTCTCGCTCACGGTCATTTCGGTTTTCAGCTAGCATTCACGGTTAGCCCACAATTAGCGCCAGAACGAGACGTTGCGCGCTGCTGCTGAGAAGCACTTTTCTGCTGTCTGTGGCAGGCACCGTTGCTATGGGGGCCCATAGCAACCGCCCTTACACACGCGCAGGCATGCTCCCAGGCACACACACAGACTCATTGGTGTGCCACACCCACCTTCACACCCAATACCTCCACAGGAGCTGCATTTCAGCCTGAAAATCAGTTCAACCTCTCAGCTTCACACAGCCTTTAGAGCAGGGGTGTCAAACTCAGTTCCAACACACCTGATTCAAATGATCAGGCTCGTTATCAGGCTTGTTGTAAGAAGGAAACATCTAGAATACAGAGGATAGTGGTCCTCCAGGAACTGAGTTTGACACCCCTGCTTTACAGTAACTCCAATCCAAATTTTGACCAGGTGAGAGCTTCCTGTCTCTGCCTTTCAAAGTAAAAGCACAGCACAATTTCAAAATAAAAGACTGCGACAGACTGGAAATGCCAGTTAAACATCTCAGCTTCACACAGCCTTTAGAGTAACTCCAATCCAATTTTTGACCAGGTGAGATCTTCCTGTCTCTGCCTTTTAAAATTACTTTACAGCACAATTTGCCAGTTAAACCTCTCAGCTTCACACAGCCTTTTGAGTAACTCCAATCCAAATTTTGACCAGGTGAGATCTTCCTGTCTCTGCCTTTCAAAATTACTTTACAGCACAATTTGCCAGTTAAACCTCTCAGCTTCACACAGCCCTTTGAGTAACTCCAATCCAAATTTTGACCAGGTGAGATCTTCTTGTCTCTGCCTTTCAAAATAAAAGCACAGCACAATTTGAAAATAAAAACCTGTGACGGACCAAAAAATACCCCTCTCCTGCCCAGCTCCGGACATGCACCCATCCCGAGCCCCTCCCACGATTTCCGCATCAGCGGGAATTGTCTAGTTATCTTTTATTCACGTTTCCGCCGTTTTTCGGTCGCTAACTCGTCCTAGGGCTTTGAGGAAACCAAAATAAATTATATATCAAAACGTGCGGCTTCTTCGGGAATCCCGGGCTATGACTTTTCTAAGAAATTCGTCATTTTATCGCAGAATTATTCGCAAAAAACTGCGAAAAAATTCCCATAGAAATGAATGGGGGCTGAAAAAAATCGGCTCAAAAAATCCACTATTTTCACAACGCCACTCCTTCGCCATACGTTCACCTAGAAACTTCATTTAACCATCAAAACGTAGTGATTTTTCTTGTCTCTGCAGGAATGTAGTTTATGTCAGGCTGACATTTACAGTTTTTGATCAGTGAGTCCTCAAAAAAGTGAAAATTCTCAAAATCTGCTCTGGTTAGAGTGCGGCATGTCAGTTGGTAGAGTGGAGGAGAGGTGAAAAATCCGCCTGAAAATTTCCCGATCGCATCGCCCTCACGACCAAACGATAAATGTTAGGGGAATGAAATTTGGTCAGATTGTAAACAATTTTCCTGTGATTCAAATGAATCCAAGTTTAAAGACCTAGCTCTTTCTGAAGTGAAATGGCAGGCAGCAGTTTAGACCAAAGTTGCACCGTTCTCTGCATAGGAACCAATGTAAACTGAATCATCTGGCTCATGGAGGGACAGTGTTTTTTAAATCGCTGTAACTCGGTCATTTCTCAGAATATTTGGAAAATAATTACATTTATGGAAAGCCACAGCCTTCCTCTCGCTCACGGTCATTTCGGTTTTCAGCTACCATTCACGGTTTGCCCACAATTAGCGCCAGAACGAGACGTTGCGCGCTGCTGCTGAGAAGCACTTTTTTGCTGTCTGTGGCAGGCACCGTTGCTATGGGGGCCCATAGCAACCGCCCTTACACACGCGCAGGCATGTTCGCACGCACACACACAGACTCATTGGAGTGCCACACCCACCTTCACAGCCAATACCTCCACAGGAGCTGCATTTCAGCCTGAAAATCAATTCAAACTCTCAGCTTCACACAGCCTTGAGAGCAGGGGTGTCAAACTCACTTCCCACACACCTGATTCAAATGATCAGGCTCGTTATCAGGCTTCAGCTGGGATTAATGATGAGCTGATTATTTGAATCAGGTGTGTTGTAAGAAGGAAACATCTAGAACATAGAGGATAGTGGACCACCAGGAACTGAGTTTGACACCCGTGCTTTAGAGTAACTCCAATCCAAATTTTGACACGGTGAAATCTACCTGTCTTTGCCTTTCAAAATAAAAGCAGAGCACAATTTCAAAATAAAAGCCTGCGACAGACTGGAAATGCCAGTTAAACCTCTCAGCTTCACACAGCCTTTATAGTAACTCCAATCCAAATTTTGACCAGGTGAGATCTTCAGGTCTCTGCCTTTCAAAATTACTTTACAGCACAATTTGCCAGTTAAACCTCTCAGCTTCACACAGCCTTTTGAGTAACTCCAATCCAAATTTTGACCAGGTGAGATCTTCTTGTCTCTGCCTTTCAAAATAAAAGAGCAGCACAATTTCAAAATAAAAGCCTGCGACAGACTGGAAACACCAGTTAAACCTCTCACCTTCACACAGCCTTTACAGTGACTCCAATTGAAATTTTGACCAGGTGAGATCTTCTTGTCTTTGCCTTTCAAAATAAAAGAGCAGCACAATTTCAAAATAAAAGCCTGCGACAGACTGGAAACACCAGTTAAACCTCTCACCTTCACACAGCCTTTACAGTAACTCCAATTGAAATTTTGACCAGGTGAGATCTTCTTGTCTTTGCCTTTCAAAATAAAAGCACAGCACAATTTCTAAATAAAAGCCTGCGACAGACTGGAAACGCCAGTTAAACCTCTCAGCTTCACACAGCCTTTAGAGTAAATATGCCTCTACCGCGCTGCTCCGGACATGCACACATCCCGAGCCCCTCCCACGATTTCCGCGAGCGGGAATTGTCTAGTTAGGGGCTCGGGCTTCGACACGAGCCACTCTCCTCTCCATTGCAAAGCAATGGGAGGAGAGTGGCTCGTGGCGAAGCCACGAGCCACTATTGTTCTCCTGTGGCGTTTATTCTCTTTTATTATTCCTCACGTTTCCGCCGTTTTTCGATTCGCTTCTCCTCCTAGGGCTTTGAGAAAACCAAAGCAAATTATATATCAAAACGTGCGGCTTCATCGGGAATAGTGTGCTATGACTTTTCTAAGAAATTCGTCATTTTATCGCAGAATTATTCGCAAAAAACTGCGCAAAAAGTCCCATTGAAAATGAATGGGGAGTGAAAAAAATCGGCTCAAAAAATCCACTGTTTTCCAAACGCCACTGCTTCGCCATACGTTCACCCAGAAACTTCATTTAACCATCAAAACGCAGTGATTTTTCTCATCTCCGCAGGAATGTAATTTATGTCAGGCTGAGACTTACAGTTTTTCATCAGTGAGTCCTCAAAAAAGTGAAAATTCTCAAAATCTGCTCTGGTTAGAGTGCGGCATGTCAGTTGGTAGAGTGGAGGAGAGGTGAAAAATCCGCCTGAAAATTTCACGATCGCATCGCCCTCACGACCAAACGATAAATGTTAAGGGAATGAAATTCGGTCAGATTGTAGACAATTTTCCTGGGATTCAAATTAATCCAAGTTTGAAGACCTAGCTCTTTCTGAAGTGAAATGGCAGGCAGCAGTTTAGACCAAAGTCGCACCGTTCTCTCCATAAGAACCAATGTAAACTGAATCATCTGCCTCATGGAGGGACAGTGTTTTTTAAATCGCTGTAACTCGGTCATTTCTCACAATATTTGGAAAATAATTACATTTATGAAAAGCCACAGCCTTCCTCTCGCTCACGGTCATTTCGGTTTTCAGCTAGCATTCACGGTTAGCCCACAATTAGCGCCAGAACGAGACGTTGCGCGCTGCTGCTGAGAAGGACTTTTCTGCTGTCTGTGGCAGGCACCGTTGCTATGGGGGCCCATAGCAACCGCCCTTACACACGCGCATGCACGCTCCCACGCACACACACAGACTCATTGGAGTGCCACACCCACCTTCACACCCAATACCTCGACAGGAGCTGCATTTCAGCCTGAAAATCAGTTCAACCTCTCAGCTTCACACAGCCTTTAGAGCAGGGGTGTCAAACTCAGTTCCAACACACCTGATTCCAATGATCAGGCTCGTTATCAGGCTTCTGCTGAGCTTAATGATGGCTAATCATTTGAATCAGGTGTGTTGTAAGATTGAAACATCTGGAACATAGAGGATAGTGAACCTCCAGGAACTGAGTTTGACACACCTGCTTGAGAGTAACTCCAATCCAAATGTTGACCAGGTGAGATCTTCCTGTCTTTCCCTTTCAAAATAAAAGCACTGCACGATTTCAAAATAAAAGCCTGCGATGGGCCTGAAACCACCTATTAAACCTCTCAGCTTCACACAGGCTTTACAGTAACTACAATCCAAATTTTGACCAGGTGAGCTCTTCCTGTCTTTGCCTTTCAAAATAAAAGCACAGCACAATTTCAAAATAAAAGCCTGCGATGGGCCTGAAACCACCTATTAAACCTCTCAGCTTCACACAGGCTTTACAGTAACTACAATCCAAATTTTGACCAGGTGAGATCTTCCTGTCTCTGCCTCTCACAATAAAAGCACAGGACAATTTCAAAATAAAAGCCTGCGACTGGCTGGAAACGCCAGTTCAACCTCTCAGCTTCACACATCCTTTAGAGCAGGGGTGTCAAACTCAGTTCCAACACACCTGATTCAAATGATCAGGCTCGTTATCAGGCTTCTGCTGAGCATGATGATGAGCTGATCATTTGAATGAGGTGTGTTGGAAGAGGGAAACATCGAGAACATAGAGGCTAGTGGACCTCCAGGAACTGAGTTTGACACCCCTGCTTGAGAGTAACTCCAATCCAAATGTTGACCAGGTCTGATCTTCCTTTCTCTGTTCCTCTCAAAATAAAAGCACAGCACAATTTGCCTGTTAGACTTCTCAGCTTCACACAGCCTTTACAGTAACTCCAATCCAAATTTTGACCAGGTGAGATCTTCTTGCCTCTCCTGCGCTGCTCCGGACATGCACCCATCCCGAGCCCCTCCCACGATTTCCGCATCAGCGGGAATTGTCTAGTATTTCCATTACTACCCCAATATCATTTTTCTTCACGTTTTCGCCGATTTTCGGTCGCTAACTCGTCCTAGGCCTTTGAGAAAACCAAAACAATTATATATCAAAACGTGCGGCTTCATCGGGAATAGTGTGCTATGACTTTTCTAAGACATTCGTCATTTTTTCGCAGAATTATTCGCAAAAAACTGCGAAAAAAATCCCATAGGAAATGAATGGGGGCTAAAAAAAATCGGCATGAAAAATCCACTGTTTTCCAAACGCCACTGCTTCGCCATACGTTCACCTAGAAACTTCATTTAACCATCAAAACGCAGTGATTTTTCTTGTCTTCGCAGGAATGTATTTTATGTCAGGCTGAGATTTACAGTTTTTGATCAGTGAGTCCTCAAAAAAGTGAAAATTCTCAAAATCTGCTCTGGTTAGAGTGCGGCATGCCACTTGGTAGAGTGGAGGAGAGGAGAAAAATCCGCCTGAAAATTTCACGATCGCATCGCCCTCACGACCAAACCATAAATGTTAGTGGAATGAAATTTGGTCAGATTGTAACAATTTTCCTGGGATTCAAATGAATCCAAGTTTGAAGACATAGCTCTTTCTGAAGTGAAATGGTAGGCAGCAGTTTAGACCAAAGTCGCACCGTTCTCTCCATAGGAACCAATGTAAACTGAATCATCTGCCACATGGAGGGACAGTGTTTTTTAAATCGCTGTAACTCGGTCATTTCTCACAATATTTGGAAAATAATCATATGTATGGTTAGCCACGGCCTTCCCTCGCTCACGGTCATTTCAGTTTTCAGGTAGCATTCACGGTTAGCCCAAAATTAGCGCCAGAACGCGACGTTGCGCGCTGCTGCTGAGAAGCACTTTTCTGCTGTCTGTGGCAGGCACCGTTGCTATGGTGGCCCATAGCAACCGCCCTTACACAACCGCAGGCCTGTTCGCACGCACACACACAGACTCATTGGAGTGCCACACCCACCTTCACACCCAATACCTCCACAGAAGCTGCATTGCAGCCTGAAAATCAGTTCAACCTCTCAGCTTCACACAGCCTTTACAGGCAGGGGTGTCAAACTCAGTTCCAACACACCTGATTCAATATGATCGGAGCTCGTTATCAGGCTTCTGCTGGATTAAAGCAGGTGTGTGTAAGAAGGAAACATCTGGAACATAGAGGATTGTGGCCTCCAGGAACTGAGTTAGACACCGATGTTTTAAAGTAACTCCAAATCCAAATTTTGACCTGGTGAAGATCTTCCTGTCTTTGCCTTTTTCAAAATAAAAGCACGCACAATTTCAAAATAAAAGCCTACGACGGCACTGAAAAACTCCAGTTAAAACCTCTCAGCTTTCAAACAGCCCTTTACTCATTGCCAAATTTGAACCAGGTCTGATCTTCCGTCTCTGCTTTCAAAAATTAAAAGCACAGCAAAATTTCAAAATAAAAGCCTTCAACAGACCAAAAAAATGCCAAGTTAAAACCTTCTCCAGCTTCACACAGCCTTTAGGCAGGGGTGTCAAACTTCAGTTCCAACACACCTGATTCAATGATCAGGCTCGTTGTCAGGCTTCTGCTGAGCTTGAATGATGAGCTGATTATTTTGAAACAGGTGTGTTGGAAGAGGGAAACTTAAAACATAAGGATGTGGATCCGGAACAGAGTTTGACACCCCTGCTTTAGAGGTATCCCAATCCAAATGTTGACTGCAGGTGAGATCTTCTGTCTTTCCCTTTCAAAATAAAGAGCACAGCACAATTTCCAAAATAAAAGCCTTCGAAACGTGACTGGAAACGCCAGTTAAACCGTCAGCTTCACACGCCTTTTGAAGTAACTCCAATCCAAATTTTGACCAGGTGAAAATCTTCCTGTCTTCTGCCTTTCAAAAATTACTTTTACAGCACAAAATTTGAGTAAATATGCCTATCCCATGCTGCTCTGACATGCACACATCCCGAGCCCCTCCACGATTTCCGCGAGCGGGAATTGTCTAGTTAGGGGCTCGGGCTTCGACACGAGCCACTCTCCTCTCCATTGCAAAGCAATGGGAGGAGAGTGGCTCGTGGCGAAGCCACGAGCCACTATTGTTCTCCTGTTTGCGTTTATTATTCCGTTTTATTTTTCACGTTTAAACGCCGTTTTTCGGTCGCTAACTAGTCCTAGGGCTTTGAGAAAAACCAAAACAAATTATATATCAAAACGTGCGGCTTTCATCGGGAATAGTGGCTATGACTTTTCTAAGACATTCCGTCATTTTTTCGCAGAATTATTCGCAAAAACTGCCGAAAAAAGTCCCATAGAAAATGAATGGGGATGGAAAAAATTCGGCTCAAAAAATCCACTTTTTTCCAAATGCCATGCTTCGCCATACGTTCACCTAGAAACTTCATTTAACCATCAAAATGCAGTGATTTTTCTTGTCTCCGCAGGAATGTATTTTCTGTCAGGCTGAGATTTACAGTTTTTGATCAGTGAGTCCTCAAAAAAGTGAAAATTTTCAAAATCTGCTCTGTTTAGAGTGCGGCATGTCAGTTGGTAGAGTGGAGGAGAGGTGAAAAATTCGCCTGAAAATTTCACGATCGCATCGCCCTCACGACCAAACTATAAATGTTAGGGGAATGAAATTTGGTCAGATTGTAAACAATTTTCCTGGGATTCAAATGAATCCAAGTTTGAAGACCTAGCTCTTTCTGACGTGAAATGGCAGGCAGCAGTTTAGACCAAAGTCGCACCGTTCTCTCCATAAGAACCAATGTAAACTGAATCATCTGCCTCATGGAGGGACAGTGTTTTTTAAATCGCTGTAACTCGGTCATTTCTCACAAGATTTTGGAAAATAATTACATTTATGGAAAGCCACAGCCTTCCTCTCGCTCACGGTCATTTTAGTTTTCAGCTACCATTAACGGTTTCGCCCACAATTAGCGCCAGAACGAGATGTTGCGCGCTGCTGCTGAGAAGCACTTTTTTGCTGTCTGTGGTAGGCACCGTTGCTATGGGGGCCATAGCACCGCTCTTACACACGCGCAGGCATGGTCGCACGCACACACACAGACTCATTGGTGTGCCACACCCACCTTCACACCCAATACCTCCACAGGAGCTGCATTTCAGCCTGAAAATCAGTTCAACCTCTCAGCTTCACACAGCCTTTACAGCAGGGGTGTCAAACTCAACTTCCAACACACCTGATTCAAATGATCAGGCTCGTTATCAGGCTTCTGCTGAGCTTAATGATAGTGTATCATTTGAATCAGGTGTGTTGTAAGAAGGAAACATCTAAAACATAGAGGATAGTGGTCCTCCAGAAACTGAGTTTGACACCCCTGCTTAGAGTAACTCCAATCCAAATGTTGACCAGGTGAGATCTTCCTGTCTTCCTTTCAAAATAAAAGCACAGCACAATTTCAATAAAAGCCTGCGATGGGCCTGAAAACACCAGTTAAACCTCTCAGCTTCAACACAGCCTTTAGAGCAGGGGTGTCAACTCAGTTCCAACACACCTGATTCAAATGATCAGGCTCGTTATCAGGCTTCTGCTGAGCTTGATGATGAGCTGCTTATTTGAATCAGGTGTGTTGTAAGAAGGAAACATCTAGAACATAGAGGATAGTGACCTCCAGGAACTGACTTTGACACACCTGCTGTTAGAGTAACTCCAATCCAATGTTGACCAGGTGAGATCTTCTGTCTTTGCCTTTCAAAATAAAAGCACAGCACAATTTCAAAATAAAAGCCTTCGACGGACTGAAAGCGCCAGTTAAACCTCTCAGCTTCACACAGCCTTTGAGTACTCCAATCTAAATTTTGACCAGGTGACATCTTCCTGTCTCTGCCGTTCAAATAAAAGCACAGCACAATGTCAAAATAAAAGCCTGCAAGGTACTGGAAATGCCTGTTAAACCTCTCAGCTTCACACAGCCTTTACAGTAACTTAAATCCAAATGTTCACCAGGTGAGATCTTCCCATCTCTTCCTTTCAAAATAAAGCACAGCACAATTTCAAAATAAAAGCCTGCGATGGACGGACTGGAAAACGCCAGTTAATCCTCTCAGCTTCACACAGCCTTTACAGTAACTCCAATCCAAAATTTTGACCAGGTGAGATCTTGCTGTCTCTTGCTTTCAAAAATAAAAGCACGGAACAACTTCAAAATAAATGCCTGTTATGGGCTGGAAAACGCGGAAAATACGCCTCTCTGTCCGACATGCACACATCCGAGCCCCTCCCACGATTTCCGCGAGCGGGAATTGTCTAGTTAGGGGCTCGGGCTTCGGCACGAGCCACTCTCCTCTCCATTGCAAAGCAATGGGAGGAGAGTGGCTCGTGGCGAAGCCACGAGCCACTATTGTTCTCCTGCTGCGTTTATTATTATATTTCTTCACGTTTCCCGCCATTTTTCGGTCGCTAACTCGTCCTAGGGCTTGAGAAAATCAAAACAAATTATATATCAAAACGTGCGGCTTCATCGGGAATCCCGGGCTATGACTTTCTAAGAAATTTGTCATTTTTTCGCAGAATTATTCGCAAAAAACTGCGACAAAAGTCCCATAGAAAATGAATGGGGACTGAAAAAAATCGGTTGAAAAAATCCACTTTATTCCAAACGCCACTGCTTCGCCATACGTTCACCTAGAAATTTCATTTAACCATCAAAACGCAGTGATTTTTCTTGTCTCCGCAGGAATGTATTTTATGTCAGGCTGACATTTACAGTTTTTGATCAGTGAGTCCTCAAAAAAGTGAAAATTCTCAAAATCTGCTCTGGTTAGAGTGCGTGATGTCAGTTGGTAGAGTGGAGGAGAGGAGAAAAATCCGCCTGAAAATTTCACGATCGCATCGCCCTCACGACCATACGATAAATGGTAGGGGAATGAAATTTGGTCAGATTGTAGACAAATTTCCTGGGATTCAAATGAATCCAAGTTTGAAGACCTAGCTCTTTCTGAAGTGAAATGGCAGGCAGCAGTTTAGACCAAAGTCGCACCGTTCTCTCCATAGGAACCAATGTAAACTGAATCATCTGCCTCATGGAGGGACAGTGTTTTTTAAATCGCTGTAACTCGGTCATTTCTCACAATATTTGGAAAATAATTACATTTATGGTTAGCCACAGCCTTCCTCTCGCTCATGGTCATTTTGGTTTTCAGCTAGCACTCACGGTTAGCCCACAGTTAGCACCAGAACGAGACGTTGCGCGCTGCTGCTGAGAAGCACTTTTCTGCTGTCTGTGGCAGGCCACCGTTGCTATGGGGGCCCATAGCAACCGCCCTTACACACGCGCAGGCATGTTCACACGCACACACACAGACTCATTGGTGTGCCACGCCCACCTTCACACCCAATACCTCCACAGGAGCTGCATTTCAGCCTGAAAATCATGAAACCTCTCAGCTTCACACAGCCTTTAGAGCAGGGGTGTCAACTCAGTTCCAACACACCGATTCAAATGATCAGGCTCGTTATCAGGCTTCTGCTGAGCTTAATGATAGCTGATTATTTGAATCAGGTGTGTTGTAAGAGGGAAACATCTGAACATAGAGGATAGTGGACCTCCAGGAACTGAGTTTGACACCCCTGCTTTAGAGTAACTCCAATCCAAATTTGACCAGGTGAGATCTTCCTGTCTCTGCCTTTCAATAATAAAAGCACAGCACAATTTCAAAATAAAAGCCTGTGACGGACTGAAAACCCAGTTAAACCTCTCAGCTTCACACAGCCTTTAATTAACTCCAATCCAAATTTTGAACCAGGTGAGATCTTCCTGTCTCTGCCTTTCAAAATAAAGCACAGCACAATTTCAAAATAAAAGCCTGCACCGGACCAAAAAATGCCAGTTAAACCTCTCAGCTTCACACAGCCTTTTGAGTAAACTCCAATCCAAATTTTGACCAGGTGAGATCTTCTTGTCTCTGCCTTTCAAATAAAAGCACAGCACAATTTCAAAATAAAAGCCTGCGACAGACTGGAAACACCAGTTAAACCTCTCACCTTCAACCAGCCTTTACAGTAACTCAATCTGAAATTTTGACCAGTATGAGATCTTCTTGTCTTTGCCTTCAAAATAAAAGCACAGCACAATTTCTAAAAAAAGCCTGCGAAGACTGGAAACGCCAGTTAAACCTCTCACCTTCACACAGCCTTTAGAGTAAATACGCCTCTCCCATGCCACTCCGGACATACACACATCCCGAGCCCCTCCCACGATTCCGCGTGCGGGAATTGCTTAGTAGGGCTCGGCTTCGACACGAGCCACTCTCCTCTCCATGGCAAAGCAATGGGGAGGAGAGTGGCTCGTGGCGAAGCCACGAGCCACTATGTTCTCCTGTGGCGTTTATTATTCCTTTTATCTTTATTCTTTCACGTTCGCCGTTTTTCGGTCGCTAACTCGTCCTAGGCCCTTTGAGAAACCAAAGCAAATTATATTCAAAACGTGCGGCTTGTCTTCGGGAGTCGCGGGCTATGACTTTTCTAAGAAATTCGTCATTTTTCGCAGAATTATTTGCAAAAAACTGTGAAAAAAGGCCATAGAAATGAATGGGGACTGAAAAAAATCGGCTTGAAAAATCCACTGTTTTCCAAACGCCACTCCTTCGCCATACATTCCACCTAGAAACTTCATTTAACCATCAAAACGCAGTGATTTTCTCTTCTCCGCAGGAATGTATTTTATGTCAGGCCTGAGATTTACAGTTTTTGATCAGTGAGTCCTCAAAAAGTGAAAATTCCCAAAATCTGCTCTGTTTAGAGTGCGGCATGTCAGTTGGTAGAGTGGAGGAGAGGTGAAAATTCGCCTGAAAATTTCACGATCGCATCGCCGTCACGACCAAACTATAAATGTTAGGGGAATGAAATTTGGTCAGATTGTAAACAATTTTCCTGGGATTCAAATGAATCCAAGTTTGAAGACCTAGCTCTTTCTGAAGTGAAATGGCAGGCAGCAGTTTAGACCAAAGTCGCACCGTTCTCTCCATAAGAACCAATGTAAACTGAATCATCTGCCTCATGGAGGGACAGTGTTTTTAAATCGCTGTAACTCGGTCATTTCTCACAATATTTGGAAAATAATTACATTATGGATAGCCACAGCCTTCCTCTCGCTCACGGTCATTTTCGGTTTTCAGCTAGCATTCACGGTTAGCCACAATTAGCGCCAGAACGAGACGTTGCGCGCTGCTGCTGAGAAGCACTTTTCTGCTGTCTGTGGCAGGCACCGTTGCTATGGGGCCCATAGCAACCGCCCTTAACACACGCGCAGGCATGCTCCCACGCACACACACAGACTCATTGGAGTGCCACACCCACCTTCACACCCAATACCTCCACAGGAGCTGCATTTCAGCCTGAAAATCAGTTCAACCTCTCAGCTTCACACAGCCTTTAGTAGCAGGGGTGTCAAACTCAGTTCCAACACACCTGATTCCAATGATCAGGCCTCGTTATCAAGGCTTCTGCTGAGCTTCATGATAGCTAATATTTGAATCAGGTGTGTTGTAAGAAGGAAACATCAAAACATAGAGGATCGTGGTCCTCCAGGAACTGAATTTGACACCTCTGCTTTGAGAGTAATTCCAATCCAAATTTTGACCAGGTGAGATCTTCCTTTCTGCCCTTTCAAAATAAAAGCACAGCAAATTTCAAAATAAAAGCCTGCGACAGACGGAAACGCCAGTTAAACCTCTCAGCTTCACACAGCCTTTACTCTAATCCAATTTTGACACAGGTGAGATCTTCTGTCTCTGCCTTTCAAACGAAAAGCACAGCACAATTTCAAATAAAAGCCTATGACAGACTGGAAACGCCAGTTAAACCTCTCAGCTTCACACAGCCTTTACAGTAACTCCAATCCAAATTTTGACCACGTGAGATCTTCCTGTCATTGTCTTTGAAAATAAAAGCACAGCACAATTTCAAAATAAAAGCCTGCGACAGGCTGGCAATGCCAGTTCAACCTCTCAGCTTCACACAGCCTTTAGAGTGACTCCAATCCAAATTTTGACCAGGTGAGATCTTCCTGTCTCTGCCTTTCAAAATTACTTTAAAGCACAATTTGCCAGTTAAACCTCTCAGCTTCACACAGCCTTTAGAGTAACTCCAATCGAAATTTTGACCAGGTCAGATCTTCCTGTCTCTGCCTTTCAAAATTACTTTAATGCACAATTTGCCAGTTAAACCTCTCAGCTTCACACAGCCTTTAGAGTAACTCCAATCGAAATTTTGACCAGGTGAGAACTTCTTGTCTCTGCATTTCAAAATAAAAGCACAGCACAATTTCAAAATAAAAGCCTGCGACGGACTGGAAACGCCACTTAAACCTCTCAGCTTCACACAGCCTTTTGAGTAATTCCAATTCAAATTTTGACCAGGTGAGATCTTCCTGTCTCTGCCTTTCAAAATAAAAGCACAGCACAATTTCAAAATAAAAGCCTGCAACAGACCAAAAAATGCCAGTTAAACCTCTCAGCTTCACATAGCCTTTAGAGTAACTCCAATTCAAATTTTGACCAGGTCAGATCTTCCTGTCTCTGCCTTTCAAAATAAAAGCACAGCACAATTTCAAAATAAAAGCCTGCAACAGACCAAAAAATGCCAGTTAAACCTCTCAGCTTCACATAGCCTTTAGAGTAACTCCAATTCAAATTTTGACCAGGTCAGATCTTCCTGTCTCTGCCTTTCAAAATAAAAGCACAGCACAATTTGCCAGTTAAACCTCTCAGCTTAACACAGCCTTTACAGTAACTCCAATCCAAATTTTGACCAGGTGAGATCTTCCTGTCTCTGCCTTTCAAAATAAAAGCACAGCACAATTTGCCAGTTAAACCTCTCACCTTCACACAGCCTTTTGAGTAACTCCAATTCAAATTTTGACCTGGTGAGATCCGGACATGCACACATCCCGAGCCCCTCCCACGATTTCCGCGAGCGGGAATTGTCTAGTATTTCCATTACTACCCCAATATCATTTTTTCTTCACGTTTCCGCCGATTTTCGGTCGCTAACTCGTCCTAGGGCTTTGAGAAAACCAAAAAAATTATATATCAAAACGTGCGGCTTCATCGGGAATAGTGTGCTATGACTTTTCTAAGAAATTCGTCATTTTTTCGCAGAATTATTCGCAAAAAACTGCGCAAAATTCCCATAGAAAATGAATGGGGACTGAAAAAAATCGGCTGAAAAAATCCACTTTTCCAAACGCCACTGCTTCGCCATACGTTCACCTAGAAACTTCATTTAACCATCAAAACGCAGTGATTTTCTTGTCTTCGCAGGAATGTATTTTATGTCAGGCTGAGATTTACAGTTTTTCATCAGTGAGTCCTCAAAAAAGTGAAAATTCTCAAAATCTGCTCTGGTTAGAGTGCGGCATGTCAGTTGGTAGAGTGGAGGAGAGGAGAAAAATCCGCCTGAAAATTTCCGATCGCATCGCCCTCACGACCAAACGATAAATGTTAGGGGAATGAAATTTGGTCAGATTGTAGACAAATTTCCTGGGATTCAAATGAATCCAAGTTTGAAGACCTAGCTTTTTCTGAAGTGAAATGGCAGGCAGCAGTTTAGACCAAAGTCGCACCGTTCTCCCCATTAGAACCAATGTAAACTGAATCATCTGCCTCATGAGGAACAGTGTTTTTTAAATCGCTGTAACTCGGTCATTTCTCACAATATTTGGAAAATAATTACATTTATGGAAAGCCACAGCCTTCCTCTCGCTCACGGTCATTTTAGTTTTCAGCTAGCATTCACGGTTAGCCCACAATTAGCGCCAGAACGAGACGTTGCGCGCTGCTGCTGAGAAGCACTTTTTGCTGTCTGTGGCAGGCACCGTTGCTATGGGGCCCATAGCAACCGCCCTTACACACGCGCAGGCATGTCGCACGCACACACACAGACTCATTGGGTGCCACACCCACCTTCACACCCAATACCTCCACAGGAGCTGCATTTCAGCCTGAAAATCAGTTCAACCTCTCAGCTTCACACAGCCTTTAGAGCAGGGGTGTCAAACTCAGTTCCAACACACCTGATTCAAATGATCAGGCTCGTTATCAGGCTTTTGCTGAGCTTAATGATAGCTAATATTTTGAATCAGGTGTGTTGGTAAGAAGGAAACATCAGAACATAGAAGGATAGTTGACCTCCAGGAACTGAGTTTGACACCCTGCTTTACAGTAACTCCAATCCAAATTTTGACCAGGTGAGATCTTCCTGTCTTTCCCTTTCAAAATAAAAGCACAGCACAATTTCAAAATAAAAGCCTGCGATGAACCGAAAACGCCAGTTAAACCTCTCAGCTTCACACAGCCTTTGAGTAACTCCAATCCAAATTTTGACCAGGTGAATCTTCCTGTCTCTGCCTTTCAAAATAAAAGCACAGCACAATTTCAAAATAAAAGCCTGTGAAGGACTGGAAAGGCCAGTTAAACCTCTCAGCTTCACACAGCCTTTAGTAACTCCAATCCAAATTTTGACCAGGTGAATCTTCCTGTCTGCCTTTCAAAATAAAAGCACAGCACAATTTGCCAGTTAAACCTCTCAGCTTAACACAGCCTTTACAATAACTCCAATCCAAATTTTGACCAGGTGAGATCCCTCTCCTGCGCTGCTCGGACATGCACACATCCCGAGCCCCTCCCACGATTTCCGCACCAGCGGGAATTGTCTAGTTAGGGGCTCGGGCTTCGACACGAGCCACTCCTCTCCATTGCAAAGCAATGGGAGGAGAGTGGCTCGTGGCGAAGCCACGAGCCACTATTGTTCTCCTGTGAAAAAGCGTTTATTATTAGGGGCTCGGGCTTCGGCACGAGCCACTCTCCTCTCCATTGCAAAGCAATGGGAGGAGAGTGGCTCGTGGCGAAGCCACGAGCCACTATTGTTCTCCTGCTGCGTTTATTATTATATTTTCTTCACGTTTCCGCCATTTTTCGGTCGCTAACTCGTCCTAGGGCTTTGAGAAAATCAAAACAAATTATATATCAAAACGTGCGGCTTCATCGGGAATCCCGGGCTATGACTTTTCTAAGAAATTTGTCATTTTTTCGCAGAATTATTCGCAAAAAACTGCGACAAAAGTCCCATAGAAAATGAATGGGACTGAAAAAAATCGGTTGAAAAAATCCACTTTATTCCAAACGCCACTGCTTCGCCATACGTTCACCTAGAAATTTCATTTAACCATCAAAACGCAGTGATTTTCTTGTCTCCGCAGGAATGTATTTTATGTCAGGCTGAGATTTACAGTTTTTCATCAGTGAGTCCTCAAAAAAGTGAAATTCTCAAAATCTGCTCTGGTTAGAGTGCGTGATGTCAGTTGGTAGAAGTGGAGGAGAGGAGAAAAATCCGCCCTGAAAATTTCACGATCGCATCGCCCTCACGACCATACGATAAATGGTAGGGGAATGAAATTTGGTCAGATTGTAGACAAATTTCCTGGGATTCAAATGAATCCAAGTTTGAAGACCTAGCTCTTTCTGAAGTGGAAATGGCAGGCAGCAGTTTAGACCAAAGTCGCACCGGTTCTCTCCATAGGAACCAATGTAAACTGAATCATCTGCCTCATGGAGGGACAGTGTTTTTTAAATCGCTGTAACTCGGTCATTTCTCACAATATTTGGAAAATAATTACATTTATGGTTAGCCACAGCCTTCCTCTCGCTCATGGTCATTTTGGTTTTCAGCTAGCACTCACGGTTAGCCCACAATTTAGCGCCAGAACGAGACGTTGCGCGCTGCTGCTGAGGAAGCACTTTTCTGCTGTCTGTGGCAGGCACCGTTGCTATGGGGGCCCATAGCAACCGCCCTTACACACGCGCAGGCATGGTTCCACGCACACACCAGACTCATTGGTGTGCCACGCCCACCTTCACACCCAATACCTCCACAGGAGCTGCATTTCAGCCTGAAAATCAGTTAAACCTCTCAGCTTCACACAGCCTTTAGAGCAGGGGTGTCAAACTCAGTTCCAACACACCTGATTCAAATGATCAGGCTCGTTATCAGGCTTCAGCTGGGATTAATGATGAGCTGATTATTTGAATCAGGTGTGTTGTAAGAAGGAAACATCTAGAACACAGAGATAGTGGACCTCCAGGAACTGAGTTTGACACCCCTGCTTTACAGTAACTCCAATCCAAATTTTGACCGGGTGAGACCAATCCGTCTCTGCCTTTCAAAATAAAAGCACAGCAAAATTTCAAAATAAAAGCCTGTGACGGACTGGAAACGCCAGTTAAACCTCTCAGCTTCATACAGCCTTTAAAGTAACTCCAATCTAAATTTTGACCAGGTGAGATCTTCCTGTCTCTGCCTTTCAAAATAAAAGCACAGCACAATTTCAAAATAAAAGCCTGCGACGGACTGGAAACGCCAGTTAAACCTCTCAGCTTCACACGGCCTTTTCTCCAATCCAAATTTTAACCAGGTCTGATCTTCCTGTCTCTGCCTTTCAAAATAAAAGCACAGCACAATTTCAAATAAAAGCCTGCAACAGACCAAAAATGCCAGTTAAACCTCTCAGCTTCACACAGCCTTTACAACACAGCCTTTAGAGCAGGGGTGTCAAACTCAGTTCCAACACACCTGATTCAAATGATCAGGCTCATTATCAGGCTTCTGCTGAGCTTCATGACAGCTAATGATTTGAATCAGGTGTGTTGTAAGAAGGAAACATCTGGAACACAGAAGATATGGTCCTCCAGGAACTGAGTTTGACACCCCTGCTTTACAGTAACTCCAATCCAAATTTTGACCGGTGAGATCTTCCCATCTCTGCCTTTCAAAATAAAAGCACAGCACAATTTCAAAATAAAAGCTTGCGATAAACCAGAAAACGCCAGTTCAACCTCTCAACTTCACACAGCCTTGCGAGTAACTCCAATCCAAATTTTGACCAGGAAAACGCCGAAATACGCCTCTCCGGACATGCACACATGCCGAGCCCTCCCACGATTTCCGCGTGCGGAATTGTCAGTATTCCATTATACCCAATATCATTTTTCTTAACGTTTTTCCGCCCGTTTTTTCGGGTCGCTACTTCGTCCTAGGCTTTGCAGGAAAATCAAAACAAATTATATATCAAAACGTGCGGCTTCATCGGGAATCCCGGGCTATGACTTTTCTAAGAAATTTGTCATTTTTTCGCAGAATTATTCGCAAAAAACTGCGACAAAAGTCCCATAGAAAATGAATGGGGACTGAAAAAAATCGGTTGAAAAAATCCACTTTATTCCAAACGCCACTGCTTCGCCATAACGTTCACCGAGAAATTTCATTTAACCATCAAACGCAGTGATTTTTCTTGTCTCCGCAGGAATGTATTTTATGTCAGGCTGACATTTACAGTTTTTGATCAGTGAGTCCTCAAAAAAGTGAAAATTCTCAAAATCTGCTCTGGTTAGAGTGCGTGATGTCAGTTGGTAGAGTGGAGGAGAGGAGAAAAATCCGCCTGAAAATTTCACGATCGCATCGCCCTCACGACCATACGATAAATGTAGGGGAATGAAATTTGGTCAGATTGTAGACAAATTTCCTGGGATTCAAATGAATTCAAGTTTGAAGACCAAGCTCTTTCTGAAGGGAAATGGCAGGCAGCAGTTTAGAGCAAAGTCGCACCGTTCTCTCCATAAGAACCAATGTAAACTGGATCATCTGCCTCATGGAGGGACAGTGTTTTTTAAATCGCTGTAACTCGGTCATTTCTCAGAATATTTGGAAAATAATTACATTTATGGAAAGCCACGGCCTTCCTCTCGCTCACGGTCATTTCGGTTTTCAGCTACCATTCACGGTTAGCCCACAATTAGCGCCAGAACGAGACGTTGCGCGCTGCTGCTGAGAAGCACTTTTCTGCTGTCTGTGGCAGGCACCGTTGCTATGGGGGCCCATAGCAACCGCCCTTACACACGCGCAGGCATGCTCCCACGCACACACACAGACTCATTGGTGTGCCACACCCACCTTCACACCCAATACCTCCACAGGAGCTGCATTTCAGCCTGAAAATCAGTTCAACCTCTCAGCTTCACACAGCCATTGTTGCAGGGGTGTCAAACTCAGTTCCAACACACCTGATTCAAATGATCAGGCTCGTTATCAGGCTTCTGCTGAGCTTGATGATGAGCTGATTATTTGAAACAGGTGTGTTGGAAGAGGGAAAGATCTAGAACATAGAGGATAGTTGACCTCCAGGAACTGAGTTTGACACCCCTGCTTTAGAGTAACTCCAATCCAAATGTTGACCAGGTGAGATCTTCCTTTCTTTACCTTTCAAAATAAAAGCACAGCACAATTTCAAAATAAAAGCCAGCTATGGGCCTGAAAACACCAGTTAAACCTCTCAGCTTCACACAGCCTTTACAATAACTCCAATCCAAATTTTGACCAGGTGAGATCTTCCTGTCTCTGCCTTTCAAAATACAAGCACAGCACAATTTCTAAATAAAAGCCTGCGACAGACTGGAAATGCCAGTTCAACATCTCAGCTTCACACAGCCTTTAGAACAGGGGTGTCAAACTCAGTTCCAACACACCTGATACAAATGATCAGGCTCGTTATCAGGCTTCTGCTGAGCTTAATGATGGCTAATCATTTGAATCAGGTGTGTTGTAAGAAGGAAACATCTGGAACATAGAGGATAGTGGACCTCCAGGAACTGAGTTAGACACCCCTGCTTTAGAGTAACTCCAATCCAAATTTTGACCAGGTCTGATCTTCCTGTCTCTGTCTTTCAAAATAAAAGCACAGCACAATTTCAAAATAAAAGCCTGCAACAGACCAAAAAATGCCAGTTAAACCTCTCAGCTTCACACAGCCTTTAGAGTAACTCCAATCCAAATTTTGACCAGGTGAGATCTTCAGGTCTCTGCCTTTCAAAATTACTTTACAGCACAATTTGCCAGTTAAACCTCTCAGCTTCACACAGCCTTTTGAGTAACTCCAATCCAAATTTTGACCAGGTGAGATCTTCTTGTCTCTGCCTTTCAAAATAAAAGCACAGCACAATTTCAAAATTAAAGCCTGCGACAGACTGGAAACACCAGTTAAACCTCTCACCTTCACACAGCCTTTACAGTAACTCCAATTGAAATTTTGACCAGGTGAGATCTTCTTGTCTTTGCCTTTCAAAATAAAAGCACAGCACAATTTCTAAATAAAAGCCTGCGACTGACTGGAAACGCCAGTTAAACCTCTCACCTTCACACAGCCTTTAGAGTAAATATGCCTATCCCATGCTGCTCCGGACATGCACACATCCCGAGCCCCTCCCACGATTTCCGCGAGCGGGAATTGTCTAGTTATATTTTCTTCACGTTTCCGCCGTTTTTCGGTCGCTAACTCGTCCTAGGGCTTTGAGAAAATCAAAACAAATTATATATCAAAACGTGCGGCTTCATCGGGAATCCCGGGCTATGACTTTTCTAAGACATTCGTCATTTTTTCGCAGAATTATTCGCAAAAAACTGCCAAAAAAGTCCCATAGGAAATGAATGGGGACCGAAAAAAATCGGCTCAAAAAATCCCCTTTTTTCCAAACGCCACTGCTTCGCCATACGTTCACCTAGAAACTTCATTTAACCATCAAAACGCAGTAATTTTTCTTGTCTCCGCAGGAATGTATTTTCTGTCAGGCTGAGATTTACAGTTTTTGATCAGTGAGTCCTCAAAAAAGTGAAAATTTTCAAAATCTGCTCTGTTTAGAGTGCGGCATGTCAGTTGGTAGAGTGGAGGAGAGGTGAAAAATTCGCCTGAAAATTTCACGATCGCATCGCCCTCACGACCAAACTATAAATGTTAGGGGAATGAAATTTGGTCAGATTGTAAACAATTTTCCTGGGATTCAAATGAATCCAAGTTTGAAGACCTAGCTCTTTCTGACGTGAAATGGCAGGCAGCAGTTTAGACCAAAGTCGCACCGTTCTCTCCATAAGAACCAATGTAAACTGAATCATCTGCCTCATGGAGGGACAGTGTTTTTTAAATCGCTGTAACTCGGTCATTTCTCACAAGATTTGGAAAATAATTACATTTATGGAAAGCCACAGCCTTCCTCTCGCTCACGGTCATTTTAGTTTTCAGCTACCATTAACGGTTCGCCCACAATTAGCGCCAGAACGAGATGTTGCGCGCTGCTGCTGAGAAGCACTTTTTTGCTGTCTGTGGCAGGCACCGTTGCTATGGGGGCCCATAGCAACCGCTCTTACACACGCGCAGGCATGGTCGCACGCACACACACAGACTCATTGGTGTGCCACACCCACCTTCACACCCAATACCTCCACAGGAGCTGCATTTCAGCCTGAAAATCAGTTCAACCTCTCAGCTTCACACAGCCTTTACAGCAGGGGTGTCAAACTCACTTCCAACACACCTGATTCAAATGATCAGGCTCGTTATCAGGCTTCTGCTGAGCTTAATGATAGTGTATCATTTGAATCAGGTGTGTTGTAAGAAGGAAACATCTAAAACATAGAGGATAGTGGTCCTCCAGAAACTGAGTTTGACACCCCTGCTTTAGAGTAACTCCAATCCAAATGTTGACCAGGTGAGATCTTCCTGTCTTTCCCTTTCAAAATAAAAGCACAGCACAATTTCAAAATAAAAGCCTGCGATGGGCCTGAAAACACCAGTTAAACCTCTCAGCTTCACACAGCCTTTAGAGCAGGGGTGTCAAACTCAGTTCCAACACACCTGATTCAAATGATCAGGCTCGTTATCAGGCTTCTGCTGAGCTTGATGATGAGCTGCTTATTTGAATCAGGTGTGTTGTAAGAAGGAAACATCTAGAACATAGAGGATAGTGGACCTCCAGGAACTGACTTTGACACCCGTGCTTTAGAGTAACTCCAATCCAAATGTTGACCAGGTGAGATCTTCCTGTCTTTGCCTTTCAAAATAAAAGCACAGCACAATTTCAAAATAAAAGCCTTCGACGGACTGAAAGCGCCAGTTAAACCTCTCAGCTTCACACAGCCTTTTGAGTAACTCCAATCTAAATTTTGACCAGGTGACATCTTCCTGTCTCTGCCGTTCAAAATAAAAGCACAGCACAATGTCAAAATAAAAGCCTGCAAGGTACTGGAAATGCCTGTTAAACCTCTCAGCTTCACACAGCCTTTACAGTAACTTAAATCCAAATGTTCACCAGGTGAGATCTTCCCATCTCTTCCTTTCAAAATAAAAGCACAGCACAATTTCAAAATAAAAGCCTGCGATGGACGGACTGGAAAACGCCAGTTAATCCTCTCAGCTTCACACAGCCTTTACAGTAACTCCAATCCAAATTTTGACCAGGTGAGATCTTGCTGTCTCTTGCTTTCAAAATAAAAGCACGGAACAACTTCAAAATAAATGCCTGTTATGGGCTGGAAAACGCGGAAATACGCCTCTCCGGACATGCACACATCCCGAGCCCCTCCCACGATTTCCGCGAGCGGGAATTGTCTAGTTAGGGGCTCGGGCTTCAACACGAGCCACTCTCCTCTCCATTGCAAAGCAATGGGAGGAGAGTGGCTCGTGGCGAAGCCACGAGCCACTATTGTTCTCCTGCTGCGTTTATTATTATCTTTTCTTCAACATTCCGCCGTTTTTCGATTCGCTTCTCGTCCTAGGGCTTTGCGAAAACCAAAGCAAATTATACATCAAAACGTGCGGCTTCATCGGGAATAGTGTGCTATGACTTTTCTCAGAAGTTCGTCATTTTTTCGCAGAATTATTCGCAAAAAACTGCGCAAAAAGTCCCATTGAAAATGAATGGGGAGTGAAAAAATCGGCTCAAAAAATCCACTTTTTTCCAAACGCCACTGCTTCGCCATACGTTCACCTAGAAACTTCATTTAACCATCAAAACGCAGTGATTTTTCTTGTCTCCGCAGGAATGTAGTTTATGTCAGGCTGAGATTTACAGTTTTTGATCAGTGAGTCCTCAAAAAAGTGAAAATTCTCAAAATCTGCTCTGGTTAGAGTGCGGCATGTCAGTTGGTAGAGTGGAGGAGAGGTGAAAAATCCGCCTGAAAATTTCACGATCGCATCGCCCTCACGACCAAACGATAAATGTTAGGGGAATGAAATTTGGTCAGATTGTAGACAAATTCCCTGGGATTCAAATGAATCCAAGTTTGAAGACCTCGCTCTTTCTGACGGGAAATGGCAGGCAGCAGTTTAGACCAAAGTCGCACCGTTCTCCCCATTAGAACCAATGTAAACTGAATCATCTGCCTCATGGAGGGACAGTGTTTTTTAAATCGCTGTAACTCGGTCATTTCTCACAATATTTGGAAAATAATTACATTTCTGGTTAGCCACAGCCTTCCTCTCGCTCACGGTCATTTTGGTTTTCAGCTAGCATTCACGGTTAGCCCACAGTTAGCGCCAGAACGAGACGTTGCGCGCTGCTGCTGAGAAGCACTTTTCTGCTGTCTGTGGCAGGCACCGTTGCTATGGGGGCCCATAGCAACCGCCCTTACACACGCGCAGGCATGCTCCCACGCACACACACAGACTCATTGGTGTGCCACACCCACCTTCACACCCAATACCTACACAGAAGCTGCATTTCAGCCTGAAAATCAGTTCAAACTCTCAGCTTCACACAGCCTTGAGAGCAGGGGTGTCAAACTCAGTTCCAACACACCTGATTCAAATGATCAGGCTCGTTATCAGGCTTCTGCTGAGCTTGATGATGACCTGATTATTTGAAACAGGTGTGTTGGAAGAGGGAAACATGTAAAACATAGAGGATAGTGGACCTCCATGAACTGAGTTTGACACCCCTGCTTTAGAGTAACTCCAATCCAAATGTTGACCAGGTGAGATCTTCCTGTTTCTGCCTTTCAAAATAAAAGCACAGCAAAATTTCAAAATAAAAGTCTGTGACGGACCAGAAAACGCCAGTTTAACCTGTCAGCTTCACACAGACTTTACAGTAACTCCAATCCAAATGTTGACCAGGTGAGATCTTCCTGTCTCTGCCTCTCACAATAAAAGCACAGCACAATTTCAAAATAAAAGCCTGCGACAGGCTGGAAACGCCAGTTCAACCTCTCAGCTTCACACATCCTTTAGAGCAGGGGTGTCAAACTCAGTTCCAACACACCTGATTCAAATGATCAGGCTCGTTATCAGGCTTCTGCTGAGCATGATGATGAGCTGATCATTTGAATGAGGTGTGTTGGAAGAGGGAAAGATCGAGAACATAGAGGCTAGTGGACCTCCAGGAACTGAGTTTGACACCCCTGCTTGAGAGTAACTCCAATCCAAATGTTGACCAGGTGAGATCTTCCTGTCTTTCCCTTTCAAAATAAAAGCACTGCACGATTTCAAAATAAAAGCCTGCGATGGGCCTGAAACACCTATTAAACCTCTCAGCTTCACACAGCCTTTACAATAACTCCAATCCAAATTTTGACCAGGTGAGATCTTCCTGTCTCTGCCTTTCAAAATAAAAGCACAGCACAATTTGCCAGTTAAACCTCTCAGCTTCACACAGCCTTTAGAGTAACTCCAATTCAAATTTTGACCAGGTGAGATCTTCCTGTCTCTGCCTTTCAAAACAAAAGCACAGCACAATTTCAAAATAAAAGCCTGCGACTGACCAAAAATACTCCTCTCCTGCCCAGCTCCGGACATGCACACATCCCGAGCCCCTCCCACGATTTCCGCGAGCGGGAATTGTCTAGTTCCATTTTATTTTTCACGTTTCCGCCGTTTTTCGATTCGCTTCTCGTCCTAGGGCTTTGAGAAAACCAAAGCAAATTATATATCAAAATGTGCGGCTTCATCGGGAATAGTGTGCTATGACTTTTCTAAGACATTCGTCATTTAATCGCAGAATTATTCGCAAAAAACTGCGAAAAAAGTCCCATAGGAAATGAATGGGGACGGAAAAAAATTGGCTGAAAAAATCCACTTTTTTCCAAACGCCACTGCTTCGCCATACGTTCACCTAGAAACTTCATTTAACCATCAAAACGCAGGGATTCGTCTTGTCTCCGCAGGAATGTATTTTATGTCAGGCTGAGATTTATACTTTTTCATCAGTGAGTCCTCAAAAAAGTGAAATTCTCAAATCTGCTCTGGTTAGAGTGCGGCATGTCAGTTGGTAGAGTGGAGGAGAGGAGAAAAATCCGCCTGAAATTTCAAGATCGCATCGCCCTCACGACCAAACGATAAATGTTAGGGGAATGAAATTTGGTCAGATTGTAGACAATTTTCCTGGGATTCAAATGAATCCAAGTTTGAAGACCTAGCTCTTTCTGAAGAGAAATGGCAGGCAGCAGTTTAGACCAAAGTCGCACCGTTCTCTCCATAGGAACCAATGTAAACTGAATCATCTGCCTCATGGAGGGACAGTGTTTTTTAAATCGCTGTAACTCGGTCATTTCTCACAATATTTGAAAAATAATTACATTTATGGAAAGCACAGCCTTCCTCTCGCTCACGGTCATTTCAGTTTTCAGCTAGCATTCACGGTTAGCCCACAATTAGCGCCAGAACGAGACGTTGCGCGCTGCTGCTGAGAAGCACTTTTTTGCTGTCTGTGGCAGGCACCGTTGCTATGGGGGCCATAGCAACCGCCCTTCACACGCGCAGGCATGCTCCCACGCACACACACAGACTCATTGGTGTGCCACACCCACCTTCACGCCCAATACCTGAACAGAAGCTGAATTTCAGCCTGAAAAATCAGTTCAAACTCTCAGCTTCACACAGCCTTTAGAGCAGGGGTGTCAAACTCAGTTCCAACACACCTGATTCAAATGATCAGGCTCGTTATCAGGCTTCTGCTGAGCTTCATGATAGCCTATCATTTGAATCAGGTGTGTTATAAGAAGGAAACATCTAGAACACAGAGGATAGTGGACCTCCAGGAACTGAGTTTGACACCCCTGCTTTGGGGTAACTCCAATCCAAATTTTGACCAGGTGAGATTTTCCCATCTCTGCCTTTCAAAATAAAAGCACAGCACATTTTAAAATTAAAGCCTGTGACGGACTGGAAACGCCAGTTAAACCTCTCAGCTTCACACAGCCTTCACAGTAACTCCAATCCAAATTTTGACCAGGTGAGATCTTCCTGTCTCTGCCTTTCAAAATAAAAACACAGCACAATTTGCCAGTTAAACTTCACAGTTTCACACAGCCCTTTACAGTAACTGCAATCCAAATTTTGACCAGGTGAGATCTTCCTGTCTCTCCTTCAAAATAAAAGCCCACCACAATTTCAAATAAAAGCCTGCGACGGACTGAAAACTCCAGTTAACCTTCAGCTTCACACAGCCTTTACAGTAACTCCAATCCAAACTTTGACCAGGTGAGATCTTCCTATCTTTGCCTTTCAAAATAAAAGCACAGCACAATTTCAAAATAAAAGCCTGCGACAGACCGGAAAACGCCAGTTAAACCTCTCAGCTTCACACAGCCTTGACAATAAATACGCCTCTCCCGACATGCACCCATCCCGAGCCCCTCCCACGATTTCCGCACCAGCGGGAATTGTCTAGTTAGGGGCTCGGGCTTCGACACGAGCCACTCTCCTCTCCATTGCAAAGCAATGGAGGAGAGTGGCTCGTGGCGAAGCCACGAGCCACTATTGTTCTCCTGCTGCGTTTATTATTAGGGGCTCGGGCTTCGGCACGAGCCACTCTCCTCTCCATTGCAAAGCAATGGAGGAGAGTGGCTCGTGGCGAAGCCACGAGCCACTATTGTTCTCCTGCTGCGTTTATTAGGGGCTCGGGCTTCGGCACGAGCCACTCTCCTCTCCATTGCAAAGCAATGGGAGGAGAGTGGCTCGTGGCGAAGCCACGAGCCACTATTGTTCTCCTGCTGCGTTTATTATTATATTTTCTTCACGTTTCCGCCGTTTTTCGGTCGCTAACTCGTCCTAGGGCTTTGAGAAAATCAAAACAAATTATATATCAAAACGTGCGGCTTCATCGGGAATCCCGGGCTATGACTTTTCTAAGACATTCGTCATTTTTTCGCAGAATTATTCGCAAAAAACTGCCAAAAAGTCCCATAGGAAATGAATGGGGACCGAAAAAATCGGCTCAAAAATCCCCTTTTTTCCAAAGCCACTGCTTCGCATACGTTCACCTAGAAACTTCATTTAACCATCAAAACGCAGTAATTTTTCTTGTCTCCGCAGGAATGTATTTTCTGTCAGGCTGAGATTTACAGTTTTTGATCAGTGAGTCCTCAAAAAAGTGAAAATTTTCAAAATCTGCTCTGTTTAGAGTGCGGCATGTCAGTTGGTAGAGTGGAGGAGAGGTGAAAATTCGCCTGAAAATTTCACGATCGCATCGCCCTCACGACCAAACTATAAATGTTAGGGGAATGAATTTGGTCAGATTGTAACAATTTCCTGGGATTCAAATGAATCCAAGTTTGAAGACCTAGCTCTTTCTGACGTGAAATGGCAGGCAGCAGTTTAGACCAAAGTCGCACCGTTCTCTCCATAAGAACCAATGTAAACTGAATCATCTGCCTCATGGAGGGACAGTGTTTTTTAAATCGCTGTAACTCGGTCATTTCTCACAAGATTTGGAAAATAATTACATTTATGGAAAGCCACAGCCTTCCTCTCGCTCACGGTCATTTTGAGTTTTCAGCTACCATTAACGGTTCGCCCACAATTAGCGCCAGAACGAGATGTTGCGCGCTGCTGCTGAGAAGCACTTTTTTGCTGTCTGTGGCAGGCACCGTTGCTATGGGGCCCATAGCAACCGCTCTTTACACACGCGCAGGCATGGCCGCACGCACACACACAGATTCATTGGTGTGCCACACCCACCTTCACACCCAATACCTCCACAGGAGCTGCATTTCAGCCTGAAAATCAGTTCAACCTCTCAGCTTCACACAGCCTTAGAGCAGGGGTGTCAAACTCAGTTCCAACACACCTGATTCAAATGATCAGGCTCGTTATCAGGCTTGTTGTAAGAAGGAAACATCTAGAATACAGAGGATAGTGGTCCTCCAGGAACTGAGTTTGACACCCCTGCTTTACAGTAACTCCAATCCAAATTTTGACCAGGTGAGAGCTTCCTGTCTCTGCCTTTCAAAGTAAAAGCACAGCACAATTTCAAAATAAAAGCCTGCGACAGACTGAAATCCAGTTAAACTCTCAGCTTCACACACCAGCCTTATAAGAGGGTGTCAACTCCAAACACTACCAATCAAATAAAGGGCTCGTTATCGAGCTCAGGTTAGAGTGATTCCAATTTGCCTGGTCTCTCTGCCTTTTAAAATTACTTTACAGCACAATTTGCCAGTTAAACCTCTCAGCTTCACACAGCCTTTTGAGTAACTCCAATCCAAATTTTGACCAGGTGAGATCTTCCTGTCTCTGCCTTTCAAATATAAGCTACAGCACAATTTCAAATAGCTGCGACGATGTGAAACCTCTTCAGCTTCACACAGCCTTTATGAGTAACTCCAATCCAAATTTTGACCAGGTGAGTCTTCCTGTCTCTTCCTCTCAAAATAAAAGCACAGCACAATTTGCCAGTTTAACTAGCTTCACACACCTACAGTCTCATCAATTTGACCAGGTGAAAGATCCTTGCCTCTCCTGCGCTGCTCCGGACATGCACCCATCCCGAGCCCCTCCCACGATTTCCGGCATCAGCGGAATTGTCTAGTTTATTATTAACGTTTCCGCCGTTTTTCGGTCGCTAACTCGTCCTAGGGCTTTGAGAAAACCAAAACAAATTATATATCAAAACGTGCGGCTTCATCGGGAATCCCGGGCTATGACTTTCTAAGACATTCGTCATTTTTTCGCAGAATTATTCGCAAAAAACTGCGAAAAAAGTCCCATAGGAAATGAATGGGGAGTGAAAAAAATCGGCTTAAAAAATCCACTTTTTTCCAAATGCCACTGCTTCGCCATACGTTCACCTAGAAACTTCATTTAACCATCAAAACGCAGTGATTTTTCTTGTCTCCGCAGGAATGTATTTTATGTCTGGCTGAGATTTACAGTTTTTGATCAGTGAGTCCTCAAAAAAGTGAAAATTCTCAAAATCTGCTCTGGTTAGAGTGCGGCATGTCAGTTGGTAGAGTGGAGGAGAGGAGAAAAATCCGCCTGAAAATTTCACGATCGCATCGCCCTCACGACCAAACGATAAATGTTAGGGGAATAAAATTTGGTCAGATTGTAAACAATTTTCCTGGGATTCAAATGAATCCAAGTTTGAAGGCCTAGCTCTTTCTGAAGTGAAATGGCAGGCAGCAGTTTAGACCAAAGTCGCACCGTTCTCTCCATAAGAACCAATGTAAACTGAATCATCTGCCTCATGGAGGGACAGTGTTTTTAAATCGCTGTAACTCGGTCATTTCTCACAATATTTGAAAATAATTACATTTATGGAAAGCCACGGCCTTCCTCTCGCTCACGGTCATTTTAGTTTTCAGCGAGCATTCACGGTTAGCCCACAATTAGCGCCAGAACGAGACGTTGCGCGCTGCTGCTGAGAAGCACTTTTCTGCTGTCTGTGGCAGGCACCGTTGCTATGGGGCCCATAGCAACCGCCCTTACACACGCGCAGGCATGGCCGCACGCACACACACAGACTCATTGGAGTGCCACACCCACCTTCACACCCAATACCTACACAGAAGCTGCATTTCAGCCTGAAAATCAGTTCAACCTCTCAGCTTCACACAGCCTTTACAGCAGGGGTGTCAAACTCAGTTCCAACACACCTGATTCAAATGATCAGGCTCGTTATCTGGCTTCTGCTGAGCTTTATGATGTAAGATGGAAACATCTAGAACAAAGAGGATAGTGGGCCTCCAGGAACTGAGTTTGACACCCCTGCTTTAGAGTAACTCCAATCCAAATGTTGACCAGGTGAGATCTTCCTGTCTTTGACTTTCAAAATAAAAGCACAGCACAATTTCAAAATAAAAGCCTGCAACAGACTGGAAACTCCAGTTAAACCTCTCAGCTTCACACAGCCTTTAGAGCAGGGGTGTCAAACTAAGTTCCAACACACCTGATACAAATGATCAGGCTCGTTATCAGGCTTCTGCTGAGCTTCATGATCGCTAATCATTTGAATCAGGTGTGTTGTCAGAAGGAAACATCGAGAACATAGAGGATAGTGGACCTCCAGGAACTGAATTTGACACCCCTGCTTTACAGTAACTCCAATCCAAATTTTGACCAGGTGAGATCTTCCTGTCTCTGTCTTTCAAAATAAAAGCACAGCACAATTTCAAAATAAAGCTGGTGACTGACCGGAAAACGCCAATTTAACCTCTCAGCTTCACACAGCCTTTAGAGGAACTCCAATTCAACTTTTGACCAGGTGAGATCTTCTTGTCTCTGCCTTTCAAACTGAAATCACAGCACAATTTCAAAATAAAAGCCTATAACGGACCGGAAAACGCCGAAATACGCCTCCAGGACATGCACACATCCCGAGCCCCTCCCACGATTTCCGCGTGCGGGAATTGTCTAGTTCCGTTTTATTATTCACGTTTCCGCCGTTTTTCGGTCGCTAACTCGTCCTAGGGCTTTGAGAAAACCAAAACAAATTATATATCAAAACGTGCGGCTTCATCGGGAATCCCGGGCTATGACTTTTCTAAGAAATTCGTCATTTTTTCGCAGAATTATTGGCAAAAAACTGCGAAAAAAGTCCCATAGGAAATGAATGGGGAGTGAAAAAAATCGACAAAAAAAATTCACTTTTTTCCAAACGCCACTGCTTCGCCATACGTTCACTGAGAAACTTCATTTAACCATCAAAACGCAGTGATTTTTCTTGTCTCCGCAGGAATATATTTTATGTCTGGCTGAGATTGACAGTTTTTGATCAGTGAGTCCTCAAAAAAGTGAAAATTTTCAAAATCTGCTCTGGTTAGAGTGCGGCATGTCAGTTGGTAGAGTGGAGGAGAGGTGAAAAATTCGCCTGAAAATTTCACGATCGCATCGCCCTCACGACCAAACGATAAATGTTAGGGGAATGAAATTTGGTCAGATTGTAAACAATTTTCCTGGGATTCAAATGAATCCAAGTTTGAAGGCCTAGCTCTTTTTGAAGTGATATGGCAGGCAGCAGTTTAGACCAAAGTCACACCGTTCTCTCCATAAGAACCAATGTAAACTGAATCATCTGCCTCATGGAGGGACAGTGTTTTTTAAATCGCTGTAACTCGGTCATTTCTCACAATATTTGGAAAATAATTACATTTATGAAAAGCCACAGCCTTCCTCTCGCTCACGGTCATTTCGGTTTTCAACTAGCATTCACGGTTAGCCCACAGTTAGCGCCAGAACGAGACGTTGCGCGCTGCTGCTGAGAAGCACTTTTTTGCTGTCTGTGGCAGGCACCGTTGCTATGGGGCCCATAGCAACCGCCCTTACACACGCGCAGGCATGGTCCCACGCACACACACAGACTCATTGGAGTGCCACACCCACCTTCACACCCAATACCTCCACAGAAGCTGCATTTCAGCCTGAAAATCAGTTTAACCTCTCAGCTTCACACAGCCTTTAGAGCAGGGGTGTCAAACTCAGTTCCAACACACCTGATTCAAATGATCAGGCTCGTTATCAGGCTTTTGCTGAGCTTAATGATAGCTAATCATTTGAATCAGGTGTGTGGTAAGGAGGAAACATCTAGAACATAGAAGACAGTTGACCTCCAGGAACTGAGTTTGACACCCCTGCTTTAGAGTAACTCCAATCCAAATGTTGACCAGGTGAGATCTTCCTTTCTCTGCCTTTCAAAATAAATGCACAGCACAATTTCTAAATAAAAGCCTGCGACAGACTGGAAATGCCAGTTAAACATCTCAGCTTCACACAGCCTTTACAGTAACTTCAATCCAAATTTTGACCAGTTGAGATCTTCCTGTCTCTGCCTTTCAAAATAAAAGCACAGCACAATTTCAAAATAAAAGCCTGTGACGGACCAAAAAATAACTCTCTCCTGCCCAGCTCCGGACATGCACACATCCCGAGCCCCTCCCACGATTTCCGCGTCCGGGAATTGTCTCGTTATGATTAACTTCCTGTTTTACTTGTCTTTTAGTTTAGTGCTGCATTGTGTTGTCAGCAACAAAATATTCTGGAATGTTGAATTGTTTTGTTTAATTTCTTCCCACTCCATTTTATTAAAGTGCAATGTATTCATTCGAAATTTAAAATGAAAATAGTTCAAATAGTTGAAATTGAAGAAAAGACACGACTTAGAGCATAACATAATTTTAAGTAATCCTGTTATATATTATATAACAGGATTACTTTAGGTTAAATATACAACAAAAAAAAACCCACATATAGCACATATGTGGGTTTTTTTTTTGTATATTTAACCTAAAGTAATGAATTCATACAATTTGGTTCTTGTTTTTGTGAACAAATAATTTTGAGTAAAGACTACAAATTAAAACTTGTTTTTCTTGCCCAGCATGTAACTGAGGTCCTATATTAAGACATCAAATACATGTAAAAATCGAGATGTTCTTAAACTTTTGATCAGTAGTGCTTTTGATCAGGTTACAGGTTATTCTTCATGATACCTGACTGTGCTAAAGTTCCTGCCTCATTATGATGTGTGTCAGTGAAGCATGTGTATAAAGCCTAACTTTATACACATGCTCCAAGAACAAAATCAGAATGGATGTCAAAAAATCCCTGATACAATTATTAGCCAAAAATTGAAATAAAATATTTTAAAAACGAAGACATACGCGATAATGCCAAGTTATGTGTGGAGATTTACTCAAAAAATCGTCAAGCTCAAAAGCTCAGTTAAAAAACAGACGAATAATTATTTGCATCAAACAGCTAGACAAAAGGTCTAGTGTATACTACAGAAACGAAACGACATCGGAATGCCAGAGGAAATGCAAGGGACTTCCTCTAAGAGGAATCCTCTTGTCCCATAAACGATAACGAAAGGAAGAGGAGGAGACGGACAGAAAGAGAGGGGGAGGAGGTGTGTATGAAGGCAGAGAAGAGGAGCGATGAAGCGGAAGCTCCTCAGAGAAGAGGAGCTTGAAGTCTGGAAAAGCCGAGTGGGAGGCAAAGGGGAAATAATAGGAGGTGTTGGGCTTTTGTACTTTCTGCATCAAGGTCCGCTCTGGGTGAAATGGAAGCGATATAGCGGAAAGGCTACGGACTCTGACGCAGGTGGTGCGGCTGGACGCAGTGTCGGTGCAGAGGAAACCCGTGGCCACTGAATGAAACAACTGACATTTTAGGCTGTCACTGGAAAGCAGCATGCCCGCGATCTGTCACACCGACCACAGAGTGTGAAGAGGGAGAAAGCGGCCATGGACATGCCCGAGGATGAGTCGCTGTTGAAAAACCAGACGGAACATGGGCCGGAGCCAAGCCAGGGGGCAGCCCGTCCTGCCTGGGCAATTACGACGCTGGCCAGCGTGCTGATCTTCACCACCGTTGTCGATGTCCTGGGAAACCTGCTGGTCATCGTGTCCGTGCTTCGAAACCGTAAACTACGAAATGCGGGTAAGAAACTGAAAGCATTGTAGTATTCAATGTTTGGCAGACAGTCTGGTGGTAACATCGGAGAGAGACCAACAGAGGAAGAGCTCAGGTCATGAATGTGGGCTATGCAGAAGAAAGACATGCAGAGGCGAGCTAATTGTTATACAGCAAATTGGGAGAACCGCGTCTGTTCACAGCTGCAATCAACAAAAAAAGAAGCTTAGCCTGATACCACAAGCTGTTTGATTAAATATGAAACAAAACATAAACGACTTCACAAATCCTGGTCACAATCTGTTTCTGCCTCTGCCCTCGGGCAGAAGCTACTGTCCAGCAATGACAAGAACAGGATTTAGAGATCGTTTTTTCCTCTGGTCATCTCGGCACTAAATTCTTAGATACCTCAACTGCTGCTACTTACAGTGCATTTTAGAGGAATATTGCACTTATTAATCTTGCAGGAATATTGCACTCACTTGTTGAGTCTTGCTTGTATTTAATATTATTATTTATTTTCATCACGTTGAAGATGGTCAGTAATTGCTGAATGTGATGTATGTATGAGCGAATGTCTGTTTTTAAGCACAAAGGACTCACACTCCTAGTGTCGTTGTGTGTTTTTGGCCTACAGTGATAATAAATGCTGTCTGATTCTAAGAAATTCATCACTTTTCTGCTCAGTCATAGTTCTACTAAATGAATTGTTTAAAAGCCCTCTACCACATTCGTTGCTCCCTGAGCAACTTGTCAAATACCGTAGATCTGTTTCCATTTGAGCAAAGCCTTCAAATTGAACACTTCACTCTATTAATTGCAGTTTATTATTTCATGTTCAAGAACATATGTAGCCCAAGATTAAGCCAGGCTGACAGTTTGTCTCTGCTCACATTTTGATTTAGTCTGATTGATTTTACATTTTAAGCCAGTTTGTATGACTGCTGTTTTTTTATGAATATTAAAATAAAATGTCTATACTGATGAACATCTGACTTGTCTCTCACCTAACTTTAAGATGTAAACAATACATTTCAAACACTTCTGAGTTATATATGAAGCTTGCAGAGTTAAAACATGAGGCAACGATGAAAACCTATGCTAATCACATTCAGCATCTTCTTGGAAGCATCGAACTGAGCTCATTGCTACCACTGAGCAGATCATGGCCATTAGCCCTAACCCTAATCCTAACCGTAACCCTAATTCAATATGGGAAAAGCCTTCAACTGCATTTGGGAATTTATAGAACATTTGCAGAAAATATGATTGGACAGGTTCTTGCATGCAATATATGGGTGAATTAAACTGAATATTATGTTTGTCTGAGTGGAGTAGTAGAAAGGCACTAATGTGTTTGAAATCATGACCTACAATATGTATATGATATGTAATATAATGCTTATATTACTGTTTCTACTACTACTACTACTAATAATAATAATAGTAATAACAATGTAAATCTAGTAAAATATGTATATGGTATATATATATATATATATATATATATATATATATATATATACACATATATATATATATATATATATATATATATATATATATATATAATGTAAATGTAATAAACATAATAATCAGATATTAGATATTATCCAGTTACTATATTTATTGGTTACTCCTTATCCCAAGTAAGTAGACAAAAACTAAAATACAAACCAAACCAAAGCTTGGGTCTTAGGAGGATAAAGCTTGCGTACGCACAAAACAGGGCTAGAAAGTTACATACACCACTTTCTACGCAAAGGTTGTGATTTATTAAAACAAACTTGGCATGAGAATATGCGTACCGGTGCGCCAACCTTGATGCTTGCTTACGCACGTTTTGGAGACAGAGGGAACGGCAGTGCCAGAGGGTGAAGTGGTGAACTGAAGCCAGATTGATCTCAAACCTTTATTGTCATCACATATTAGACTTGTAGAGTCGAATAATCATAAACCCTCATTGTTGTAGATGTTCCTGTAGTGCGCCATTCGGCCTACGACTGTATTTGCAGAACTATGTTCATATATCAAACTTCCATCTTTAAATGATATAGAGCTGTAGATGGCACTGATTGATTACTAATCGGGACAAGGCATGTGACAATCAGTCCAATCGCTGATCAAGCGGATAAATAGCGGGTGACAGCCAGTAATGTGGCACAATGGATGCACTGGAAGTCATATAAATGGTAGATTAGAATGGAGAGAGATTTTAGGGATCACGGGGATTTCCTGGCCCATGATGATGACTGGCTAATAAGCCGATTCAGATTCCCTAGAGCAATGCTCTTGGATCTATGTGCTAAACTGGGCCCTGTCTTAGACCGACCCACCCACCAAAACCACGCCATCCCGGTACAGACACAGGTGCTGACCACTCTGGGGTTTCTGGCGACCGGCTCCTTCCAGCGGGAATTGGCCGACAGGTATGTGTTGTATATGAAGAATATATGAGGTTACATTTGTTGTCTACATCCTATCTGGGTCTGATATACAGTTACATGACGTCCTTTAGGTCTGGGATATCACAACCATCCCTCAGCACAATAATGCCAGCTGTTTTGGATGACATTATAAACATGACCAGTCAATACATCAGGCTTCCTTCCACTGTGGGTGAACAGCCCAACATTAAACGGCAATTTGCAGCAATGTCCGGTTTCCCAAATGTAATCGGCGTAACTGACTGCACTCATGTTGCTGTAAGGGCTCCGAGTGAAGATGAATTTGTCTATGTGAACCGAAAAAAATGTACATTCAATCAATGTACAAATTATTTGTACATCGGACATGATCATAACAAATTTAGGGGCAGGGTGGCCTGGATCAACACATGACTCATTCATCCTGACGCACAGCAGTGTGGGGAAAAAGACTGCAGACCGGCGCTGCGTAAAATGCCGTGGATCAGCAGCTTATTTAGATGCAGATACATTCATGAGTTACTTTGCATTGACCATTCATGGTAAAATGTGGATGTGTTGTGGGCGGGATGTGAGGTGGATCCACCTACGCTATCTTCCAGCTGGTGTGTGATTTATAAAGGGAAATTGCGTACAGCTGTGTGTATGCACAGGTTTCTAAATCCTAATTTTTTTGGTGTACGCCTATTTCAGATTTTCGGCGTACGCAAACTTTTAGTATGGATCCTATGCAATGTTTTATAAATGAGGCCCCAGACCTTTAGTCCAGTATGGCATAGGGATCACAATTTACTGATGGATTACAATGATTTAGGTCAGGGTGTCCAAGAATATTAACACTATGTATTGCACATTTTTTTAGGTCTATAAAACCGTAACTGATTTAATGAGCCATTCGCAGTTTCACTGTACCGGCCGTGTGTACTTAGACTTGCATGGCTTAATCTTTGAGACAAGCATATGCTACTGGCAGGATCAACCAGGCAGCCCAGACCGGACGAGCGTGCATGCGAGCGTGCGGCGCACGCCCGAGCGTAGAGCTGTGTGAAGAGCTGCAGCTATAGAAACACAGACTCTTGTCTCCAAATATTGTTTTTAACTTTATCAAATGCAATTCATTTAAATGTACAACATTTCCAAAGTAATATATTCCACTCTCTGCATTAATCAGACGCAACATTAAAATCCCGCTGCAAGTCCCATTTCACTGAAATGTTGACTTGCAGCACTCGCTGTCAAAAAAGGCCAAGAAACGCAAGTGCTTTTTCCCCAACTAGTTGAAATATAGCTATAGATTGAACTCCCCAGCACAGAGCCTCGGCCATAAGCAGCCGGACCCCATTCACCCACCAATCCCAAAAAAAATGTGTAACACCCCTTGTCCCCGCTATTCTATCCTTGCTCCCTAACAAAGATACATTTTCCCTCCCCCGTGACTAAGTGCTGTAGGTGTAATGTGTGTGCATAGATCTTTTCGATGCTGTCATCGGATACAGTGGCCAGCTAGAAAGATAATGCAGACAAGGGGAAAGGAAAAAAAAGAAATAAATAAACACTGGGGCAGGGAAGACAATCATGCACACATAGAACACGTTTGGTCCAGGTATGTAATCACACAAATGGGAAAGCAAACAAAGACCAGGGAGTGTAAAGACACCTAAGACAAGGATGAGAACGAACACACAAAAGGAAATACCAAAATAAAACAGGAAATAACTGAAACAAATCTAATAGTGGTAGCTGGATGTAATATGAAGTGGGTCAGAAGAAGGAATCTGATGTAGTTATGCCTACAAAAAGTTTCCACTCCCTTTGAATATTTTCCCATTTTATTCATTTTCAGCATTGATTATCAGTTGTTTTTTTTAATGATTAAATGTCTACAGGTGTCCAGACATTAAAATAATTTACAATGAAATAATCTATCATGCCAATTTGAAAACACATTTTGACAAAGTAATGTCAATATTTTCTTTCTTTCTTTCTTTCTTTCTTTCTTTCTTTCTTTCTTTCTTTCTTTCTTTCTTTCTTTCTTTCTTTCTTTCTTTCAACTAACCAATCAAATTATCATTTCTGTATAGCATTTTCTGGATGCTTCAGGCTGTTGTCTTACTGGAAGAAAAATCTCCCAAGTTGCAGTTCTCTTGCAGTCACATCAGATAGTCCTCCAGAATGTCCCCCTCTACCTTTGCTTCCAGTGCCTGTTGCTAAGAAGCATCCCCACATCGTGATGCTGCCACCACCGTGCTTCAGTGGTAGGGATGGTGTGTTTGTGATGATGTGCAGTGTCTGGTAAACCTAGCATCCAGACTGGAGGTCAAAAAGCTCAATTTTCTCAGCAAACTGAAGAACCTTCTTCCAGTTGCCTTCAGTCTTCCAGTTACCCTCTAGTGAATTCTACTCAACTCTTTCAGCAGTGGCTTTCTCTTTTCCCATTTCCCATGAAGCTAAGAAACAGGTGAATGTTCTGGGCAGCAGTTGCTGTATGCACAGTCTCTCCTATCTCAGCTGCCAAAGCTTGTAACTTCTGTAGAGGAGTCATGGGTGACCTCCCTCATAAGTCTTTTTCTTCTAGTGTCAGCGTGTGAAGACAAATTACTGGAGGCTGATTTATATGTGCCATATTTCTTCCATTTATTAATGATGAATCTAAAATTAATAAATATGAAAATGTATACTCCAAGGAATATCCAGGTACTTGAAAATTTTCTTCTATACATCCTCTGACTTCAAAAACTTTTTCTATGGAGTATTCTTTTGTTTCCGTTGTGTATTTATATCCAGGAGTACTGATTCACCAGTATTTGAACTTTCCAGATACAAATGTGTCTATACTACAACCACTTATGACATTCACTGCTCTTAGATATTTTCCATTTTACTAACTGTGTGACTTCTAGCACTAATTGACTGCAAATATGTTGAATTATGTAGGACAATTGGAGGAAGGGGAATACTTATGCAATCAGTTATTATATGTTATTTATTTTTAATTAATAGTACTTATTCTTCACCAACAATACCATATATTATGCTTCAGAAGCTTCCAGCTGATTTATGCAGTTGGTATGAGTTTAAGTAACCTGATATCACAAGTGCTCAAAATACCCACATCAGATGTGTCAGTCAGGACAGTGAAAGGTTGGGCAAGGTATGAGGCCTATCGAACAGACTCAGCACATAGTGAGCCCTTCAAATTCTGAAAGGCCTTTTTGCATTCTGCTGACCACTGAACCTTGTTTGTTTGCGTCTTCCTGGTGCAGCTGTTAAGGGGACTGAAAGAGTAGAAAAATGCAGAATGACCCCACCAGACCAAGGAAAAACTTCACATGGGAGTTGGTTGTAGGCGCCAGCTGATGGCTTTCACATCTGGAACACATTACCAAATGAAATAAATAGGATAGCAGATAAAAAATCTTTAACAGCAAAAATGAAGTACTGGCTGAAAGAAAAACAAAAATGTATCCACCTATGATTCTATAAGGTCTGTCTGTGTCTGTGGATTGTGTCATTGTGCGTGGGTGGGTGGTGGTTATTGGTTTTTAATGTTGTTTGTGCTGTTTTTATCTGCGTTGTTGGTCCTTTGATCACTTTTACTTAAAAGCCCAACTAGGGATGGTACTTGAAAATTTTCAAGTACCGTCAACGCTATACCTCAGCGCTATACAGGAACCATGTGATGTAATGCATCATATGGTCCCTGATTAAATAATTGAATAAATAAAAACACGTGACGTAACACTTGACACACTGCAACTTTTTCCTAGAAACCTTGAACCCACAGTCGAGCAACCGCAATAATACCAACCTAGTCGCTTCCAAACATGTTTCTGGGTCAGGAGCAGCAAGCAAGATGTCATCCACATACTGCACCAGCACCACACCTGGTAAACATCCCCTGAATTGTACTTCACAATAACCGTTTCCCTGAGTTGCTTAGAGTGTTCTTCTGTCTTCATGGTGTAATGGTAGCCAGGAATATTGATCAACCACTCTCTGGACCCTTCAGACACAGGTGTTTTACAACTCAATCACTTGAAACACACCCACACCACTCAGGTGATCTTCATTTCACTAATTGTGAGACTATTGGCAACAATTTGATGGACCTCTATTGAATTAGACCATTAAATTAAAAAGGGGGTGAATAATTATGCAAACAATTATTTTCATTTATATAATTTTCTTTCATTAACATTACTTTATAGAAATCTGTTTTCACTTTGACATTAAAGCAATTTTTCCAATAAATTTTTTTGTTAAACAAGCTAAATTTTATTGACCATGATTGATTTATGAAAGCAATAAAAGGGTAAAACATCAAAGGGGGTGAATACTTATGATAGGCACTGTATCTATCTATCTATCTATCTATCTATCTATCTATCTATCTATCTATCTATCTATCTATCTATCTATCTATCTATCTATCTATCTAATCGATACACATAGAGACAATATGTGTTGATCGGAGCACACTGAAGCGAGGTGCTCCCGGCCGAATTTACTTATAAAAACAAAGAAAACCCTTGTAATCACTACTTGAACACAGGAAAACAATCAACATTGATAAAACACTAAGAGAGAGGAACATGACGTCGGAACTTTAGAATATCCAATAAATTTCGTTCCACTTCACGATTGTGTGCCACTTGTTGATTCTTGACAAAAAATTAAAATTTTATATCTTTATGTCTGAAGCCTGAAATGTGGCGAAAGGTTGAAAAGTTCAAGGTGGCCGAATACTTTCACAAGGCACTGTATATCAGGCGAGGCATCATTGATTTTTAGCTTGCCTGAACTTCTCAGGCTTTTCAGAGGTGAGCGATTCAAACAAAAAAGAAAAGAAGTAAAAGGGACATGACTGGCAAAGTTTTCATCCTAAAGTTGGAATTAGAAATATGTATGTTAAACTAATAATAATTAATAAATAATTTGCTCTGCGCGTGCTCAAACTGTGTCCTCACACTCGGTTACGATGCTGCTCGCTTAGATTTCCTGCGCTCAAACTCAAACTCTTCCTCTTGCTGTCACGGAACTTGTGCTCACGGATCTCTGCTCTGCTCTCTGATTTTTTGTGTATCAACGCTGTCAACCAATAGAAGCTTTGACCAATCAGATTATCCCTGTTTGTATACGGGTGCGTTCGCTGTTTTTCCGAGGAGCGTCGCATACAGGCGGGCACTCTTTCAACAGGTTTTATCAACTCCCTACCTCTGGGGCTGTAATAAATATGATTTCTTTTATTTTTTTTGACCACTGTTGGAATAAAATATCATTCAATCCATACAACAGTGTCCGGGCTTCTCATTAAAATGGCTATATTGTATAATAATATCGGCATCGAACACTGCTCTTTGAGGTGTGCTGGTGGAGAAAACAATGCCACCATCCTGAAGCTAGCGGGACAGCAGTGTCACTACATAATAAAGAGCAGACGCCGCTCGGGGTGCTGCGCAGCGAGAAATACGGCCGCCATCTTGGTCCGGTCATGTACTTACCGCTGCTGCTGAACTCAGCAGCAGAAAGAACCAGACGCCAGAGCACTGTGCCGCATATTCGTGTTCAAATCGCCGGATCGTTGAAAACAGGGCACGAGGGATTACGTTTCACAAGTAAGATTTAACATTAATATTGGTTGTATTTTGTGAATCGAATATTACTGTACTGTATTTATGCCCACCAGCGAAATCATGGTCTGCTAGCGAGGCTATGTTTACTGCCGGTGTTGACCCGTCTGTGAACTGAGACTTTATAAATCATATTCCATAATACTGACTTAGATTACAACTGACACAGGAAAGCTAAAATAAATATTACTGGTATAGCATTGACCAGCGAATTTTACACAGGTGGCACAGACTGTATTGTTCACATGTAATTCACCCTAACAACACCTCTAATGTCTCATATCCACCCACTCACTTAAAAATACAGACAACTGAACATCTGACTGTAGAATAGTTTGCAAACAAGGTTATTCACAGTTTAAACAGTTTTGGTTCATTATCAACAGATTTGCATCAAAATAGCAGTTTTGTTGAAGAAAGGTCATAAGAAATTTGAAGGAAGAAAACCTCTTGACCTCTTTTGTAAGATGTGTTCGTACAGACTCTCCCAAATCTTCCGTTTTCATTTTGAAGGTGATGTGATGTGTGCCGGTGCAAGCTTGGTCAGAGATGCTGTACCATCATCATTTGACGAGAGCTACCACCTTCTAGCTCTGAAAAACAATGGCGGCCTACTGATTCCATCACAAGGCACAGTGAAGGTGATTTTATAATCTTGTTTTTGGTTTTTTTTATCTTTGCATGTTAAAGTTGCTTTGTTTGTTATTTTCTCTGTACTGTAAAGTGTCTTTTAGCACTGTGTAAAGCGCTATATAAATATAATTTTTTTATTATTATTATAAGGTGCTGAGAGTTGCAGAGAGGATGATTCGCCAGGCTTTAACAAAGCAAGCTCCAAAGATGTCAACAGTCACACACATCGTCCGGGAGGAGATTGGAATGGAGGATGTTTTTCTGCTTGGGGAACACATTGAAGAAACACAGTTTGGTATCGACAACCATCATTCCAGCTTGTTGTCATTAGTTGTGTCCGTGTTTCTCAAGATAAGGTTGCACCATATTGCCAAACTTACCTTTCTTGATCTGCAGAAAGGGAGCACAAGAAAGAAGCTCTGCAAAACAGTCCTCTTTCATCGGTTTTAGCTGTAAAACGTTTGTACATGTGTAAATGTGGTTTGGGGCAGGGATGTCATGTTCTTGTGTTAACTTGAGAATTTACATTTACATTACATTTTATTCTCTCTGCTTTGTACATCTATATGATTTATATATATTATCATTTTCTGATATATATCTTTTTTTAATATATATGTATGAATTATATTGATAGTCTATATATGATTTATATAATAATTTTCTCTGATATATTGATTATATTAATACTCCACATATCATTTATATATATATTATGTTTTGAGTATATTGATACTCCATACATGATTTATATATGTAGTATGATTTTCTATGGTATATAACTTTTATCTATTATATATATATATATATATATATATATATATATATATATATATATATATATATATATGTGAATGATGTTGATACTCCATCTATGATTTATATATATTCGTTTTCTCTGATATATAACTTATATCTATTGTTCTATCCATGGTAGATGGCGCCGTGCAAGTGGCAGCCTGTTACAGCAGCTCCTGTTAACTCTAGGTGTTTTTAGATATCTCTCGTAGTTTTTTCTCTTTCCTTTTATTCTGTTCTTCAAGTGGGGGCACCGCATTTGTACCGGGCAGCAATGGATGTACAAATGGCGTTTCCCCTACTTTTTCTACTCTTTATATCGGAACTTTTAAGTTTCTCAGCAGGCGAGCCGTTCAAACACGGCTCCATTGTTTACAGTCCCATAAAAGATAGGAGTGTCATTTTTGGATATGCTAGAGATGAAGTCCTTCCAGTAACTTTGGTAAACCTGCAAACACACAATAAATCTCAGAAATATGAATTTTGAAGATGTTCTTGTTCCTTAAAGTGTGTCTCTCTGTGCTCCTCCAGCAGGTCGTAAAATATTATGGCTCCGGAGACAGGCAGAGAGATCTCCTAAGAGGGTGGGGAAGGTTTGGTTAGAGCAAGTATAAGGTTGATCCAACAAAGCTTTTACAGCATAAAGTGATAGTTATTGTTTATCAGAAAGGTTCTTCCAAGGTGTTTAATGTTCAGCAGGGGACTCCATCCTTCTGTGAATGAAAACACACAGAAATACATATGTCCCAATTTTCCTCCAGAAACTGGGGGATCATTCTTCCTGTAGGGAGAGAAGAGAGTTCTGTTCTTTATCTGAGTTTGTCATCCCTGGAATTCCAAAGGCTTATGCTGGGTTGCTACAGCAGCCAGTAGGAAAACTATAATGAGGAAGTGGCACATAGCTGACCCACCTACAAAGGAGCAATGATTAAGAGCAGTGGAGGAAATATTTGACATGTAAAGATTCACACACATATCGAGACTACAGGAGGGGAAATTCCAATCCAAATGGGTGAAATGGATAAATTATAAGAGAAAAGCTGATGACACCATTGACTAGTGGACTTCATATGAGATTAGGGAGAGAAAGCATTTATTTGTACAGAAGAGAACCCCCATGTCACACGTTTTGTTTGTATTTTTCTTCATTTTTATGAGAGTTTCTTGTATTGATATTATTCTTAATGATTGTACCAATGTGTATCCCTATGGAAGCAACATGGAAAACATTTTCTTTAGTGTTAAAAAGTAAAATTTAAAAAAAAATTAAGTGACAAATTACCAATTAACTTCAGCATATTTTTGGACTGTGGGAGGAACCTGGAGTACCCAGTGAAAACCCACACATACACAGGGAGAACATGCAAACTCAACACAGAAAGATCCCAGGCCCAGGCTGGGAGATGAACCAGGGATCTTCTAGCTGCAAGGTCACAGTGCAAACAAATGCAGCCCCTATTACAACAATGTCTGACAAATTTACCATATACATGAGTGAAAAACAACAGATGTGCTGACAATTCTACAGTATTTCCAAGTAAAAATATTGCTAAGAGAGAAATGTTGAAGTGATTCAAAAGTCTCACACACCTAACCTTGTATGCGTTGGTTGATGTGTGTATAGCAGAAATACAACATAAAAAGTCCATGTTATTTATAGCAGATATGCAGCATTAAAACATCAACACATTCAAGGCAGGATCTTCATTAGTACCTTTATTGTAAATTTAAAAACTACATTTTTTAACAATTCTGAACTGTAAAGATGAGTAAACACATGTAATAAATGGATGAAATAAATAATGTGTTTCTGACAGTAAAGTGTAAAACCTGAACAGTCACAAGACCAGTTGTATTATGAAGAGAGGAGCTGAATCTGCATCATTATTGTTGTTAACGGAAGGATGAGACTTCCTCACAGTGATGCCTTCGTCACAGCCACAACTGGATGTACATGTTCTCTGGAGCAGTCCATCAGACTATGTTCCCAATGATCCAGACCAAGACCAGAAGAAAAAGAATCCCTACAGAAAAGTATTGTAAACTTTTCTGTAGGGATAAAGACATATATATTTTTTTGTTTAAATCACATTGAACTTTTGTAAACTATTAAACAGAATGTTTTTGTTATATTTACAACAACAATATGTCATTATAATCAAATTTATTTGTTAAAACTACAAATATTGGTAACAAAAACAGAGAACTACTGTAATACTCAAAACAATTTTGTTAATTTGACATGCAAATATTGTAAAAACTATAGTTTGTCATTTTTTTAAAATACAAAAACTATGTGAGTTACTGTAGAAGTTTATGCTGTAGGCATACTTTTCACATGATTGATTGAGGTAGGCCTATAATAGTTTCACAAAAAAATTCATTGTGAACCTGAGAAGTTCCCTATCTATTTAAATATAAAAATGTACAATTATAATAACATTTTTTTAAATATAATTTAGGCTATTTGTAGCCTATTGAGTGTGTAGCTTATAAGAAAATGGAATTATTGATAGGCTACATGCAAAATAACACTTCTATTCAGTCCTAATCCTTGCATGTTTTATGTTTACTTTAGTCTTTAAATTTTAATGTTTTAGTGTCTCTCCTCTAACCACAGACTTTTATTTGTAGTCTTTCATTGTGCAGAATCTGCCTAAGTTTGATTTAAATTTTGAATTTAAAAATGCGCAGCTGCAGTTCGTCTCTAATTGGATGATGACATGAGGGACGCCTGACGTCACTAAGGAGCGAGCCAGAGCAGCGGCATACTGAGCGGAGAACAACACCGTCCACAGAGCAGAAATCTTCGGGCCACTTTGTCATTTTAAAAGTTTTTAGGACAAATCTACAATTTTAACAAGTTTCTCGGAGGCCCTGTGGCTGTTCAGCCAGAGAATTTAAAGTTTGCACGGTAAGCTTCGCATTTAGGCCACTTTTTTTGAGACCAAACGAAACCGTTTGTCGAAAGCACATGGTGTAAGCTAGCAGTAGATCAGTGCTTGATAAACTTAGTTCAGCTTAAAAGCACAGGCAGACACTTCTAAAATCCTAAAAATGATCACCTGTGTCTACAAGTGGCTACATTCAGAGGATATGTACTACATTGCAGAGTGCATAGGAATAACCCTCGTTGTCTATTTAAATGTGTTGGCGCCAACTGTAGTAAAACATTTACCACTTACTCAGCTTTCAAGGGCCATTTTTATTGTGTGTACAATGCACCTGAACCGCAAGCTGCTCCTAAAGCTGTTGTTGCAGATTTAAAATGTGCAATTTCATTATGTGTCTGCCATTTTCACACTGTGAAAGAGCTAGTGTCTCACTTAAATGATCATATTGGAGAGGGCAGGTCTGTGTCATGTCCAGTGAGTGGTTGTAAGCATGTGTTTACAAAAAAGTCATTTACTTTTCACATGTGTAGGAAGCATAAAGCCTGCTCCCCTGATGGTATTAATTACATGTACAGGGGATCTTGCCCTCAGCCCCCAAATGTTGTTGCCAGATGAATCAGAAAACACACATGAAGCCATGCCAACAGCTAGTGTAGCCAGTGACATGCCGGAGAATGAAAGTCAGTTTTATCTCAGAATCATGTGTCTCTTTTAACTTAAACTGCAAGGACAGTTGCTTATTCCTGCCTCTACTAGACAAACTATTAATGAGGAAATGCAAAATGTGCACGAGTTAGATGAAGCCTACACAACAACTAAAGTAAATTCTTTATTAAAAAATGATATGAGCCTAGCAGATGAAGCAGTCACTAAAATCTGTGACTGTATTAAAGAGTCAGATTTGTTCTCTAAGGGACAATTAAGAACAACAAACACCAGAAATCCCACATTTGCAAAAATGTGTAAATACACGGAACCCCAAGAAGTGGCATTGGGAATGGATGAAAACATGACACAAAAATTTGCCTACTACATACCAGTGGCAGAAACTCTGAAGAGCTTTTTACAGTCAGATTTATGGAGAAATGCACAGTCACAACAGTTTGGAGATCCTGATGTAGAGGTTTTTACAGATTTATATGATGGACAAAATTTCAAATGTCACCAGTTCTTTAATGAAACCCTGAAAGCCTCAAACTGATTTTGTACCAAGATTCATTTGAAATTGTGAATCCTTTAGGTTCTGCTAAAAAGTTGCACAAAGTTCTTGCAGTCTATCTTTTATTAGCAATTTTACCCATTCATTTGCATTCAAATACTGATAATATGTTTTTAGTCTTGTTGTGTGCAGAGAATGACTTTAACCATTTTGGGATAGCTACAGTTTTCTCAGAGTTGTTGGCAGATCTGAAGTCCTTGGGGACAGCTGGAATAAGTGTAGTAAAACAGACAGTAAAAGGGGGTCTTTACTGCATAGCTGGGGATAACTTGGGTTCTCATTGCATAGGTGGGTTTACAGAGAACTTCAGCTGGTCTCGATATTTTTGCAGGTACTGTGAAATCACAATAAGTGAGTTTGAGGCTGATCCGAATGCCTGTGGTCCTCCATGCACCCCAGAGACATATGATGCGGCAGATGTCGATCCCCAGGCTGAAAACATCCAAGACGTCAGAGGAATAAAGGTAAACTCTCTCTTTAATACCCTTTTCTCTTTTCACGTATCCCAGCCTGGTCTCCCGCTTTGTTTAGGTCATGACCTCTTTGAAGGAGTCGTGTCCTATGATCTAGCAGTGTACCTGAAGAATATTATAAAAAAGAAAAAATGGCCCACAAACTCACTCTTGAACGGGTACATCAATCAGTTTAATTATAAGGGCTCTGAAGCAATCACAAAGCCATGTGCTGTCAAACCTGATGGAGCCAAGTTATCAGGGCAAGCCATTCAAAACGGTAACCTTTTGAGATTACTACCAGTTTTGATTGGTGACAAAGTGCAAAACCATGAGGGTAAAGTATGGCAGTTAGCTCTCCAGCTAAAAGACATTGCGGATCTTGTTTGTGCTCAGAACATTTCCTTGTCCCAAATAGTGTATCTTGACATTTTGATCCAAGAATATTTGGAGATGAGAAAGATGTTTCCTGAAATTCAACTAAAACCCAAGCACCACTATTTGCGCCATTATTCCGCACTGTTGCTGAAATTTGGTCCACTGATGAGGTTATGGACACTTAGGTTTGAAAGTAAACACAGTTATTTTAAGAAGATATCCCAGACACTTGAAAAACTTCAGAAACATTTGCCAAAGTTTGTCAGAGTGTCGTCAGGCATATCTTTTAGCTGGGCAATAATGCCATAAATTACTGCAAGTGAAGGACAGCTGTACGTTTTATTCCAACTTTGTTCGCCAGTCTATGCGTTTTTTAACCCTTACCTCAGGTTAAATTTGGTCCAGCTCTCCGTTTAAAGGGTTAGATTCTATCTGCCTATTAGTATTCCACCTAACAGGTTTCAGCAGAATAAATTAAGCTGGAGTCGAGAGACACTCGCCCAGGTTCTGACTGCCTTGCTTCCGAATGTCTCACCCCTCTTATCTGATAAATGCTATCCCACCAAGCACCCTTTCTAAGTAGTAGAATTGATCTATCATTCACATTCGTTATCGGTCAGCTTCTCTCTAAGGACTTGCATGCACTTGGTGCTATTCCTGGGTTCGTTTTAGAGGTTTGGAAAGAACTAACCTCAGGGGTAATGTTTAAACACTCTCACTTTGGGCTAAGTAACCTTTAAGAGCCATTGGATCGAATGCACACAATCAACTTAACTTTTTACCACTATGCAGATTTTTAGTGGTTTATAATAATTTCATTAGGCTTCTCTTTAAATGCAATATAGCGTTTTATTAAGCAAGTTTAGCAAGGGCACAACATCAATTCATGATTAAAACAATTAATTATTTCTGATTAAAAGTGATACTAAAGTAACTAAATTGAGCGTACCTGACAATCTTCTCTAATTATTAAATTTAGGAGAGAGAGCGAACAGCGTGGCCACTACCGTATCACTCGGTCTTGACTAGCGTCTGGGAGAAGTCCTCAGTTGTCCAGAGGACTCGTTACGATGTCTTCTTTGTGGACAAAAGGATCTTATCCCTCGCCAGGAGGAGCGGAGGAATCCTGTAAGCCAATTGTGGTCTGACAGTTATCTCTGGTATCGGCTGGAACGTTAGTGCTTACGCCCCAACTGTCTTCTGTGGTATGGTGGTGATGGAAAACCCTCGTCTGTTCAGGCTGTAGTGGGTCACTGGGTCTCCCAGCCCCGGGGAGGGGAACAGCCCAGTGCTGTTGCCCCTTTTGCCTCTTCAGGTGTAGTCGGTTCTCCCCTCTATTGGTTTCTTCTGGATAACTGCAGAACCTCTTAGGACTCTCCGTTTGGCAGAGTGTGGTCTTCGCTTGTTGAACAAAGTCAGAAAAAGACTTTGCTTCCAACGATGTCCTCAGCGATCTCTGGAGCCCAAGTCCCGCGTAGTCTTCCCGTCTCTAGGGCAATAGAGGAAGGTGAAGATTCTTCAGAACTCTGGCCAAGTTCCCTTTGCAGCTCCGGCGAACATCTCCCGTCTAACCCTTCTGTGCTGCCGCTCTTATACGCTCTCCTCTACACACATCTCTGGCTAGGTACGCCCTCTGACACCGTCTAACTTATGCAATCGACTTGTCATCACATACAGCAGTAATACAGAAGTCATGTTCTTACAGCAAATACACAGTGTCCACATTCTGTTTAACACACACACATTTCAGCCAGCCCTCTTGGGTTTTTCCCAAACTTCCCTTTATTCCGAGGAGGCTGCAATGTCATTGTGGCTGCCGAGTCATGGTGATTGTTGTTTTCTGCACTTCTGCTTTCTTAAGGCCTGGACACACAAAGCCTATGAGGCCTGTACGCGCACACAGAGCCTAAACAAGGATTACTTCACACAGAATCACTTCTTAAATCATTCTTCTCAGTCTGAACATAATAAATCATCTGAATCATTACTTTAATCAAATCAACACTTTAAAATTGTATATATATATATATATATATATATATATATTTCAGCAAGCATAATCATATGGTTAACTTATAATGTTTCTTCTTAAGATCTTTATTTGTCTGCTTCAAAACCTTTGTTACCTTAGGGCCATAATGAGCCTGAGTCCTCTCTGAGGGCCATAATGAGCCTGAGTCCTCTCTGAGACCTCAACATCTTCATCTTACTTGACAACTTCCACAGTGATGCTATTAAACATGCAGTCAGGGAATTAGCCTTTTCAGAAAGCAATACCACAGTTACCACAGACATTCGGTAGCAAGGGCACTGCGTATAAAAAAGGACAATTTCTTGTGTTCAGAAATGATAAGTATATGGAGTTTGGTGAACTTCTACTTAATTCAAAATGTACGTTTTGATGGATATCCACAAAGGCATTTTCCTCTCCGAATACTATATTCTGTGACAAAGGACAGTCTTGGGTTATAGTCATTTCTATCCTTTGGTGTCATACATTCTTGATGGATACCAAGTCATTCCACTAAAACACAGTATTGTGGAAAAATAAAGTCCAATTAAAGCTCACTCACTTCTCACTGTAAATATTTTGACATTAATACAAGTGTTACCTGATGCATGTCCCTGCACTGTAAGTATATGTACTGTATATTTTTTTATCAATTTTGTTTGAAGGTGGCATTTCTTTTTCAGTGAAAATATGAGCGTCTCGGAACAAACTTTCCTAAATGTCACCATCGTGGAAGTCCTACCAGAACTTCAAGCAGTAAACAAAAGCATCCTGGTAGAGCACTTGCAGTCCATCGGAGTGGAGACATATGATGATCTATGCTTCGTAACGGAGGCTAATTGGATGACAGCATTAAGACCTGTACAAGCCAGAAAGCTTCTGTTTGGAAACAGAAATGTAAGTAATGACACCACCATTCAAAATCAAAAGCAGACATGGACATTGTGTAATATTATACAGTGTGAATCATGATCTTATTTTTTTGTCATTTAAAGACCAAACTCCCGAAAACAGCTCACCATCATCTGTGGCCTCACCTACCCAGTGGTTGTCATTGCACTCTGTTTCACCCAAACAGTCAACTGACATTGCAAAAAAAAAAAAAAAAAAAAAAAAAAAAGTGGCAAAATATCCCAATTCTCTGCAAGATGTAATAGAGGGTGATGTTGTTGGAACAGGTTACCATTCCCCTCTCAAACAGTTGCAATACCGAATTGAAAATGTGAGGCGCACTTCAACACCCAAAATAAGAAAAGGAAAACATCAGGCTGATGACTCAGACACAGATGAGATCCCATTAGAAGAGAGAGCGGCAATGCAGGACACTTACAGGTACATAAAATGGAATGCAAAATTTTTGCCCTGTGAAGAAGCTCAAGAGAGCCAGCAGCAAAAGACGGAAAAACTGAAGGTGATGTTCCAACACACTGATGCCAATCAAGAGGAGGTAAAATGTCTAATGAAGTCCACTTTTTACACACAGTGTCAACATGTCAACCAGGGAAAAGTATCAAATGCCATAGAGGAGTGGCCATTTTTGTTTGAACTTGGCATGTCAGTCTACTTCAAGGAACACACTGGGATTGACCTCAAAGAGACATTCACTTGAAATTTGGATTTGAAGAGGAAAAGGCTTCTCGACTACATAACCACAGTTTGTGTCAGCAAGAGCAAGAAGTTACTTCAGACTTACACAAGGCTTCAGAGGATGTGGGGACAGCAGAGTGGCTGCTCAGATGATATGAAAGAGATGCTCCTGCTTCTGCTCAGCTACTTTGATGAGAAGGAGTCCATGTTCTTCCATGTCTGGCAGAAGAGGTTCAACTGGAGCAAGTGCCTCTGACACCCGCTGTTATTGTCTGTGGTAAGTATTTCATGTCTCTTTTTAAAAAAAAAAAAAAAAAAAAAAAAAAAATTGCACCATTTATAGAATTTGTTAAGTGAGTTCAGTGCTTGTTAATATATTCATAGGACAGTCCTGCTATTCCTCAACAAGGTACATAAGGGGTTAACTGATCAATTACAATGCTTAATATACTTTTATTCTACTGGTGTTTCTTATCGATAAACCCTGAAAAAGGAACCAAAGTAGAAAATCAAAACTTGAAGCATCATCTCAACGTGAACCCACGAGTCCTCACCCTGATACAGGATCTCGCTGATCATGAATGGCGTCAAGCCTAAATATGGACTCTGTTTGAGGGGAGGTACTTTAGGTTTTTGCTTTGTTCAATCTACAATGTGTATTATGGTAGTTCAGGTACAATATGCACTTTTTTGTTTTTAAGTACAAGTAATTTTTTTCTGCAACCGCCACCTGCTTGTTTCATGAAGATGTTTGCAGGAATGTTCTACAGTTTGTTTTTCACAGTGTGGAACAGCAAATGCATATATATATATATAGTATCAATGGTTCATGTGAATGCTGCTCTGTATTCACATGAATCATGTGAATGCAGAAAGAACCATGGGAGGGGGGGGGGGGGGGGGTGTCGGTGAAGTACTTTCTTCTTCAACGACTTTGTTATTGAGAACCCACAACAAAAACAATACATGGTGTCAGAAGATGGTCTTGCAGAGAGGTAAAGGGCACAAATATAAACAACGAGGACAAGCTAATGTTGGCCACCCAGCTAACGGTACCGACACATCAGCTCAGCAGTGACCTTTGTGTTGCTAACTCGCCGTGAGAGAAAGAGGACAAGCAACGACAACAACATGGATGACTTACACCCACCTTTCAGCTTACTGAGAATGTGGCTGAAAGTTGGAGGGGATTTAAGCAATGCTTTGCTTTGTACATGTCGGCAATGGTACTTGACGAGGCAAGCGGCAAAAAGCAAGCGGCAGTGTTGCACATAGTGGGTGAGGACGCACTAGAAGTTTATAATAACTTCACGTTTGCTGATGGAGATGGAATGAAGCGAAATAATAAAATGGAGGATTTTTAAGCTTATTGCATACCTAAGAGAAATGTGACATTTGAGAGGCACAGATTCTTCACGTGTACGGAAGAGACAATCGATCAGTATGTAACAGAGCTATGGAACAGAGGACTGAGACTCTTTAATAAAAGACAGACTTGTGTGCGGTGTTCCTGATAATTGAGAGGAAAATCTCGACCTGGAAAAAGCATTGAATCTGTGCAGAGCAGCTGAGACTGTAAAAGTGCAAGCAAAAGAACTGGTCAGTGACAGCTGCAAGGTAGATGCTGTGAATAAGAACACAGCTCTGTGTGTGTTCTTGTTCATAGAGACAGTAAAGAAAAGACTTCGATGAATCGCACAGCATCCTCAAAAAAAAAAACTAAAAAAAAGTCCAGCATATGGCAAAACATGCAGCAACTGTAACAAAAGTAACCATTATGCTTGGTGCTGCAGAAATCATACCCCAAAGCAAAGCCCATACAGTGGATGAAGATGACACTGATGAATTCTATGTAGATGCTGTGACAGAAAACAAAGTGGGAAAAAAGGATTGGATTATGACACACAAAGTGAATGACATGCACATGGAGGTTAAACTGGATACCCGTGCCCAAGCCAATGTCATATCAGAGACAGAGTTCAAGAGAATCAGACCCAGACCCAAAATACATGAAACTAAAGTGAAAGTAAGTGGGTACTCAGGAGAAGAAATACCTGTGAAAGGAAAATGCATGGTTAAAGTGACACAGAAGGACAAAGAACATACACTAGCATTCACTGTGGTGCCAAAGAATGTGCAGCCCATACTTGGTTTATATGCCTGTGAGAACCTAGTCGAGAGAGTGCTTGTAGTGGAAACTGACGATGACAGATCACTGTATTCTTTTATCAAATCATAATGATTTGATGAAAGAATACAGTGATCTGTTCCAGGATCTTGGCTGCCTGTCAGGAGAACACACAATCAGAGTGGATAACAGTGTGCCACCAGTCATCCATCCATGCCACAAAGTACCATTTGCTCTTCAAAAGCCACTGAAAGATGAGCTTGACCAGATGGAGAACCGGAGGTGATTGAAAAGCTTGATGAACCAACAGAGTGGGTGAATTCTCTTATTGTTGAGAATTGACAGTCAAGGGTATGTATAGATCCTAGAGATCTAAATAGAGCATTTCAAACTCCCCACGAGAGAAGAAATAATGTCAGTTTGCAAATGCAAAATACTTTATCAAACTGGATGCATCATAAAGATTTTGGCAGTTAAACCTGGATGATGCAAGTTCAAAACTATGCACATTGTTGAATATCTGCCAAATGGACTGTTGAGTTCATTTGACAAATATAGATTCCGGCGACTGCCATTTGGCATTGCTTTAGCACTCGAGGTGTATCACAAGACAATACACATGATCTATGAGCACCTGGAAGGAGGCGACATCAATGGATGACATCATTGTGTGGGGAAGCACAAAAACAGAACATGACATGAAACTGAGAAATGTTCTTGAGGCAACCATAAAAGCAAATCTGAAGCTGAATAAAGAGAAATACCAGCTTGGAGTAAAGGAACTGACATTTGTGGGGGACCTCTTGAGCAGCGAAGAGGTCCCCCACAGACCGGATCCCAGAAAAGTGTCAGCAATCGAAAATATGCCAAGGCCACAATGCAAGAAGGATGTACAGAGGTATAATAGCAGGATCAACTACATGGGAAAATTCATACCCAATCTCTCTGAACAGATTCAACTGACTGAAAAGAAAAATTCAATGGGAGTGGAATCATGAACATGAAAAAATGTGGTACGACTTGAAGAAGTTGCTCAGAGAAGAGCCAGTTCTGAAGTTTTAAGATCTGGTGAGACCTATTAAGATGCATCACAGAGCGGGCTTGGAGCTGTTCTTATGCAGAAGTATAGTGACTGGCAGCCTGTTGCATATGCTTCATGATCCATGACGGACGCAGAGACAAGATATGCACAAATTGAAAAAGAACTGCTCACATAACATATGCCTGTGAAAGATTCCACCAGTTTGTGTCAGGGCAGGCAATCGGTGTTGAAACTGACCATAAACCACTGATGACATTGTTCTAGAAGCCACTCAATGACTGTCCATTGAGAATCCAAAGAATGATGATCCGGCTGCAACGCTACACATTCAAGGTGATGTACATCTTTGGTAAGCTGATGTACACAGCCGACACTTTATCCAGAGCTGTTGGCCCAAAGGAGCCAGCAAACACCAAAATGAACAATGATGTAAAAGCATATCTGAACATGATCACGAGCGCACTGCCTGTCGCGGATACGAAAAAGGAGCTTGTAAGAACAGAAACAAGCAAAGATGACACTTTAGAAACACTGTGCAAAACTATCATAGATGGATGGCCCAACTGTAAGCAAGATGGCTCACCTGTTATTCAAGAGTACTGGAACTGCAGAGCTGAGCTGTCGGTGGTGGAAGGTATAATCTACAAGGGAAGCAAAATCGTCATTCCAAAGAGTCTACAAGGAGACTTGCTCTGGAAAATACATGCAGGACATCTTGGCATTGAAAAATGCAAAAAGAGCATGCGTAGTGATGTATTGGCCACAGAATAATCAGGATTTGACAAATGAGGTGTCAGACTGCTCAACATGTTTGAAATACCAAGCAAGCAATCCTGCAGAGCCATTTATGCGACACCCTGTGCCAGACCGACTTCATCAGAAGGTGGGTTCTGACCCCTTTGTTTCTGGAGGAAAGGAGTACATTGTGGTCACAGACTATTATTCCCTGTACATTGCACACTACAACCGCAGTAACTGTGATTGCATCCATGAAAGCCATATTCGTAAGACACGGTGTGGCAAGTGAAGTTGTTACAGACAATGGACCACAATTTGCCAAGATGAAGTTCAGACAGTTGGGACTTTGCTCAGACAACATCAAGTCTTCACTACCCGCGGTCTAATGGGCTAGTGGAAAAGTCAGTCCAAACTGTGAAAAAACTGATGGGCAAGGCATGAGACAGTGAAACTGACTTCTATCAGTCTGCTACCACTACCAGTGTGGTGTGTCGCCAGCTCAGCTCCTTAAAGGACGATGCCTGAGATCAAACCTGCCCATCCAAGATGACCTACTTAAGACAAAGGAGACAAACAGTGTGAAGAAGTTCAAGGAGCAGCAAAAAGCAAAGCAGAAGTTCTATTATGACAGAGGAACAAAGAACCTACTTGAACTGTATGCTGGGGACCAAGTCAGTACGTTTACATGGGACCTGTAATTCCTCTTTAATTCGGAATTAAAGGTAATTCTGCTTTAAAATCTCCTTGTAAACACTTTATTCCAAAATAAAAAAAATACTTCTGAATAAACTACCTGGTTTATTCCGATGTTAATTCCGAATAAACTAATTCCTGTGTATGTTCTATTCATGTATACAGTTAATTCCGCTTTAGTTAATTCCACTCATTCTGCGTATGCTTGACTCCTCACGTAGCGATGTACACGTTCTGCAACCTTACTAGTGCGAACACATTCTTGCAACTTCAACAGAAGTAGTACGCCATTGTGGAGTTGCTGTTTCAAAATGACAATAAAAAGCAAAGCGAAAAGCGTGCTTATTAGTTGTTCCTTCATGTTATAGGGGAAAAGAAATGCTGCGCCAAATGAAGATGTTTTCTTCTGGTAAACAGGGATATGTCACGTCCACTCCCTGTCCAATCAGAATCCTTTCCAACGCCCAAGCGTTAAAGGGCCATGTAAACCTTAATTTGGAATTAATATTTCCATGTAAACTCGAAGCACAAAACTTTAATTCCGAATTAGTTAATTCCAAATTAAAAAACTTCATGTAACCGTGACAAAACAGCCACATGGACACAAATGTTCTGAATGAAGTTCAACCAAGGTCAAATACCATTCAGACAGAAGATGGAGCTCTCCTGAGATGAAATCGCAGAGATCTTCTCAAGGAACCTGCAACTGGAGAACAGAGGTTTGCTGAACAACCTCAACACACACTCAAGACTCCATCACCTGAGTCACCTATGCAAGGACAAACACTCAAAGTCTTCAAGAAATGTGAAGCCACCTGAGAAACTCATTGAATAGATTTAAATGTGTTTATATGTTAGTTGTAAGATTATGATGTCATAATATCTAAGTTTTAAGTACAGTTGTGTCCTTGTGTGGTACAGACTGACAGAGGTTAGTATGAGCTGATTTTGTTTTGTTTAAGTTAACTGAGTTCAGCTTAACAAGTAAAAAGACAGTTATTATTCTTTAAGTATACGTAAGGGAAGACAATGTTAATTTTGTGAAGACAGAGCAAGGTTTTATAGTCGTTTAAGTTTGTAGTTGAAAAATGTTTTTATGTGAAAAAAAGTCATTCTGATAGTAACATAAGTCAAAGGACTTAGAGGGGTTATATTTATGAAAATAGAAGGCATTTATTTTGAAAGAAATTTTAAAAAGGAAGATGTAATGATAACAGCAAATGCATGTTTGCCTAGTATCAATGGTTCATGTGAATGCTGTTTATACCTCCGGACAGTAGGGGGCGTTCGGTGTCTGCAAGTAGATTAACCGCAGAGCTCAGACATGCTTAACCAATGACGTATATATAGAGCTAGACCGCTCACTGCTCGGCGGAAAACAGCAGCGCCATGGTAAATCGGCGCTGACTTCCGGTAGTGGCAAGAAGCTGTGGCGCGCGCTATTTGATCCTGTGTAAATACACCAATTTCAAGGCCTGCTTGTCATCAGTGATGGGACAATATGTGTTATGTTATGGCTTTTACTGTTACCAGACAATAAAATCTCTGTCCTAGGCACGTTTTCACGGCAATCACAGCATTGTTTAGCCCTCACAGACAGAGACCACCACACAATAATGAGTGCTGAATGGTGATGCAGTGATTGTGTCAACAACAAATGTTTCATACTTTCTGCAGCATTAGTGTTTTACTTACCTGGGCTCTAAAAAAATATTCGAACCAATGCCAAATAAGAAAATTAGTGTTTTAAACAATTTTTCTCCAATTCAAATTATTCAGTTGGACTTTGAAAAGCAGCACATGCAGTAGAAAAAAATTCCAAATTATGTTTTAGTGTAAAGAGGGATGGAAAATTCACAAGGATATCAACAGGGCAGAAAACTCGTGCACGTTGTCATCTACAAGCTAAACTAATCAGCTTAACAACCTGCACGGTGGTTTTTCACAGCTGCTCAGACCCACATACCCTGGAATGGTTGCTTTTTTCCTCCCACAAAAATGGCCATAAAAAGTTTCTGGAGGAGCAATTCTTGCAGTCAAAACACACAAATCTTCTGGTTGCCTCAAAACAAAGCTTCAGCTATTCTATTTGTAAGTCAGCTGTGGAATTCAAAACAATGAACGAATTAAGATCCTATGAAAAGCTTAATTTGCTTTTGTTCTGTTAAATGTGAAGCTGATGACTGACACCTGAAATGGCAAAGAACTTTCATAAAAGTTCCACAAACACCTCAACAAGAACAGCTTGCAAAAAAGTTCTTGAGCAAGAAATCAAGCAACATTATTTATGTAGTACCTTAACATACAGAGGTTTTTCAGAGTAAAATGTAAAACATAAAGTAGTATAATAAAAAATGAAGTCACTTTAATCAGAAAAGGTTCATTGAATACAATGGACACTCATTTCTAGAATAATTAAAACTGATTGAGTAAAACAGCCAAAAGAAGACAAGAAATAGAAAAAATAAAAGCATGTCAAACACTAATTGCAACAACCAACAGAAAAGAAGTTAATTTAAAGTAAATGAAAAAAGTGCAGATAAATTTATTAAAAGTATAGTACAACATTAAAGTGTAAAACTTGTAATTTCCTCTACAGCAGGTGTGTCATACAATGGGAATTTGAACCCAAGCAGCAGGCAAACATAGGAAGGTAAGGTAAATAAGGTTTTAATAAGAAAATAAAACAGATTTTTAAATAAGGAAGCAGGTGGGAAACAGCAGAGAAATCTAACTAAATAAAACTGACTAATCTAACAGAAAACGGACCTGAAGGCAGAGGTTAAACACAACATAAGACTTGGTTGAATCAAAAAGGGGAAGGATGCTTACTGAGTCCAGTCCAGAGACTTGCGAAACAGAGTCCAAGGGGAAAACTGAGTCCGGGGAGTGACGTGCAGCAATGGAGAGCAGAGTGAAGCGGATGGCAGGACGCAAGAGAAGCAGGGAGGGTGAATCAATGAGCCGGCAATCAGCTGTGAGTGGAGCTGGGCTTTTATCTGATGCTGATCAGTCATTTGTGCCAGCTGTGTAGAGCAGCACAGCTGATTGCCATCTGGCTGATGAGTCAGCTCAGAGGGCTGAAACAGGGGAACTGTGACAAGGTGATGCTATGACTGAGTGCACATTGGCATATGGATGTCATCACTGCAGGACTGTGATCAATCACATAAACTTTCAGGCAGATTGCAGTATGTAGACGGCATTTATACAGCACATCATGCTTCATGATGAACCATCAAAGTTCAGTCAACCCTTTGAGTTTAATTTGCAATTTTCATAAATATTCAACCTAAATGCGTGTTGTATATATGTCCCAATTTCAGGTGTTGGGGAGTTACAAACAAATGACATTATTCTGGTAAAGAAACAGGGTCTATCGACATCAATTTACCTGTAATTGAAAATTAAGTGTGATCAAACATAGTTAATAGCTTAGATAGTTTCCACATGAATGTTGGGTATCACAGCCGCAAAACTGTTTAGATAATGTTGTGGAAGGCAAAAGTACAGTTATCTGTGAACCAGTCATCATCTCATGAAGCATTAACAAACATTGATCTCAGTTCTAGTGCACTGTGTGGGTGAGCAATGTGCAGGTACATAATTATATTTACATATGCTGGATGTCACTCATATGTACTTCTAAACAAGGAATACCTTTATATGCATCAAGCATGGAATGAGCATCATCAGACAGAGCTTGTATTTCCTTGGTTTTAGCTAACATGGCCTCCAACGTCACTCTGCAGCGCTTCTCTCTACGTTTAGCATCGTTGAAGTCCTGCCTTAGCTTTTCATGCTGTACATTTAGATCATCATATTTCCTCTTCAGGGTGTCAATGTCTGTACAGTATGCATGGTCTTCACTAACAGCAGCACTGTCCTCTTCAGACTCTTGTTCAGGCTCTATGTCGATGTGCTGGTATAATGCCACTGCTGCCTGGCTGGTTTGGGTTGTCCTCACTGCGATCTAAAACATTTGATAAAAAAAAATTAACATGGCAAATTCCCAAAAGATGTGTTTCTGTTTCACCAATACCTGAAAGAAAACATTATCACAATGAATGGCTGCAAATCACAATGAAAGCCAAAAACCGATCCTGAATCATTTTCATAGCCACACAAACTGACAAGAAAAGAACTAAATTGAAATAATGAGCAACCATTAACAATTAAGGAACATAACCTTTTTCTCTGGTTTCCCCAGATTGAGGGATGGTACAGCCCCTGGCCTGAGAAGCTTGTGTTGCACATGTTTTGAGAGGATGAAGTCCTCCTCCCTGAAATGGTTGCTGCATACATAATTATGATCATCTCCTCTTGGTCCCCACCGCTTCTCTACTGATGGCCTGTATCCATTGCTCTCTCAGTGTGCTGTCCTTGGACTGCTTGGGAAACCTGAAATGTGTGGCATATTATAATACATCCATAGACAATGATGCACTGTGACTGTCATTGAATACTGATAGTCACACCAGCTTACACTGTACAGTTAGTGATTCAGCTAAACTGGCTGAGTGCAGCACTCAAGCCAAGGTCAGAAGGAGTTTCTGTTTGCAAACAAAGAAGCAGAGCAAATTTTAGGCAGAATGTCCCAAATAAAAGAGCCACTTACTTATGAAAGGAAATATTACAAATTTATTGGTGCAGGAGATGGCAGCACACGATTTCACCATGGTCAGATATTAGCCACATCCACCTGAAACCATAACAACAGAGACACTTAAATTAACAGGTTCATGATGTGATGATTGCAAGGTGAGTGTCAGCACGTTTCCTTTCACTTACATTCCAGAGAAGGAATCACAAAACTGGTGGCATTGAAGGAGCTAGCAGAAGTGTTAACTGCTAAGTGCTATGCAGCGACGTATGCACTTGTCAGTGTCACATATGATCATGCCGTGCTGCTCACCTTCTCAAACAGATTTCTAGTTCATTAACACATATTTTCTGATGACAAAAATAGCCTTGTCACCCGTCACCAGGTCAGAGTGAGACCACAGGCACAGGGGGAATGGCGAGCCATGAGCATGACAGCGAACTGGGGAACTCTCCTGAGGAGAGTCTGCTCAGCTGCAGTCAGTGAAAAACCCAGCCAGTGCTGGTCTAGGGCCTCCTGGCCTGGTGTTCTCAACGTATTTCAAGCATTGTGACTTGATTCCAACACAGAAGTTTACTGTACCTTGGTAAATCACTAAACACAAAGTCACATACCGTGCTGGTGTCCAATGTGAAATCCCCGTCTTGCCACTACCGGAAGTCAGCTCCTATTTACCGCCTCTCAGCGGCCAGTGAGCGGTCTAGCTCTATATATACACACGTGGACAAAATTGTTGGTACCCCTCAGTTAAAAAAGGAAAAACCCACAATTCTCACTGAAATCACTTGAAACTCACAAAAGTAACAATAAATAAAAATTATTGCAAATTAAATAATCAAAAACAGCCATTACTTTTGAATTGTTGATTAACATAATTATTTAAAAAAACAAACTAATGAAACAGGCCTGAAAAAAAATGATGGTACCTCTATAAAAGATTGAAAACTATTTGACCAGAGTGACATGATTAACTCAGGTGTGTCATTTAATTGACATCACAGGTGTTTCCAAACTCATAATCAGTCAGTCTGCCTATTTAAAGGGAGACAAGTAGTCACCCTGCTGTTTGGTGAAAAGGTGTGTACCACACTGAACATGGACAACAGAAAGCGAAGGAGAGAATTGTCCCAGGACATCCGAAAAAAAAATTATAGACAAACATCTTAAAGGTAAAGGCTATAAGACCATCTCTAAACAGCTTGAAGTTCCTGTGACAACAGTGGCTCATATTATTCAGAAGTTCAAGACCCACGGGACAGTAGCCAACCTCCCTGGACGTGGCCGCAAGAGGAAAATTGATGACAAATTGAAGAGACGGATCGTTGGAATTGTATCCAAAGAGCCCAGAGCAACCTCCAAAGAAATTAAAGGTGAACTCCAAGGCCAAGGTACATCAGTGTCAGATCGCACCATTCGTCGTTGTTTGAGCCAAAGTGGACTTCATGGGAGACGACCAAGGAGGACACCACTGCTGAAAAAAACTCATAATAAAGCGAGACTGGAATTTGCAAAAATGCATGTTGACAAGCCACAAAGCTTCTGGGAGAATGTCCTTTGGACAGATGAGACCAAACTGGAGCTTTTTGGTAAGGCACATCAACTCTATGTTCATAGACTCAAAAACCAAGCATACGAAGAAAAGAACACTGTCCCTACGGTGAAACATGGAGGAGGCTCAGTAATGTTTTGGGGCTGCTTTGCTGCATCTGGCACAGGGTGTCTTGAAAGTGTGCAAGGTACGATGAAATCTGAAGACTATCAAGGCATTCTGGAGAGAAATGTGCTGCCTAGTGTCAGAAAGCTTGGTCTCAGTCGCAGGTCATGGGTCTTCCAACAGGACAACGATCCAAAACACACAGCCAAAAACACCCAAGAATGGCTGAGAGAAAAGCGTTGGACTATTCTAAAGTGGCCTTCTATGAGCCCAGATCTGAATCCCATTGAACATATGTGGCAGGAGCTGAAACATGCCATTTGGAGAAGACACCCATCAAACCTGAGACAACTGGAGCTGTTTGCTCATGAGGAGTGGGCCAAAATACCTGTTGACAGCTGCAGAACGCTCATTGACAAATACAGAAATCGTTTAATTGCAGTGATTGCCTCAAAAGGTTGTGCAACAAAATATTAAGTTATGGGTACCATCATTTTTGTCCAGCCCTATTTCATTAGTTTGTTTTTTTAAATAATTATGTTAATCAACAATTCAAAAGTGATGGCTGATTTTGATTAATTTTCAATAAATTTTTATTTATTGTTACTTTTGTGAGTTTCAAGTGATTTCAGTGAGAATTGTGGGTTTTTCCTTCTTTAACTGAGGGGTACCAACAATTTTGTCCACGTGTGTACGTCATTGTGCTTAACACTAGCAAACCCAGGTTTTTTTGGCTATAAAGAAAACCCAGAAGGTGGTCAGAAGACCCCGAAACCAAACTGACAACTCTGGATAGCTACAATTAGCATCTGAATACTTGCAAATGTGGCTGCAGGGCTACCTTGGCTTTGTCAAACAATAGAACAATAGACCACTCAAACAGGCAATCAAGCAGATGACCTCCACAAGGGACAGTCCTGGCTCCATTCCTGTTCACTCTGTATACATCTGACTTTAAATCCAGCACTGAGTCCTGCCACATTCAGAAATACTGATAACACTGCTATCGTGGCATGTATCAGAAATGGACATGAAGCTGAATACAGAGATCTGATAAGTGCCTTCAGTGACTGGAGTCACAAAAACTACCTGCTACTCAACTCCTCAAAGACAAAGGAGATGATCATAGATTTCCGCAGATCCAAACCCCCTGTTCAGCCAGTGAACACTTGTGGACATCGAGATGGCGACATCATATTTACACACGTGGACAAAATTGTTGGTACCCCTCAGTTAAAGAAGGAAAAACCCACAATTCTCACTGAAATCACTTGAAACTCACAAAAGTAACAATAAATAAAAATTTATTGAAAATTAATCAAAATCAGCCATCACTTTTGAATTGTTGATTAACATAATTATTTAAAAAAACAAACTAATGAAATAGGGCTGGACAAAAATGATGGTACCCATAACTTAATATTTTGTTGCACAACCTTTTGAGGCAATCACTGCAATTAAACGATTTCTGTATTTGTCAATGAGCGTTCTGCAGCTGTCAACAGGTATTTTGGCCCACTCCTCATGAGCAAACAGCTCCAGTTGTCTCAGGTTTGATGGGTGTCTTCTCCAAATGGCATGTTTCAGCTCCTGCCACATATGTTCAATGGGATTCAGATCTGGGCTCATAGAAGGCCACTTTAGAATAGTCCAACGCTTTTCTCTCAGCCATTCTTGGGTGTTTTTGGCTGTGTGTTTTGGATCGTTGTCCTGTTGGAAGACCCATGACCTGCGACTGAGACCAAGCTTTCTGACACTAGGCAGCACATTTCTCTCCAGAATGCCTTGATAGTCTTCAGATTTCATCGTACCTTGCACACTTTCAAGACACCCTGTGCCAGATGCAGCAAAGCAGCCCCAAAACATTACTGAGCCTCCTCCATGTTTCACCGTAGGGACAGTGTTCTTTTCTTCGTATGCTTGGTTTTTGAGTCTATGAACATAGAGTTGATGTGCCTTACCAAAAAGCTCCAGTTTGGTCTCATCTGTCCAAAGGACATTCTCCCAGAAGCTTTGTGGCTTGTCAACATGCATTTTTGCAAATTCCAGTCTCGCTTTTTTATGAGTTTTTTTCAGCAGTGGTGTCCTCCTTGGTCGTCTCCCATGAAGTCCACGTTGGTTCAAACAACAACGAATGGTGCGATCTGACACTGATGTACCTTGTCCTTGGAGTTCACCTTTAATTTCTTTGGAGGTTGCTCTGGGCTCTTTGGATACAATTCCAACGATCCGTCTCTTCAATTTGTCATCAATTTTCCTCTTGCGGCCACGTCCAGGGAGGTTGGCTACTGTCCCGTGGGTCTTGAACTTCTGAATAATATGAGCCACTGTTGTCACAGGAACTTCAAGCTGTTTAGAGATGGTCTTATAGCCTTTACCTTTAAGATGTTTGTCTATAATTTTTTTTCGGATGTCCTGGGACAATTCTCTCCTTCGCTTTCTGTTGTCCATGTTCAGTGTGGTACACACCTTTTCACCAAACAGCAGGGTGACTACTTGTCTCCCTTTAAATAGGCAGACTGACTGATTATGAGTTTGGAAACACCTGTGATGTCAATTAAATGACACACCTGAGTTAATCATGTCACTCTGGTCAAATAGTTTTCAATCTTTTATAGAGGTACCATCATTTTTGTCCAGGCCTGTTTCATTAGTTTGTTTTTTTAAATAATTATGTTAATCAACAATTCAAAAGTAATGGCTGTTTTGATTATTTAATTTTCAATAAATTTTTATTTATTGTTACTTTTGTGAGTTTCAAGTGATTTCAGTGAGAATTGTGGGTTTTTCCTTCTTTAACTGAGGGGTACCAACAATTTTGTCCACGTGTGTAGGTGTCCACCTTGATAATAAGTTGGACTGGTCTACAAACGTAGACTTCATCTACAAAAAGGGCCAGAGCCGACTTTATTGCCTCAGAAGACTTCGATCTGTGGTATAATTTGGCTATCTAAGGATTAGATATGTATAAAATGAAAGTGCTATGGTATGTAATGCATGAAATATGAACAGCTAAAAATCAGAAATATCTGTCCGACCTTGGGATTCAAAGGTCAATATCAGCATGTGGGATAGGTGGTATCAAAAAATAAAAGACATCATTTGAAATTACAGGAATTTCCCTAAATTTTGACACCGAGCACAACTTGCTTCTATAGAGAACGGGAATGTGACGTCACGTTGCAAAGCTTTCACTGGCGGCTTCCTTAAAACCTGCACATTTGTACATGTTTTTAGTGCACAAACTTTCTGGCCATCAGCAACAATGGGGCGCACATGTTGTGTGGTGGGTTGTGACAGTAAGTCTCACCACTTGTCTGGGAGAAAATTGTCCAACGGACTGAAATATTTCAGTTTTCCCGCTTGGAAAAGGCATCAGGAGAGCGCAATCTCGGAACTGACAAAGAGACGCCGAATGGCTTGGATTGCTGCCATTAAACAAAAGTCAATCTCTTTCGATAATATTCCCAAGACGATGTTCGTTTGTTCCAGGCATTTCCATAAGGGTGAGTTGCCTTTTTATTATCACTGTTATAATTTAATATAAGAATATGTTCTCATGCAGACCGTCTTTGGCTCCTAGCTGGTTCAAAAACGTGTTGTAGCCTTTGCTAGGTTTGTTGTTGTCATTTTGCTCACTTCCTACACTACAGTTTGAGGAGGCTACATACTAATGATTTACAACTCTGCTGATGCAACTAGGGCCTTGGGATTGCAAGCAGTTCAACTACTATGCAGTAACTTTTCGTTCCCTTCCAGGCAAACCAGCATACGAAATGTCAGACTGTAATCCAGACTGGGTTCCAACCCTTCATCTGGGATACACAAAAACCTCTGCAGAAAGTAGTTGTGCAGACCGGTATGAACGCAGACTCCAAAGACATCAGACTACTAAAGAACTTGGTCCTCTTTCAGCTACTGATCCTGCCACTGAGTCACCAATGCCTGTTGAGCCATCCTCAAATGCTACATCTTCTCCACACTGCAAGACCTTGACTTCAGAACGTGATTTTAATCGGTAAGAAAAAAATGTTTTTCACCTGACATCTTTGCACCTCACATCAAGAAAAAAGAAAATAATTAATTGCACTTTACATATGAAAAAATACATGCAAAATAATTTTAATATAAATGCCAATTATATATCTTGTGATTTGTTTACTGGGAAAGTCAAAATTGTATAAAATGCCAATTATATACATAGGATGGTATGAATGTGATGTCATCATGTAGGATCGGCATGTCAGTTAGCATTCCAGTTGAGATATAAGTACACTGTGCTATAATTTTAAATCTTACAAAGTTTTGTTTTTTTTACAGCAGAGATTTTGGGAATTTCCATCTTCTCCACCTGCTCCTTCACCTGCATCTTCTCGTGCTTTTTGCACAAAGACACAGTTTGAAATGGACAACTTAAGAGAGGAGAACAGAAAACTGAAAAAGCAGCTGGCCAAACATCAAATGGATGAACAATTTCTTAAAAGTAGTGACACTAGGGTGAAATACTACACTGGTTTACACTGTTTCAGTGTGTTTATGGGTATTCTGGCACAGATACTACCATGTCTTCCATCACGTCGTAAACTATCACCTTTTCAAATGTTGCTTCTTACTCTGATACGTCTCAGACTCAACTTGCCCATTCAGCATTTAGCTTATTTGTTTGACGTTGATCATAAAACTACACACGTGGACAAAATTGTTGGTACCCCTCAGTTAAAGAAGGAAAAACCCACAATTCTCACTGAAATCACTTGAAACTCACAAAAGTAACAATAAATAAAAATTTATTGAAAATTAAATAATCAAAAACAGCCATTACTTTTGAATTGTTGATTAACATAATTATTTAAAAAAACAAACTAATGAAACAGGCCTGGACAAAAATGATGGTACCTCTATAAAAGATTGAAAACTATTTGACCAGAGTGACATGATTAACTCAGGTGTGTCATTTAATTGACATCACAGGTGTTTCCAAACTCATAATCAGTCAGTCTGCCTATTTAAAGGGAGACAAGTAGTCACCCTGTTGTTTGGTGAAAAGGTGTGTACCACACTGAACATGGACAACAGAAAGCGAAGGAGAGAATTGTCCCAGGACATCCGAAAAAAAATTATAGACAAACATCTTAAAGGTGAAGGCTATAAGACCATCTCTAAACAGCTTGAAGTTCCTGTGACAACAGTGGCTCATATTATTCAGAAGTTCAAGACCCACGGGACAGTAGCCAACCTCCCTGGACGTGGCCGCAAGAGGAAAATTGATGACAAATTGAAGAGACGGATCGTTGGAATTGTATCCAAAGAGCCCAGAGCAACCTCCAAAGAAATTAAAGGTGAACTCCAAGGACAAGGTACATCAGTGTCAGATCGCACCATTCGTCGTTGTTTGAGCCAAAGTGGACTTCATGGGAGACGACCAAGGAGGACACCACTGCTGAAAAAAACTCATAAAAAAGCGAGACTGGAATTTGCAGAAATGCATGTTGACAAGCCACAAAGCTTCTGGGAGAATGTCCTTTGGACAGATGAGACCAAACTGGAGCTTTTTGGTAAGGCACATCAACTCTATGTTCATAGACTCAAAAACCAAGCATACGAAGAAAAGAACACTGTCCCTACGGTGAAACATGGAGGAGGCTCAGTAATGTTTTGGGGCTGCTTTGCTGCATCTGGCACAGGGTGTCTTGAAAGTGTGCAAGGTACGATGAAATCTGAAGACTATCAAGGCATTATGGAGAGAAATGTGCTGCCTAATGTCAGAAAGCTTGGTCTCAGTCGCAGGTCAAGGGTCTTCCAACAGGACAACGATCCAAAACACACAGCCAAAAACACCCAAGAATGGCTGAGAGAAAAGCGTTGGACTATTCTAAAGTGGCCTTCTATGAGCCCAGATCTGAATCCCATTGAACATATGTTGAAGGAGCTGAAACATGCCATTTGGAGAAGACACCCATCAAACCTGAGACAACTGGAGCTGTTTGCTCATGAGGAGTGGGCCAAAATACCTGTTGACAGCTGCAGAACGCTCATTGACAAATACAGAAATCGTTTAATTGCAGTGATTGCCTCAAAAGGTTGTGCAACAAAATATTAAGTTATGGGTACCATCATTTTTGTCCAGCCCTATTTCATTAGTTTGTTTTTTTAAATAATTATGTTAATCAACAATTCAAAAGTGATGGCTGATTTTGATTATTTAATTTTCAATAAATTTTTATTTATTGTTACTTTTGTGAGTTTCATGTGATTTCAGTGAGAATTGTGGGTTTTTCCTTCTTTAACTGAGGGGTACCAACAATTTTGTCCACGTGTGTATCTCCAACACATTCGGAGACACAATTTCTGCTATGTACACACACCGAAAACCATTAGTACACTGGCCAGAGAGACATTGTTTGCGGGCCACCATGCCACACCAATTTGTGGAGGCTTTTGGTAATCGTGTGGCCGTTATCATAGACTGTTTCGAAATTGGAATTGAGAGAGCATCTAATGTGAAAGCTAAGGCACAGACTTTTTCACACTATAAACATAAACACACACTCAAATATCTTATTGGCATAACACCACAGGGGGCTGTTTCTTTCATCTCAACAGGGTGGGGGGGTCGTGTAAGTGATAAAAAGGTAACAGAAGACTGGCATTTTAAATAGATTACTACCTGGCGATTTAGTTTTGGCTGACCGTGGGTTTGATATCACAGACAGTGTTGCACTGGTATGTGCTGAAGTTAAAACACCTGCTTTCACCCGCGGCCGTAGTCAGCTTGATGCCATTGACGTGGAGGAGACCAGAGAGCTTGCACACCTCAGAGTCCACGTGGAGAGAGTAATCGGAGTTGTTTGTACAAAATATTCTTTACTTAGTTCTACTGTACCTGTGAACCTGGTGGTTCGTTGTGGAGGTGAGGACCTAGTTCTTCTCGACAAAATTGTTTGTGTGTGTTGTGCCTTAATTAATACATGCCCAAGTGTTGTTGTGAAATTGTAAATAATGGTCATGTGTTAACTATTTGCTTATTATGAATATCGAGTCCTTTTTCTATTCAGATAAGCTTGATGTATGCATGTTTTCATAACTCAATCAATTGATGTACTATCAGCAAAAATGTACATAAATGTGTTTTTTAAAACCAGTCAGTTCAAAATATGTAATGCACTGAAGAGAAATCACAAGTTGTACTGTTTTCTAATAAACATTTTATTTTGTTCATAATCCTTTTCTGTTGTATTCTGTCAAAATGCACTGTAGTGCTAAACATTCAAGTGCTCTTACTGACAATAGGAAATACTGAGTTGAAGAGCATAGAACAGTCTGGTTAATTTAAATCAGAGTTGAAACAGAAGTTTGCACCCCTAGCTGTGTTTGCAGTCTGGACAGAACCATTCTTCAGTAGTTGAAGGTGCCTTTCCAAGCCCCACACAGCAATAATGGAACCACTGGATTTTACAGTTTTCATTGTCACATGCAACCACGTTATCCAGTGACTCCGGGCCTTGGCACAAGCACCATACTTCAGCAGCAGTCTCTCGTTTCCTTTTCTTTCTGGTGTTTGTCTTCGATGCTTCTGTGATGTCCTTCAGAGGTTGGCTGGTGTGTGTGCATTTTTATGAGGGTGACAAACTCTGTTGATGGTGGAAATTGCTGGTGTGGAGAGGTTTGATGTTATAACAGCATGGATATTAGAAGCAGTTATTCTTCCAGCTCTCAATGAATACCAAGACTTACAGAGATGTTGAAGTCTAGTTTTGCCTTCTATCAAGGCTGCCTGACTCTCTGATACTGCTGTCATGGGTACAAGCCCTTCACAATGCTGCTTGAGCACTGATAACTCACAGTCATCCTTACTTGTATCTCTTAGACACAGCAAGGATTTTGGTTGCATTTGTGGTTGGACAGGGTCTACATATTGTTCATAGTAGTCTTCCATCCCACTCAAACAAACGGCTTTGGTGTCAGAGTTCAAGATGGCAAGGAGAGGCTTGAGGTCTGAAAGTGTGGGGCTGTGCTTACAAGGATGGACTGTGCCAGCACGTGTGCGAATTCCAGGCATCTTAACTCCTCCAACACTATCATCAAATTGTCTTTTTTTAGCAGCAGCAGTAGAAAAGTCTATCTTGTGAGCTACCTCTCCATGAATCTTTTGCACATTGCCAGGCATTACCCAGTATGCCGGAACATCAGTGACAGTCTTGGTTCCTCTAATCCTCACAGCCACCTCCAGTTTAAACAGTAGTGCTCCCACATGCGTGCATGATTCAGCAATGCCAGCCATGCAAGTGCAGTGTGCACAGTCCACTTGGCCACTGGAGCTGATGATGACCCATGGCTGCAGCGGTGGTTCATTCATCCTTTGTGAATGTAAAACCTACAAAATGGACAAAGACAAAGTAGTTTAAAAAACAGTTTAACCCTACAATTTGCAGTCAATTCCAGCCATTTTCGGTACAAAAAAAAATCGCTAATATTTCATTTGTCAATGAAAATATGATGAGACAAGACATATTTTGGACAAAATAGTTTACTGGCTTGTTTCGTCTGGATGTCCAAGGTTGGATTATGGCCGTTTTTCGTGGAATATTTTCGTCTGTGTGTAATAATGAACCCGGAAATGTGAGTCGTGCTGTGTACGTTGAAGCCGAGAACGGATGGATGGATATTTGTTGTTTTTCGGACAAATGCGTTTATATTACCCGCTGTGGTAATCACATCCGAAAGTGCTTTATACCAGCGGATTCATGAGAATCTAAGCTTTCCATCGGCGTATAGTGTTTGTATAATCGCATTTGCAGCTTCAGACATTTAAGGAAATGCTTACGCAGATCTCAAAGCGTCCCGCGGGCGGGACACTGAAGCTTAACGGGTTTTAAAGTAGCACAGTTAAACTAGCATAGATTGTTTTATAAAAACTAATTATCTCAATTTAGAAATCAAAAAAGTCAAAAACTGTTAAAGCTAGGCGTGTGTGACTGTGTGGCATAACATCAAACTAGCATGCTGAGAGGTGTTGATACTTACCTTCGAACGAATTAAGGCTTTTTCTTTGTTCACGTGGAAAATCTGTAAATCCTGGACCCATCCGCTGGTGAATAGTTGGTGAGCTTCTAACGATTTATAACTTTTAAACTGTTGAGCTGTGTAGGCACTTGTTCCACAAACCAGATAGGCGAAAATATCCGGGAAAGTGATGTTAGACAGAAGGTCATAGTCATTGGACCAGCTTTGGTGCTCATATGGATCTATCCCACCAATTAATCCAATTTTTTCCATGTATCTTTGCTTGGCTTCGTTGTTCAGTTTTTCCCTGTAGATAATAGGGCATTTGCCTCTCTTTCGGTCCATTTTTTGGACGTAAACGATAGATTCCACGGATGACGCTGTTCGACGCTGTTCGGCTGTTTACAATTCCAGGCCACAAACATGGCGGGCACATCCCATAATCCACCGCGGTATGACGTTCATTCCCGAACTCTATAAACCCTTCTATGTTTAATGTATATATGTTTAATGTAATTTAATTAATGAATCCAAAGGTCGGACAGATATTTTTGATTTTTAGCTGTTCATATTTCATGCATTACATACCATAGCACTTTCATTTTATACAGATCCAATCCTTAGATAGCCAAATTATACCACATAAAATCTCTAATGGATATGATGAAAATTTTTGTGTAATGGGTGGCCAAATGTAGCAGTTTAGAAGTTCGTGATGGATAAAATCGCAACTTTGTCATTCTCTGTAACATGCAATTATAAATAGAAAGTAAATATTTCACATATCTGAGGACTATAGGTCACTGTGAAATGATTCGGAAAATTTCAGATCTCTATCTTTTGTTGTTCAGAAGTTATAGAAGTCAGGAAATGGTCGAAAATTTCAAGTCTTAATTTTAGCCGCAATTTTAGACTACCCCCTACCTACTTCAAATGGCCATATCTTTGAAACTAATGACAATAAAGCATTCAAATTTTGGATTTTCCCATCATATATAATGTACTAAATGTATGTAAAAACTTAGCAAAATCTGAGAGGGTCAGGTGGGAAGTTGTCTTAAAATTGGTTGATTTCATATGGAATGACCCCAGTATATATGGCTGGAGATGGAAGATGACAATACACCCTATCTACAGTAAGGCATGGTCACAGTATCACATGGTCATAAGTATTCAGACCCTTTGCAGCGACATTCATATTTAACTCACATGCTGTCCATTTCTTCTGATCCTCCTCGAGATGGTTCTGCTTCTTTATTGGAGTCCAGCTGTGTTTAATTAAACTGATTGGACTTGATTAGGAAAGGCACACACCTGTCCATATAAGACCTTACAGCTCACAGTGCATGTCAGAGCAAATGAGAATCATGAGGTCGAAGGAACTGCTCAAGGATCTCAGAGATAGAATTGTGGCAAGGCACAGATCTGGCCAAGGTTACAAAAGAATTTCTGCAGCACTCAAGGTTCCTAAGAGCACATTGGCCTCCATAATCCTCAAATGGAAGAAGTTTGGGATGACCACAACTCTTCCTAGACTTGGCCATCCAGCCAAACTGAGCAATCGTGGAAGAAGAGCCTTGGTGAGAGAGGTAAAGAAGAACCCAAAGATCACTGGGGCTGAGCTCCAGAGATGCAGTCGGGAGATAGGAGAAAGTTCCACAAAGTCAACTATCACTGCAGCCCTCCACCAGTCGGGGCTTTATGGCAGAGTGGCCCGACGGAAGCCTCTCCTCAGTGCAAGACACATGAAAGCCCGCATAGAGTTTGCCAAAAAACACACGAAGGACTCCCAGACTATGAGAAATAAGATTCTCTGGTCTGATGAGACCAAGATTGAACTTTTTGGTGTTAATTCTAAGCGGTATGTGTGGAGAAAACCAGTCACTGCTCATCACCTGTGATATTTCAGTTTTCCTTTTTTAATAAATTTGCAAAAATTTCTACATTTCTTTTTTTTCTGTCAAGATGGAGTGTACATTAATGAGAAATAAAATGAACTTTTTTGATTTTGGCAAATGGCTGCAATGACACAGAGAGTGAAAAATTTCAAGGGGTCTGAATATTTTCCGTACCCACTGTAGAGCAGGGGTAGGCAAACTCCTGCTTGTTGATCTGTGAACAGCACCGTTTCACACCTACGCAGTGACTCCACAGGAATGTGTAAAAAGGTCGTCTGCTTGATTCCCTGTTTAAGGACCTCAATGCTCACAAAAGATATGCTGATTAGGGTCAAATGACCCTTCTCTGGATTCAATAGTGATATTTCCCAACTGGCCCACTCTTGGGTTTGCTAGTGTTCCTGTCTGTACATGTGATGAAGCCAAGTTCTACATAAAGCACTTTCTTCTTCAAGTAATGACTTTGTTATTGAGAAACCACAACAAAAACAATACATGGTGTAGTACTGTTAATCTCTGCTCAAAACTCATCTTTTCAATAATCATTTTGCCTCCTCCTCTTTGTAGTTTTGTTTTTGTTTTGTTGTTGTTCTCTTTGTTTAAGCGACCTTGGGTTTGTGAAAGGCGCTATATAAATTGAACATATTATTACTGTGTTACTGCAGTGTTTTTACACTGTATAGGTTTTTCCCAACAGGATGTTCCATGATGCATGGGCACATGCGTGGTGACCAAGCTCCCCGGAAATTGGCGTCACCATTCTTCAAATGCTATTTTTCCAAAATGTTAATCTGTTCCATGGATCTTCCACAGGACTCAAATAAATTAGTTCTATTTCTGCGTCAGGCCTTCCTTTCTGCCTGCTCGCGAGACACTGGGAAGCGACAATCAACTCTGATTTGCCTGATAACAAATAAGCACATGCACACTTCCAGTGCACTGATTAGGCTGTGTATTATGGGGGGTAGAAAGGGGTTTAAGCCTAAATATGGACTCTTTCTGTGGACTGAATATTTGTTTGAGAAGAGGTACTGTTAGTTTGCACTTTGTTAAACCCACAATATGTATTATGATAATTAAGGCACAATATGTACTTTTTGTTTTAATGTCTTAAAGGTGTACATGTAATGTTTTTGTGGTCTGCCACCTGCTGTTTCATGAAGATGTTCTTGCTTTGTAGGAATATACTACAATATGGTATAAAACTTATATCTGTCTTGCAGTTATTCAATTAGAACAATTTTCATTGCAAAAAACTATCTTAACAAACGTGCATTCTTACTCTGATGGGGCTTGCCTCTCTACAGATCTGGGGCCTCATTTATAAAACATTGCATAGGATCCATACTAAAAATTTGCGTACACCGAAAATCTGAAATGGGCGTACGCCGTTCGACCCTGATTTATAAAACTGTGCATAAGCACAGCTGCACGCACTTCTTTATAAATCACACACCAGCTGGAAGATTGCACAGGTGGATCCACCTCACATTCCGCCCACAACACATCCACATTTTACCATGAATGGTCAATGCAAAGTAACTCAAGAATGTATCTGCGTATAAATAAGCTGCTGATCCATGGCATTTTACGCAGCGCCGGTCTGCAGTCTTTTCCCTACACTGAGCGTGGTTGTGGTGTGACGCATGTGGGCCTGCATGCCTGTACAGGGCTGATTAATGGTTGGACGCTCATCCCATTCGGCCGCATATGGATAAATAAACAAATAATTTACTTTTTTTGCCTTTTTACTGTGATAGTTGCAGTGAAGAGTGACAGAAAATGGGGAGAAGAGTAGGGGGAAGACATGCATAAAAAGGCCGCAGGCAAGAATCAATTTGCAAATGAGTCTTTTCACTGCTGTGCATCAGGATGAATCAATCATGTGTTGACCCAGGCCACCCTGCCACTAAATTTGTTATGATCATGTCCGATGTACAAATAATTTGTAAACTGATTGAATGTACATTTTTTCAGTTCACATAGACAAATTCATTTTCACTTGGAGCCCTTACAGCAACATGAGTGCAGTCAGTTACGCCGATTACATTTGGGAAACCGGACATCGCTGCAAATTGCCGTTTAATGTTGGCCTGTTCACCCACAGTGTAAGGAAACCTGATGTATTGACTGGTCATGTTTATAATGTCATCCAAAACAGCTGGCATTATTGCGCTGAGGGATGGTTGTGATATCCCAGACCTAAAGGACATCATTTAACTGTATATCAGACCCAGATAGGATTTAGACAACAAATTTAACCTCATATATTCTTCATATAAAACACATACCTGTCGGCCACTTCCCGCTGGAAGGAGCCGGTGTCGCCAGAAACCCCCGAGTCGTCAGCTCCTGTGTCTGTACCGGGATGGCGTGGTTTCGACGGGTGGGTCTGTCTAAGCACATAGATCCAAGAGTACTGCTCTAGGGAATTTGAATCGGCTTATTAGCCAGTCATCGTCATGGGCCAGGAAATCCCCGTGATCCCTAAAATCTCTCTCCATTCTTAACGTGATCTTCCAGCAATGCCAGCGCATTCATTGTGCCACATTACACACGGCTGTCACCCGCTATTTATCCGCTTGATCAGCGATTGGACTGATTGTCACACGCCTTTTCCAAATTAGCAATCAATCAGTGCCACTCACCGCTCTATATCATTTGAAGATGGAAGTTTGATATATGAACATAGTTCTGCAAATACAGTCGTAGGCCGAATGGCGCACTATAGGAACATCTACAACAATGAGGGTTTATGATTATCCGGCTCTACAAGTCTAGTATGTGAAAACAATAAAGGTTTGAGATCAATCTGGTTTCAATTCACCACTTCACCCTCCGGCACTGCCGTTCCCTCTGTCTCCAAAATGTACGTAAACAAGCATCAAAGTTGGCGCACCGGTGCGCACATTCTCACACCAAGTTTGTTTTTAGAAATCACAACGTACACAGTGTATGCAACTTTCTACACAAAGGTTGTGATTTACACCACTTTCTAGCCCTGTTTTGTCCGTACGCAAGCATCAAGCATCAAGGTTGGCGCACCGGTGCGCACATTCACACGTTTGTTTTTATAAATCACAACCTTTGCGTAGAAAGTAGCCCTGTTTTGTGCATACGCAAGCTTTATAAATGAGGCCCCTGACCTGTAACCTGGCCTTTTTGGCATCACCTCATTGTCTCCATGAAGATAGATAAGTTTCATGCTATACTGTGTAACATTGTTTAGTATTTCAAGTTGGATTCAGTCATAGTTAAAAGAACCATACATGTAGCTTCTTTGCATGCAGAAGAAAAAATACATAAAGTTAAATAAATATCCCAAAAGTGATATTTTCCTCACTTGTCTTTTCTCAAAATCTATTTTTGCATGTTTTGGTGTAGGTGTAGTAGTCATTATTTTGCAGGTTTACAAGTACATTTTGTATCATAAATTGATTATTAAAACATAAAAATACGGCATATTATGAGTAGATTTTATGTATAATAGACAGAACAACTCCATTTAAAATGCAACGTTTTAATGTTGTTCTACCACTTTAAATTAGTTTTTTGTTTGATATCTCCCAGTTAATTTTATCATTTATTGATGTACAATAAGCAATTATTACATGTAAAAAAAAAAGGTACAGGATATGGTCTATTTATATACAACACTGTAATGGGAAAATCAACACTTTTTTGCAGACTAAATATTTTTTTTAATGTTTTTCAACTGTGATATCATTCACTGTAAATAACTTTACATATTTTGTCTGTCACATTATCTACTGTGCTGCTGTATTTTTACAGGAATTCTCTGGTAACCACAGCTGTATGGAGTTAGAACAGTCTCATAATTCACAAATGCACACAGAAGAATTCACAAATGTAAACTGCAATCCACAAATGCACACAGAAGAATTCACACATGTGAACTGGGGTTCACAAATGTAAACTGCAATCCACAAATAAATGAAGAAAGTTCACAAATGTATTTCTGCATTCACAAACTGCTTTTGTGTGTGAATCTTTATTGAGACTGCTCTGCCGTCAGCTGGATCCACAAATGCATTTTTTTCAACACGGAAGTTTCTGTAGCCAATCAGATGTCTCCCTCCTTTCAGCCAATCACAAAAACTTACCCCACGTGGGGGTGGGTGTACTGTTCAGCCAATCATATGAACGCGTCCGCACAGCGTTATACTTGACCGTGTCATTGGGCTGAAGAGTGAAGCTGCCCGTCGGAGAGACCATGGCGTCTGATGGGGACAATAGACCCTTTATTTGTTTACAAACATTGTGACGTTTTTTGTGGCCGGGGCTTATGCTGGAGGCAAAAGCTGAGCGAGAAGTCAAGCGGGACTGGGAGTATATAGTTTGCGCTGGGAGTTTGCAGCGCAAACTCGAGCATTTTTAACCCGTTAAACTTCAGTGTACTGCCGGCGGTACACTTACTAATTTGCATAGGAATTTAAAGAATGTCCGAAGACTGCAAACGCGAATATATAAACATTATACGCCGATGGAAAGCTTAGATTCTCATGAATCCGCCGGTATAAACCACTTTCAGATGTGATTACCACAGCGGGTAATATAAACACACTTGTCCGACAAACAATGAATATCCATCCATCCTTTCTCTGTACACGGCTTCAACGTACACAGCGCGACTCACATTTCCGGGTTCATTATTACACACACAAAAAAAGATTCCACAAAAAACGGCCATAATCCAACCTTGGACATCCAGATGACACAAGCCAGTAAACTATTTTGTCCAAAACATGTCTTGAAGTCGGTATATAATCCACGAATCGGTCATTTTCAAGGAAATACACCTCGCGATGCGCGTCCAATATGCCCTGTATTTCTCGTCATATTTTTTTTATCTACAAATAGAATATTAGCGATTTTTTGTACTGAAAATGGCTGGAATTGACTGCAGCTGATCGTCTCTGGAGAGACAACAGGTCTGATTTGTGGCACTGGCAGCGAGCAGTGACACTTTTTGTGGCACCGCTGCGGTGCCACGGTTAATGCCACTGTTTGGGCGAGATGCCACTGCCGCAGCGACATTTCCAGTGGCCTCTGGAGATGCCAGCAGAGATACCACGGTTAATGCCACTGTTTAGGGAACATGCCACGGTTAATACCAGTACTTTTACCGCTGTTTAGGCGAGATGCCACGGTTAATGTCAGTATCAATGTCACATTGAGCCTAGTCTCAATGTGATAGAGACTAGGCTCTATCAACTTTTCTAAAATGTCGTCCTGCTATGTTTTTGGATGCCAGAATAGGAGGAATTACATTGGCGAACGCAAATTAAAGTTTTATAGGATTCCACCGAACACTCGTGCTCAGAGGGAACGAAGACAGTTGTGGTTAAATGCACTGAGGCGAAAAGACTGCACAGAGACGATCAGCTGCAGTCAATTCCAGTCATTTTCAGTACAAAAAAATCGCTAATATTCTATTTGTAAATAAAAAATATTAAATTCAATTCAATTCAGTTCAGCTTTATTCCAGACACTGGGTCCAAATACACACACCATAAGGACACAACAAGACACACACACACACAAAAAAATACAATCAAAAACAATAACCCGTTAAATATGACGAGAAATACAGGGAATATTGGACGCGCATCGCGAGGTGTGTACGTTGAAGCCGTGTATAGAGAACGGATGGATGAATATTTGTTGTTTGTCGGACAAATGTGTTTATATTATCCGCTGCGGTAATCACATCTGAAAGTGGTTTATACCGGCGGATTCATGAGAATCTAAGCTTTCCATCGGCGTATAATGTTTATATATTCGCGTTTGCAGCCTTCGGACATTCTTTAAATTCCTATGCAAATTAGGAAGTGTACCGCCGGCAGTACACTGAAGTTTAACGGGTTAAAAATGCTCGAGTTTGCGCTGCAAACTCCCAGCGCAAACTATATACTCCCAGTCCCGCTTGACTTCTCGCTCAGCTTTTGCCTCCAGCATAAGCCCCGGCCACAAAAAACGTCACAATGTTTGTAAACAAATAAAGGGTCTATTGTCCCCATCAGACGCCATGGTCTCTCCGACGGGCAGCTTCACTCTTCAGCCCAATGACACGGTCAAGTATAACGCTGTGCGGACGCGTTCATATGATTGGCTGAACAGTACACCCACCCCCACGTGGGGTAAGTTTTTGTGATTGGCTGAAAGGAGGGAGACATCTGATTGGCTACAGAAACTTCCGTGTTGAAAAAAATGCATTTGTGGATCCAGCTGACGGCAGAGCAGTCTCAAAAAAGATTCACACACAAAAGCAGTTTGTGAATGCAGAAATACATTTGTGAACTTTCTTAATTTATTTGTGGATTGCAGTTTACATTTGTGAACCCCAGTTCACATGTGTGAATTCTTCTGTGTGCATTTGTGGATTGCAGTTTACATTTGTGAATTCTTCTGTGTGCATTTGTGAATTATGAGACTGTTCTAACTCCATACAGCTGCCAGAGTTTTCCTGTAAAAGCAACAGTTTTTTTTTTTTTACAGTGTAACAGGAGGAAAAGATCCCCAAAATTCTTTCATTTCAACTGCTGGAACAGTAAATGAACACGTCACATTAAAATAAGTCTGAAGCAAAGAACAGAGAATGAACACATCATGATATGAATGGAACATAATAGAATGTTGTGTTTTTTGTCCTATTTTTAAACTTATGGAAATGTTTGCTTTCCTGGTTGAGGCCACAGAACATTTTACTGCCTTCGATGGACAATAAAGTTTATTCTGTTTTATTCTAATATATCATTAGCACTCTGAGCTTCACGGGCCCGTATTCGGGCCGAAAATGGCCGGCTGAAGTTTAACGGCAAAAGCATTTTTAGCTTTAAACGGGACGATAGAAACACTATACATCCATGGAAAGCTTAGAGTCTCGTGAATCCGCCGGTATAAACCACTTTCAGATGTGATTACCACAGCGGGTAATATAAACACATTTCTAAAACAAACAACAAAAGTTTAAAGGGACACATAAAGGGCATAACTTACGTTTCGATGGTCTTTTACCGGTCAACGATGAAAATAATCCACAAAAACCGGCCATAATCCAAGAGTAGTCATCCAGACAATACTAGCAAGTATCATATTTTGTCCAAAACATGTCTAGAAATAAGTAAATAATCCACAAATAGCTCGGCTCCGTGCGCGTCCACGTGGCGCATGGTGGCGCTGCGCGTTCCATAATTCACTGCATTTTTATCCATAATATTATGAAGCTTTCTGTAATCCTCACGATCTCGGTCAGAAAATGGCGACTGAACCCTCTGCTTTCGATCCCAACCGCATTTCAACCAATCAAGTGACTCATCGCTGCCTCCGAACCCGGAACAGCCAGCCGTTGCCGAGACCGATGGATCTGGTGACTCTCATCTCTTCACTAAATTCAGAGCAAAATGACGCCGGAGGAAACGTTTGACTGACAGGGCATGTAGCCAATGAGCTTGCTGAATAGCCGAGAGGCGGGTTTTAGCGGCCCAGTGTGACTTTTCACACCTCCGGCTCTCCTGCTGCAGCTGCTTTTCTCTGTCTCCGTCTGTGCCTCTGATTCAGATCAAGATCCACACTGAAGCTTATCTGAAGTGATTTTTTTTTAGTTCTTTATGAGTTTTTGGAGTGAAAATAGTGTGAAAAAGGGCTAATAAACGACCATATACCATTTTTTCACAGGGTGTACATAGGGTGTCCAAAATTGACATAATTGGGCATATTAGTACAAAAACATGTGTGAAACACTCATTTCTTGTAGTTTTGCTCTGAAATTTTGTCCTGAACTATGTAAGACCCCAGGCTGTTGCCTTGTTGTGTTTCAAGCTCTCACAGTGCTGCCACACTAATTTTCAGGTGTTTTATTAGGGAAAAAATTTAGGCGTGAATAAAATTCCTCCTAATTCAGTGTGTTCCAACATAAATAACTCTGTGTCAGTAGCACCTAGAGTAATTCTGACTGCACTGGGTGACAATGCAGGTTGTCAGCTTTCAAAGGAGACCCCAGCCATGCCTGTACTCCAAACAGTTCAAGAACAGCATTCAATTTACTTTCTGTACATCTTCAGTAGAAATTTCAGGGGAAAATTGACCGCAGGTTAAAGGGTTAAATGAGTTCCATACAGTTATCTGATCATACACTGTTGTAGAGAAAAAATGTTCTGTTTTACATTAAATAGCAGCAGAAAGCACCACTCTGTGGTCCAGTGTGATGGTGGGTATTGTTACTTTTTCTGCAAAAATCATTTCAACAGAAGTTTTTCTCACTGAAATGAATAGACACTTTTAAAAACGGTCTGAAGCAAAGAACAGCGATATTAGCTCAGAACCGAACTGTTCTTCATTCACTGAACTGAGATTAACATTCATCAGTAACAGAGTTCTGAGGAGGAACATTAACATAGATTTATTTATATCTGCTGATCACTAAGACAGCAGTGATCAATCCATTATGATTGATCAGGTCACAGGTGATCATTCACAGTTGCTCAATCACAGGTGACCTGCAGGTCACAGGTGATCTGTTAGGTAACAGTTAACTAATTTATGACGCTGACATAAAACACAAAGTTAACTTCAGATTTGCAGAACAACTTTAAAACACAATGTTAGAACATGCTTATTATCAAAGGTTACAGTCTGATGTTAACTTACAGCAGTGTTTCTCAAAAAGTGGGGCGTGCCCACTTGGGGAGGGTGCAGAGGCATGTCAAGAGGGGCACGGGTGACTGGGAGGAAAAGGTCTACACAGAATTAATAATCTGAAATATGCCAGCAACAATATTGAAATTGCGTTGGCCATTGGGACTCGGAAGTACAGACTCCTGAGAACGGGAGAACGCATCGCTAGTGTGCAGTTGGAACACCAGCGTACTTGATCACGTCATGTACTCGGGTCACCTGCTCTAATTATTTTTTACTGAAGCTGGCCCGGCAGACGGTCCATTTCGGCCTGCGGGACGACGTTACAAATGATAAAAATCAAAATGACAGCAACTGTGAATACAATTGTAAATGGTCTGTATTTATAGTAAAGCGCTAGCTTTACTATACCTGAAAGATACCCAAAGCGCTTTGCATTATACATCACATTCACCCATTCACACACACATTCACACACTGATGGCAGAAGTTGCCATGCAAGGCGCTAACCACGACCCATCAGGAGCAATTAGGGGTTCGGTGTCTTGCTCATGGACACCTCGACATTAGCTCTCCAGGCCAAGACGGTTGCAAGATGGACACTCTACCCACTGAGCCATGCCTGCATATTAAAAATAATTTCTAGACCTTGACAATTTGTTTTGATCATAAAGTAAAATACTAGATTGTTCAGTTGCAGATACATGTGACTGAATGGTTTGTGTTTTTGTAGATAAACTGTGATCTGGCAATTACAATGCATGTGTAAATGATGAACTGAGATATAATGGGCTACTGTTGAAATTTAATTTGTTTTCCACAAGAAATTTCATGGTCATAATGTGAACATTTTCAGAATGGACTTTTTTGAACTAAAACAAAGGAGTAAAGTTGGAGATGTGTTTATTTATAGGTTATTATGCTGTGATTTTACTGGTGGGACCCACTGGCTTTAAGTGGTTTGACACCACTGATCTTGCCCGTGAAAAACAAAATTGAATCAGATAAAATAATACAGCCCTGCATATTCACGATTTCACAGTTCGCGGAAGCTTTTTGTCCTCTGAAGCGGGGCCCGGCAGAAAAAAAAATTGAGAACCACTGACTTACAGTAACTTCAGTGTGATATTGCCCAGATGGAGAGTAGAGTACAACTGGTTACAAAGATGACTTTAACACTTACCTGTAGAGTTTAGCTCCACTTTTAGAGGCTAATGTTATTAGCAGCAGTGTCGGTAAACAGCAGAAGCTGGTAAATGAGGGCGGAACAGAGAGTCCTCGGCTCTCAGTCAGTCTGACCAATCACTGCTCTCCGGTTCCGCCCTCTGAGAATCTTTTTTTCGTCCCTGGCTCCAACAATCTAAGATGACAACCAGAAGTAGCAAAATCCAGGCTTCATATTCTCAGTGCAGAAACCAGTGGGTGACGGGTCCGTGTACCTTCCGTTCATTCAATTTCCAATTTTGATACGCAAATCGGAAAACCAAAAAAACAGGCAATTTTCTTTCTTCAATATATGTAGCAGATTTTAAAACAAACAAACAAGAGCCGTTTTCCATTAAAATATAGTCATAAAATCGGATTTTGTGTTGTTTTCCTATTATGTATTTTTATATTCCCAGATAAACACAAAGAATTCAATCTACGTTAATCCAAAACACAAAAATGCGGGGATATCTACGGTGGCCCAAAGGCCAAACACAACAGAAAAGTACAACACACGAATGCAAAACTCACAACACAACAGAAAAGTGCGGCACACAAATGCAAAACTCACAACACAACGAAAAGTGCAGCACACGAATACAAAACTAACAACGGAAGTGCGCAGCGGCCAGAAGAACCGGGGGACAATATTTTCTGACGGACTGTTCTGATTGCGGGAGAGTTTAATGAGATGTAAGTAAAACCATAGATATGAAGAGTAGATAAGACACGCCCCTCTGAGCGGCGTGCCTACGGAGACACTAAGTTAGTGGGGGCAAAATTTCAGTGTTTTCCATTGATGTGTACGGGGCAAAAACTAAAACAAGAATAATTCCGGCTCATTGTGCTGCATATAGTTGCACACTATGTCGAACGATGGAGACAAGGAAATTTGGAATAACTTTCCATAGGTAAGAATAGTTTTTGGCTCTTTTTTCATTATTAAATCTTGTTGAGAGTCTATGAGAGCTAACTAGTTAGCCACTAGCAAAACACTAACACGAGCTAGCAGCTGGACAACCAAATACCAGACAATTAATAGTAGCTAACCTCTTTCTCTGGATCCACTCCTGCACCTCCTCATTCCACCACCAAGTCTCCTTATCTCCTTTCCTTCCAGATGACACAACAAATACTCTCCGACCTGTCTCCCTGATCATACTTGCTATAGTTGTCCAGTCATCTGGAAGCACCTCCTGACCATCCAAAGCCTGCCTCAACTCTTTCCTGAAAGTCATACAACACTCTTCCTTTTTCAGCTTCCACCATTTGGTCCTCTGCTCTGCCTTTGCCCTCTTCATCTTCTTCACCACCAGGGTCATCCTACACACCACCATCCTATGCTGTCTGATACACTCTCACCTACCACTACTTTGCAATCACTGATCTCCTTCAGATTACACCATCTACACAAGATGTAGTCTACCTGTGTGCTCCTACCTCCACTCTTTTAGGTCACCCTATGTTTCTGCCTCTTCTGGAAGAAAGTATTCACTACAGCCATTTCCATCCTCTTTGCAAAGTCAACCACCATCTGCACTTCTGTGTTCCTCTCCTGGATACCAAACCTGCCCATGACCTCCTCATCATCTCTGTTTCCTGCACCAACATGTCCATTGAAGTTCATGCTGGATGCTCCTAAAACTGGCTGGACGAATCACCATGAAGTGTAGAGTCAGAAGGAGGGCGTAACGAAGTGACGACAGAGGTGCGACGATTCTGACAGAAACAACCGGCGCACAATAAACAGTTATCTTTTGACTCGGCTTTGGCCACAGCCCTTAAAGATTTGAAGCTAAAATTCAACTTGAAAGATAAACAAAGGGCGGCACTGAAGTGTTTCATTGAGAAGAAAGACGTATTTGGACTTATGCCGACGGGATATGGCAAATCCTAAATATGCCAGTTGGCTCCGCTGGTTGGGAAGCTAATGGGACTTAGCCACAATCCACCGGCGCTCTAGGAACTACGTTAGCCTATTCGTTGCACTGATTGGTTGTATACCTACCCAATTGCTGCAGAGTGATTTGAAAGACAACCTTTTAGCCCGCCTCCCTCCCTGACGAGCGGTCCTAGACCCTTGCGTCTTCAGAACATGGGTCTAGCGCGGCTAGGCTAATATTCATATGGAGCTAGCCTTGGACCACGATGTTCATGAAAATGAACCCCCTTTTTTAATATGTAGCTTGCAAGTCAAGGGGGACCTGAGGGAGCAGGGGGACCTTTGGATGGTGTTACTCATGCTGGTGACCTTAGAGCAGCAGCGGGCTGTGCTGAATGGTGGAACGGGAAACAGTTCTGGCCTGACAATGGAGGAGTCTGCTCGGCAACTGGTAGAGCAATATAATCCCCATGAACCTCATAGTGGCCACGAGGTTTAAGATCCAAGCACCAGGGAGTATCGCTACATTGTCATCATCAGTTATGTACAGGCTAGGAGTATCTACCTTTGAAAGAAAACATTAAGGAGTCTTAATCAGTCAGCTATTCGTGTGCTATGCATAGCATCCTTTGGTCTTACGTTGTTCTCCAAACAAATGAAAAAAGTGCTCCTTACCTGGAATATTCTGGCGATTTTATCTCCATTCATGTCATCCTCCCTAAGCGTGAGCCTTTTGTTTCCATTAAAAAGGATGTATTTTGGTAGACTGGTAGACACCACTGCGCATGAGAAATTCTTGCTGGACACCAAGGGCCTGTTTCACAAAGCAGATTTAACAAACTCTAAGTTTAATCCTCAACTCTGAGTTGATCTACTCTGAGATAGGAAACTCTGATTTTTCGGTTTCACAACGGCTAATTTGAGTTGGTTTAATCAACTCGGAGTGGTTTCACTCGGCGTTAAGCGCATGCACCACAACTCTGAAAAGACAGCATCAATGGAGCCCCGATTCGACAAGTCACCATGGCAACTGGGAAGCGAAAGTTTACGCTTTTGAACTGGAAATATTAACGCGCTCATATGGCGAGTTTGAACACGTTTTTAGAAAGAAGTTCAATACCGCTGCAGCTGCAAAAGAGAGGGAGACGGTGTGGAGAACATTACTGCCCGGGTCAATGCATAAGTTTAAATGTAGTCCTTTGTAATCATAATAATATTACAGGGGAAAACTGTCTGAATGGTAGAATATTAAGTTATTTCATTTAGGTGAAATCCCGTGGGGAGAAGCTTAAGATGAAATATAAAAACATTGTTCAAACAGGTAAGACCTTGGCATTATTTCATGGAGGTACTTCATGTTGATCATGTTTTACATTGTAAAGTAGCCTGAATATTAAGTGGCTGTTTGACTGTGCAGTTGTTTTATCCACACATAGCCTAAATGTCTGCATCCCATACCATGTTCTGTTAAATAATTAAGCCTATTTAAACTAGCACAGGCTTCTGCTCAGCCAACAGAAAGAAAGCAGATGCCTGTAAAACGGGTGGTATAAAAGGTCATGGATGCATATATATATATATATATGATTATTTAGTTCTCTTTTGTGTCTTTTTTTTTTTTGTCTTTTGGCCTCTTCACACCACAACAGACCTTGTAACTGTAAGTAGGCAATACTCCAAAGATTTATCCAAATGGTAGTTTAAATGTACTGAAACTGATCAAGGATGAAGAGGATGAAACTGTGTCTACTGCCTTTACAGAGGGGGATCCAGAAAGGCATATAGAGGTATGTTACTGATAGTTCTCTTCCCATTCACATTTTGGGTGGAATATAGAGTGTGACATTTAGCCTACACTGAAGTATTGCACATTCTCATCCTCTTTAACAGAGCATGGCTGGACAGCAGCAGGATGGTTCCTCAACTTCCACTGCACAGACTGACACAGTGAGATGGATGTTCAGGAAACACCAGAGGTTCATTCCATGGAATTCATGTGCAACTGTATAATTTAGTGTCCTCTATGTATTCCCAGTTATCAGCAAAATGGATTTACAAACTGCATTTGCTGAGAAAAACAAAAAAAACCCAAAAAACAGATTAGGAGGGCAGATCTGGAAATTGAAATACTGGAGCACAAGTTAGAGGTGGGTGATGGTCACAGGTGAATTATGTTAACTGGAACATGAACTGAAGTATCTCTTTTATTTGTAGGAAATAAAGAAAACCAAATGAAATGTGTATCATGTCTTTATTTTCTGTGGTGGTGATGACCAACTTGACTTAAACTCTAAAGAGATTATTGCATGGTGTCTCTGACTGCTCTGCTGTCCTGGATAGCTGCAGGTGGATGGGCTCATCATCTGGGTCTTCAGTTTGTAGGGGATGGTGTTGCTCTCCTCTCATAGTGGTAATATTATGAAGAACAACACATGCCACAGTAATATCACAGGCCCTCTCAGGGGTCACCCTGAGGAGACGTAGGCACTGGAAATGGGCTTTCAGCAGGCCTATGGTCATCTCCACCCGGGCTCTGGTCCTGCATTGAGCCCGGTTGGAGTTCTGTTGGGGGCCTGGTTCAGGGTCAGGGTATGAGGTCATCAGCCTGGGTGTCATGCTGTCACCCAGCAGAAGGCCATCAAACTCTCCTGTAATGTATAGTGGATACATCAGAGTATATTAAAGGAGGGAGACAAGTGAATTATATTGTGAAAATCTTTAGGCTGCTGACCATGCTGCAGTCTGTTGCTCAGGTTAGACTCTCCATAAATCCTGGAGTCATGAACAGACCCAGGCCACTTGGCCTCCACATTAGAAATGCTGTATGCAGCATCACATATGATCTGTACAGTGCAGAGAATGAACAGATGTTGATGCAGTGTTTAACATTTAGAAACCGTAGTCAGTCTACCTGTAGCCTACCTGCACATTTATGCTGTGAATGGACTTCCTGTTCATGATGTGAGGGAGCTGTGATGGGGATGTGTGTGCATCGATGCAGCCAATCACACTGGAAAATCCTAAAAGAAAAAACCCTAGGGTTTCAATAGGGTCCTCAGCACCGTCGGTGCTCGGATCCTAATTAAAATGACTAATCCCTGTCTGAGATTGCAGCACAACGTCATGAAGAGAATATGATTTAAAATGCATTTAAAAGATCTCTACATCATTCACCTGCAATCCTGTGGAACTCCTCCTTGATGCTCTGACAGGTTTATGTCCAGGGAAAACCACAGTGATGAGTAAAAGCCGTTTCAGGTTCAGGAACACTTTTCTGACCGTACAGTTGTCTTACTGAAGTGCTCTGCATCTCCGACATTATATATAAACTTTCATTTGCAAAGAAGCACAGCGCAACACACAATATCTGCTGGATGTGAAAGCATGACTGCGGCTGGTAATGTAAATGTAAGGACGGATTAGGTTGTTTATGTAGATTATGGACTTGAAACGATTACGAAACGGTACCGCTCAAACAGATAATTGTCCGGAAATGCGAGAACATTTATGCTCGGTCTGATAACAATCTACCAACGAATATTTAATTATCTGTGCAGTAATGCTGCTCCTTTATCCACTGGATTGTTAATAAAAGCTGTTCTACGCCAAAACTCGCCTGCTTACTGACTGAATGAATGAGGAAATCAAACATGGTGTGTGGCTGAAAGAGGGCGGAGACAGAGAGAAACTTGAGGTTTTCTGAGATAAACCTGCTGGCGACCAGGTTAGAGTCATAGAGTCTGTTACGGCGGTAACTGACCGAGAGTTTAAGTTACCCCTCTTTGTGAAACAGGTTAGAGTTACCCCTCATTCCCTGGTTACAGTTACCTCGCTTTGTGAAAGGGAAAACTCTGAGTTTCCCTCATTTCAGGGTTAACAAACTCAGAGTTTTCACTAAACCTGCTTCGTCTGATTGGTCCCAAGTCAATCAGACGAGCACCGTGACCTTCCTGACACGTGGTTGTTTATTTATTTCCGGGCCACAGACTGAAAAGCGAAAAAATTGAAAATTGAAATTGGAAAAAGACAAAATTAAGGCCTTTCCCCGAAAACTAAAATTTGAGTCGGAAATGCAATATTTTGTTTAAAAAACGGGTCATTAAATAGTGTTTCGAATGGCCCTAAATTTTTTTTCAATTTGCGTTTCAGAATTAGAAATAAAATGAACGGAAGGTACACGGACCGTGACGCCACAGTAGCTACGTCTATCTTTATCTTCAGTCCATGTGCGACAAAGGACATTCTGATCCATATCGGTCGTTTGTACAGCCACAGCACCATATTCTGTTTGGCTCCACACTTGCTGATGACCACTTCCGGTCTCAGAAAATGAAAAAAATGACCTTTTTTTCCTTTCTGTCTCTTACTGATTTTTTATTTTTTACATATAAAATGAAAATCCGAGCATTTTAAAAATTTCCTAATTTCATATATCCCTTTTTGATCACAAAAAGGAAAAATGTCTTGTGTTTCAATTATAATTTTTGTATTTTAAAACAAAAATCAAATAACCACTCGATTTTTGTTTTTCAATACCCGTTTCAGAACAGAAAATCCACTTGCCAAATATACACGACTGAAATAATCCGTGTCTGGTTCGCACATTCATTTTTCCATTTCAAAATAAAATGAGAACAAACAAATAACAGTTTTTTTGTTTGTTTTGTCATTCAAAAATAAAATTAGAAAAATGCAAAGTAGAGAAAGAAAAAACGCTGCATTTTTGCAAATGTTAAGGTTTAAACAAAACAAAAAGCCTTTTCTCATTTGGAAGGCAAAAGAGATCAGAACTGGTAATCAAAGTCATAACTCGTGTCGACTTAAATTCATTTCCGTCTCAAACTCCGCACCACATACTCTGAAAACAAGACATGTTTGTCTTATTTAGAGCGAGTCCATGCATCACGCTGAGAGCGGATGACCTCATTGTGAGCATAATTGTTTTAATATTCCAAGTAAGTATTTTTAAGTATTAAAATGTGAAGAACTCTGGCGATTTCGACCTGTTCCAGTTTAATCAGGTTAACTGGCGATAGTTTTCGTCTCCAGATGTTTCGCTGTCAGATTCGTCCTGACCAGACCTCGCTGTGTGTGAAATAAAGGCACTAGATAAAGAAGACCTCACCAAAAATGTTGGCAGCACTACTTAATAAAATCTATATTCATGTCTACAGACAGTAAAAAGAAATGTGCTGGCAAAATAAAAAAAAAAACACGTATTTTAATGAACGGTGAGAGGAAGCGATGGAATCCAGCAATAAAATAAGAGACCACAGTCTGACTCATCATGTCACTGATCAGTCAGATAAACATAGATCATCCACATATATATTTGTCATTCTGCCAGGTGTTGAACAGATGGTGATTGTTCAGGAAAGACACCCAGGTCAACTGATGGTAATCACAACTTAACACAGCAGTGTGTGTTAATTTAAGAAGATCAATCATGTGTCCGCTGGTGATTTGGAGAGATGTAATTTATGTTAACCACATATGTTATTTTCAGTGCCATACTTTATTAACTATAGAATGTTATGTTTCACTTTTGTGTGTTTTACAGTCAGGTCTGACATACGGATGAAAGTTTATGACAGGATACTGATCATCTATTGGTGCCACTGTTCCAGTTTAACTGGTGATCAGGTTAACTGTCGATAGTTTCCGTCTCCAGATGTTTCATCGCTGATTCATTCCGACCAAACCTGGCTGTGCTTTTCTCTCCTGTGCTGGAAAACGTCAGCATTACTACTTAATAAATTCTGTATCCATGTAAATATCATCTACATCCAGAAATAAAAATAGAGACCACAGTCTGACTCATCATGCCACTGATCAGTTCGATTAACATGGATTTCACATGGATGTAAAAAGGATTACAAAAATATAATACAAACTACCTGCGTAGTATAATCACTCAGACTGTACAGTACTGGAAATATGCTAGTCTTCCTCTTTAAGTATATTTTTGCCTTTTCTAAACCAGACAGGGTTTTTGGGAAGACACAACACACAAATATATTGTTTGTTTTGACCAGATTGGGTCCCTTTACTTCAATTTTATTTAATATTGTCAGCGGTTAACGTGCTCTGAAATGACGATTAGGATGGAGGACTGAACGTGATTTTATTGTTTTCTGAGTGACTAGTTTTGATAATGTGGTCTCAGTTTGGTCCGATGTATTTTATCAAATCAAACTAATGTAGCCTAATACTGCGTGTGGTTCTGATGGGAGACTGCTGAGGGTCTGAGTGTTTCTGAGAACAAACCCGAGTTAAACCTGAAGTTCTGCTCTGGATCTGTTCCACTGAACTCAGACTAACACACAGCAGTGGAGGTGGTTCTTTGTTGTGGGTTTTCTTGGTGAGGCAAGAAACCAAACTATTTATTTTCCTAACCGAATATAAATAGTTTTCTGTCTCGTTATTAACCAGGCAGCCTGTGATAAGTTGTGATTAACCTAGGCGTGTTTCCTGGACAATCCCCTATCAGGATGACAAATATATATGTGGATAAAGCGGGATTTTTATCAGACTGATCAGTGATATGATGAGTCAGACTGTGATCCCTAATTCTGTCTCTGGATTCCTTTGTTTCCAATCCTAAAATATGTGTTTGTTATTTTGGTTAACACATTTCTTTTTTTCTGTCTGTAATTTACATGGCTACAGACTGTATTACGTAGTGAAGCCGTTTTTTGGCTTTTTTTGTTTAAACCTTAAAATTGGTAAAAACACAGCGTTTTTTTTTCTTTCTCTACTTTTTGTTTTTCAAATTTAATTTTTAAACAACAAAACAAAAAACAAATCGATTGTTTTTTCTCATTTTATTTTTGAATGGAAAAACGAATGAGCGAACCATGCATGGATTACCGAAGCTGATGAAGCTGCAGAGGACAGGAGAGAGCGGGCCAGCAAGGGTTCGGCAGACTCGTTATTCTCCGCTACTCTATGATGATTGGTTGAAATTGCATCACTACACTGCTGCATCGTGTTGTCAGGCATGAGTATTGCACGTCAACATTTCTAACAGCACTCACAGATGTCTGCAGCTTTTTGAGTAGTTTAATGAGGCGGAGCGTACCAGCGTATTTTGATGTCAAATTGCGTACCTGCTACGCAAAATGCGTACAGGTTGGCAGGTCTGAGTTAGGTTCAGGATTGAATTTAAGATTTGTCTCCTGACCTATCACTGTGTCCATGGCAGCGCACCGGTGTACCTTAAAGATCTGATCAGTCAACACAACCCGACCAGGCACCTCTGCTCCTCCGACAGCCACCAATTCCAGGTTCCAAGATCCAAACTCCACTCCATGGGAGATAGGGCCTTTCAGGCGGCTGCACTGCGACTGTGGAATGCCCTCTCCAACCACCTGAGGGCGCCACAGTCGCTTGAAGTTTTCAAAAAACAGTTGAAGACTTTTATGTTTTTAAAAGCATTTTCTTAATCTGCTGTATTTTCATTGTTGATGTTTTTATCTGTAGCACTTTGATATTTGGTTTCAAATGTAAAGTGCATTATAAATTAAACATAATTTTATTGTTATTATTATTATTATTATTATTATTATTTCTGTTATTATTTTTGGGTTGTTTTTTTGTTTCCTTAGTCAAGAAGTTTATATTTGACAGTATATGGTTCCAGTTTAACTGTTGTAGTTGGGGGGTCATTTATTAGTGGCGCATGCTGAGGCATACGTGCATAGACATGAAGAGTAGGTAGTCCAGCACGCTGTCGCAGCCAGCTAAGTGACGTACCTACATGGTGGCCATCTTGGATTTGGCAAAGTTCCCATTCAAAGCAATGCATGTACATTGAAAATAAATCATAATTTGCTCATTTCTCAACCGATGTTCGTGTGGTCTACTTTATTGTCAACTTCAAAACATGTGCTATCGATAGAGAATATTTGATCTGAAAAAAAAAACGCAGAAAAAGGCTTCCTACAAATGTAGCCTGCAATTTTAGTTATCTTATTATTTAGGTCCAGAGGCCAGGGAATCTTTTCAGTTCAGCAATTACATATATAAATGTAAATGCTTAGATATGTAGAAAATGTTTTGAGATCAAAAGATTTAATTGCAAATGTAATCTACTTATTCATTAATATTAATTCATTATTATTTATTATTCATTTATATACGTATCTCTCTAGGCTGTTATCTACATATAACAAGGAACTAGACTAGAACAGGGTAGAGTTTATTTACATTTACAATAAACAACACAATTACAATAAACAACAGAATAATTATTAATATTAATTATTATTTATTTCTCTCTCTCTCATAGGCTGTTATATAGTTGCAGCAAACCCCTCTCTCCTCAGAGCTGCTGCCTACATCTTCCTTAACCCATAGTGTTTGGGAAACCTACATGGAGTAAAGAAAAAAATAGACAGAGAAGTAAATAAGTATGTACACAACAACATATTTATAAAGAAATCATGCTAATAAATTAAGTACAAAGAACTGAATTAGCCAATATACTGGAGACCAAAGCTATTTAATTTGATAGGTATAACATTGTTTAGTAGCATTTCAATTATTTGAGAGCAGTCCTAAAGAATTGCCTGTAATCACAATCATAAAATGGGTTTGGAGGAAGAACATAGATGCTAATCTGGATATATATGAGTTAGGCTTTATAACTACTATTGGTAGTATTGGTGGTATTAATAGTAATGCGACTACTAGTGGTAGTAGTGGTAATACACCAACTACTGCTGCTGACACTGTCACTGCTACTACAACTTGTAATACTAGTACACATGCTGATACTACTTCTACGACTTTAACAGCTACTTATACTACTACTACTGCTTGAACTTTTGACATTACTATTACTGCTGCGTGTACTTTTAGTAATACTACTACTGCTTGTACAACTATACTACAGCTACTATTAATCGTCTGGCATTTGGTTGTCCAGCTGTTAGCTCGTGTTAGTGTTTTGCTAGTGGCTAACTAGTTAGCTCTCATAGACTCTCAACAAGATTTTATAATGAAAAACGAGCCAAAAACTATTCTTACCTATGGAAAGTTATTCCAAGTTTCCTTGTCTTGATCGTCCGACATAGTGTGCAACTATATGCAGCACAATCAGCCGGAATTATTCTTGTTTATTTTTTGTGCCATTGACACCAATGGAAAACACTGAAATTTTGCCCCCACTATCTTAGTGTCTCCATTGGCACGTCGGTCAGAGAGGCATGTCATAACTACTCTCACTGTTGCCAACTCGTCAGCAAGGAAAGCCACTGTTGGCTGTCCTAAAAGTCGCTAGAAGTCGCTAAATGACGTCATCGCCTAATTTGCATATTTCACAGTTTGCGTGTAATTGTAATCAACATTGTAGGAGAGAGGAATAACATTGTGGAAGAGACCAAAAAGTGAATACAAAACACACAAAATATGTTTATTTTAGCATGACAGTGAAGAAACGTTTTCGTTTATATGGCTCCGTAAGTTTCTTTTCCTTTTCTATCTGTCATTCACCCATACATCATTACATGAAAGTACATACATGGGACTAACCTGGCACAAAAATGATGAAGAAGTCGGTTACCATCCCACTCTCCGGACTTTATTTTCCCACAGTTTCCTTCTTTCACTATTACTGGGAAATCTAAACATGTGGAATCCCTTCTCCGATCGATTTGCGCACCCAAAGGCACAACAGGCCCGTCATTTTTCAGGTATTTAGGAAGCGAAAAAGGACCTAGAATTACTCTCTGCGGTGTAAACAACGTTAACAGGATAACCCCGCGTTCATAAATAGGAAACAAAATGGCACCTATAGATCACGTGACCAAAATTTTTTTGACCCGTCATGTCGATACTCTGATAATATAGCGACTCTACCGCAAACTCACTGCTGCGCAGCATGCGGGCTTTGGCTTCATTCTTCCTTTTTTCACCTGCGTAATATTGTAAAAATCAGGAACATCCTGTCTCAGAGTGATGCAGAAAAAATAGTTCATGCTTTTATTACTTCCTGGCTTGACTGTTGCAATTCCTTATTATCGGGTTGTCCAAATAGCTCTCTCAAAAATCTACAGTTGATCCAAAATGCTGCTGCGAGAGTACTGACAGGAGTTAGCAAAAGAGATCATATTTCCCCTATACTTGCTTCTCTTCACTGGCTTCCTGTTAAATCCAGAATAGAATTTAAAATCCTTCTTCTGACATATAAAGCTCTTAATAACCAATGTCCATCATATCTTAAAGATCTGATAGTACCATATTATCCTAGTAGAACTCTTCGCTCTCAAACTGCAGTTTTACTTGTTGTTCCTAGAATTTTTAAAAGTAGAATGGGAGGCAGAGCCTTCAGTTATCATGTGCCTCTCCTGTGGAACCTGCTCCCAGTTTGGGTTCGGGAGGCAGATACCCTCTCTATTTTTAAGACCAGGCTTAAAACGTTCCTTTTTGACAAATCTTATAGTTAGGGTTGACTGGGTGGCCCGGAGGGGTTCGGCTTGTGTCTTCATTTGCACAGCTGACTCCCTCTTGGACGTCCCTTCGTTCTGCCCCTAGTCATGTTGCTATAGGCCTATAGGCTGCTGGGGGACTTCTCTTGATACACTGAGCCCTTCTCTATCTACCTTTACATTTAATACGTATACCGTTATTGCATTACATTCACTCTGTTTGCCCCTGTGTTATTTCTCCGAGTGTCCCTGGTCCCAGAGCTGGATGCTTCAGATCTGCGGACGATGTTCCACCAACTGGTCTAGTCTCCACCATGTCCACTGTGGGATGCTGCTGCTGACCTTCCTCCAGCCCTCCGCTTCCAGCTCCCCTTTTCCACCAGTCAACTCTGCATCGCCCTCACTATACTTGTTATGCTAATCTACATACTGTTTGCTATATATGTAGTATGTTTAATGTCAGAGCCGTACATCATAAGAGTAAATTATGAGTCAGTTTTCAATGTCAGCTTATACTTTGTTTGAGTCACATATCTTGTTATACATGTATCCAAATGTGTGTTGTATTTTCTTTGCTTTCCCACCCCTCCCTCTCCTCCCATCCCTCCCCCTTGCCCTCCTCTGTCCCTCTCAACCCGCCCGGCCAGCAGGCAGATGGGTCCCCCTATATAGAGCCAGGTTCTGCTCGAGGTTTTTTCCCTGTTAAAAGGGTGTTTTCCTTGCCACTGTCGCCTTTGGGCTTGCTCTGGGGGTCAGGCATATGGGTTCTGTAAAGCGTCTTGAGACAATTTGATTGTAATTGACGCTATATAAATAAAATTGAATTGAATTGAATTGAATTCTTCATCAGCAGTCAGAGCAGTAAAAAATTTCTGCTGCCTCCTCCCCAAAAATGGCTAAACGAAAGGTGGACGCTGAGAACAGAGGGTTTTAAGCCAGGTGAGAGGCAGAGTACATGTTCATGGAGGTAAAAGGCAAACCTGTGTGTCTTTTATGTGGAGAAAGTTTGGCTGTAATGAAAGAATATAATCTAAGAAGGCATCATGAAACGTCTAAGAAACACACAGACAAAGACAAGAATATGGACACAGAACAAAGGCTACAGAAGGTGGAAGAATTAAAACGAGGTCTTAAGTCCCGGCAGGCTCTGTTCACAAAAGCCAAATCACAAAGCGAGGCTGCTGTCAAGGCTAGTTTTATTGTGACAGAAGAGGTTGCAAAATCTGCCCGGCCATTTACAGAGGGAGAGTTTATCAAAAACCGTATGCTTAAAGTTTGTGACGCAGTGTGCCCAGACAAAAGGGAACTATTTTCAAACGTGAGCCTGAGCAGGAACACCGTTGCTGGATGTGTAGACCAGCTTTCCACCAATCTAGAAGAACAGCTTGTGGGAAAGGGAAAAAATTTCATCGCATATTCCCTTGCTGTGGATGAGAGCACCGACACATCTGACATTGCCCAGCTGTCAATTTTCATCCGCGGAGTGGACTCCAGCCTGAGCATAACAGAAGAGTTTATGGCATTATGTCCATGGCACAAATACAGGACAAGATCTGTATGAAGAGGTATCCAGATGTGTCAGTGAGATGGATTGACAACTGCGACGCGCAGGCACAGGAGTGGATTGGTGGCAAGGATGGGGGAGAGGATGCGGGAGGAAAACGTCACACATGAGCTGACAGCGTATCACTGCATAATACACCAGGAGTCATTATGTGGCAAAGCCTTGAAAATGGAACATGTAATGAGCACCATAATGCGAGCAATTAACTTCATCAGAGCCAAAGGTTTTAATCACCGCCAGTTCAAGGCATTTCTGGGTGAGTTAGATACAGGGACACCTTGCCATGAGCACGACAGGCCGAGGATCGAACCGGCAACCTGCCCATTCAGTATATCACATTTCCTCCCCCTTTAGCTTTAAAGTCTCTCAACATATCACAACACCCTCAAACCGTGTTAACCACCATAGTGCATTAACAATCACTATCACCACATTAACTGTCAATAACAAAATGCATATATATATTTGTTCCACTGTACTGAATGCCCTTAACATGCAACTCAATTATGAATCTAGAATAAACTCAAATACAGCAATCAGTCTCACAGTCCTTAGAACTTTATATCATTACACTCAGTCCTGGTAATGCTGTGGCAAGCGTATGGCTCGCTGTGAGCGCCTCAAGGTCACAGCAACTGGATCAGGTGGCTCAGGAAACTTTGGCAGCTCAGACACTGGGGTCTCAGGTGTTTTAAGCTCTGACCCTGAACAAGCTTCTGCTGGATCAGCCAGCCCGGCTGACTCCTCTTCAGGTGCCCGCTCTGGAGTGTCTGGAGAGAAGCGAGGTCTCAACTGATCTCCATGACGATGGTACAGCTGGTCAGTCTTCTCACCTAGCACCTTATATGAGACAGGGCCAATCTGCTGCTTTACCACTCCTGGAATCCACCTTGGACTTTTTCCAGCAGTATTGTGCAGATAAACCTGTTCATCTACATCAAACCATCTCTCTGCAGCTTTGCTGTCGTGTTCTTCTTTCTGTTGATACTGCTTCCTCCTTACTGTTTCCGTGATGCTTGGTTTCAGGAAGTCCAATCTGGTTCGGATGTGTCTCTTTAAAAACAAGTCAGCAGGTGACTTGCCAGTTGTGCTGTTAGGAGTTGTGCGATAACGTAGTAGGAAGTGGGAGATTTTATCATCAATGCTTAGATCATCTCTAGCTAGCTTTTTCATGGCCGCCTTGAAGGTTGCAACATACCTCTCAGCCAGGCCATTGGTGGCTGGGTGTCTCGGAGCACCAGTTGTGTGAAGGATTCCATTTCTTCTCATGAACAACTGGAACTCGTCTGACATGAAGGTCATTGCGTTGTCAGTGACTATTTGTTCCGGCACTCCATATGATGCAAATAGCCTCTTCAACGTGGTGATAGTTGCAGCTGAAGTTATTTGTGTCATCTTGAAAACTTCCAGCCATTTTGACAATGCGTCGACCACGATCATAAACATATTATTCATAAACGGACCAGCGAAATGAATGTGCAGTTTTTTCCACACACTCCCAGGAAACTCCCAAGGGTGCAGTGGCACCTGGCGTGGCATGGGTTGGCCTAGTTAACATAGCTTCTGTTCCTACATCCTTGGTCTCAGGCAGTGGGACACGTGACAATCCATCTGCGTTGGCATGCTTTTCCGACTGACGGTACAATATGTGGTAATCATATGCAGACAGTGTGATGGCCCACCTCTGGATACGTGCTGCTGCCATTGTTGGTAGCCCCTTATGCTCTCCAAACAGCGTCAGAAGAGGTCTGTGGTCTGTGATTAGGTTAAACTGTCGCCCCCACAGATATTGGTGGAACTTTTTAACACCAAACACTAAGCTCAAAGCCTCTTTCTTGATTTGAGAGTACTTTTTTCCTGCTGGGGAGAGTGACCGTGAAGCACAAGCCACTGGATGTTCTTCTCCATTTGGCGTTGTGTGCTGAATTACCGCTCCAATTCCATAAGCGGAAGCATCACATGCGAGGGTCAACGGCAGGTGTGGATCGTAGTGTATTAACACCTTGTCACCTGTCAGAAGTTTGCACTTGTTAAATGAATCTTGCTCAGTCTTGCTCCATCACCAGGGGGTGTCATCCTTTAGCAGACTGCAAGCACTGTGCTCTGCTGTGGCACAAAGCGTCCATAGTAGTTTACCAGCCCCAGAAAAGCTCTTAACTCCTTGACGCTTGTGGGTGCCGGTGCATCATGTATGGCTCTCACTTTATCTTTAGAGGGGTACACGCCCTTTTCATCTAGCACATGACCTAAATACTCAATCTGAGTCTTGCCAAACTCACACTTGGACTCCTTTACTCTTAATCCATTCTCCTGGAGACGCTGTAGGACTCTGTCCAAGTTCATGAAGTGTTCTGCTTCGTCTCTGCCCATCACCAAGAGATCATCCAGATAAACCACCAGGTTGAGGTCCTTCATCAGGTTCTCCATAATTCTCTGAAAGATACTGACAGCAGAGTTTATGCCAAAACAGAGTCGATTGTAAACAAACAGTCCCTTGTGTGTGTTTACAGTTGTGTATTATTTGAGTCTTCATCAAGGAGTACTTGTTGGTATGCAGAAGCCAGGTCTATTTTTGAGAATAACTTCCCACCACTAAGTGTCGCCAGCACCTCCTCAATGCGTGGCAAGGGGTATGTTTCAGTGTTTGTAGCCTGGTTTACAGTAACCTTGTAGTCACCGCATAAACGGAGTGTACTGTCTCGCTTGGTTACCGATACTACTGGGGCAGCCCACTCACTGTGTTTTACAGGGGAGATAATTCCATCTTTCTCCAGCCTTACTAGCTCCTTTTCAACTTTCTCTTTCATTGCAAAAGGCAGGGGGCGTGCTTTGTGGAACTTTGGGGTTGCATCAGGCTTGACAGAGATTGTTGCCTTAATGTCCTTTAATGTACCAAGTTCAACCTTGAAAACTTTGTATATCTGTATTTTGCAATCACCTCAGGAATTGACTTGGGTGGCTCTTATGGCTGTGTGTGTTCGCTGACTGTTTTGATCATTTTCCAGTTCAGTCTAATTTGTTCGAGCCACTTTCTCCCACACAGTGAAGGACCCTTCCCTTTCACAACTAACAGTGGCAAATCAGCAGTCTGATCTTCATATGTCACTTTAGGCCATGAATTGTCCTCTGACTGGAATGGGCTGGTCTATACAGACCTATACAGGTTTTAAGCTGGACACTGGCGCCCTCTAGCGGTATATGTGGGAATGATCTTTTATACACAGCCTCTGAAATGATGCTGACAGCGGCTCCCGTGTCAATCTCCATCAGTACATGTACCGGATTTATTTCAAAATCGACACTCAGTGGCCGGCCGCCCATGTTATCTGCATTCAACACTGGGAATATATCCATTTCTGCCCCCTCTGCATGAGTGTAGCCAGTAGCTGTCACGGATCGAGTAGAGGACCCGAGCAGAAAACCACGCTACTGAGGTCAATGAGTGATAAGAATGATTTATTTACGGCAGGGGAGATGGAGATGGTGGACGCAGAGCCGGGGATGTGTTTTCGGGGGGAATGTTGGATGGTTCCGGGCGGAACGTCTGTGCCAGGCATCGGCGGCCGTCGCTGGCTCCGGGAGGGGGGAACGGCGGCTGGCGGTGGATGGTAGGGGGATCCCTGGTGGCTGACGAGGGTGGGGGACAGAGTTCCAGGAGGGAGGAGGATGACGAACTGCCGGAGGACCAAGGCAGGCGGCCCAAGGATAGAGCCGGATTGCAGGAGACAGATTCGGGGACGCCAGAAGGGAGAGGGGAGCCAGAAGGGGTTCCGAGGGGAGTTCGATCCCAGCTGGGTTCCAAGGGGGACTTTGGCAGGCGGAGATCCGGACAACAGGTAGGTACCGAAGTGAGTTCAACAATCTGGCGGAGAATGGAGGAATGAGCCGGTCTTTTTATTGCAGAGGTTGATTGTAGATGATTGTCAGCTGTCCGGCAGAGTCCTGCACTGGGTTGGGTACCCGCAAAAACAGCTGATTTGTGGGTGGTTTTTAAAAACATTTTTTTCTCGGGTTCGGGTCTGGGTGGGAAAAATAGCTTGCGGGTCGGGTCGCGGGTTGTAGATTGACTCATGAGAATCAATATACAATAATAATAAATAAATAAATAAATAAAAGCTTAAGTTGTAAGCTGTTTGTAAAGCTGTGACGTGATCCATCTGCTGCGACTGCAGCTTGCACCGCGTCTCTTCTGCATCCATTTCCGGGTTACCAAAACAACAAAAATGGCGGAGGACGTGAGTGTAAAGCTGCAGAGTGGAGAGTACACATTAGCCGAAAATTCATCCTCGAGAGCTAAGTCTAAAGTTAGGGAGCATTTTGGTGTTATCATAGATGAAGAAAATAATCAAGTCGCTGGGTTTGCTGCCTGTAAAAAGTGCAGTAAAGCGTTGTCTTACGATAGTTGCAAAGTGGGAACTTCATCATTGAAGAAACACTCGGAGTCAAGCTGCTCTGGAAATGCCGCTGCTGCAAAACTAATCGATCACTTCTTCACAAAAAAAGGTGAACTTAAAGCACCAAGAAAGCAAGATAAAGAGACTGTTACAAAACTAGCAGTAAAGTTTGCAGGGACATCAGATCTTTCGAAACGGTGTGTGGGGACGGCTTCACGGAATTAGCACAGGGACTAATCGACGTTGGTGTGCGGGCTGGCCGTGTCGAAGCAACGCAGCTGTTACCAGATCCAACAACTGTATCTCGCAGAGTGAGTAAATGTGCTGAAGAAATTCGCCAAAGCATCATTCCTGAGCTGAAAGAACAGTTAAGTGAGTTTAACGGAGCAGTCACTTTGGACATGTGGACTGATGACTATAGAAAAATAGGCTACATCTGTCACACACTACACTATATCAACAGCAACTGGGAGCTGGTGGAACGAGTGCTTTCTACGTCGGAGTGGGACAGTACGCTACGTAAAACGGCTGAAAACATCAAACCAGCAGTCATCCAAGCCCTGAGAAGATACAACATTGAGGAGTTCTTCTCCAAACTTGTGTACGTTACAGACAGGGGTTCAAACATAGTGGCAGTCCTTCGCACAGTCACAAGACTAAGCTGTGCTGCACATGTGCTAAACACTGTACTGTACACTACCATTGGGAAACCAGATGAGGGGGATGTGTTTGGAGAGGAGGTTTCTGCACTTATCAATGGAGCAAAGTCACTGGTGACCTACTTTAAGCACACAAGTCTCCAGACGCGGCTGAAAATAACACTGAAGGCATCAGTGGAAACGCGCTGGAATTCAATCCATACTATGCTGGAGTCGATCAGCTGTCAGTATGAGAACGTTCGTTCCTTGCTGCTGGAAAGAGGGGAAGAGGGTCGTCTTAATGATTTGCCTGAAGAAACATTGCATGCAATGGTGATATTTCTTGAGAAGTTCAAGGAGGCTACCAAGGCACTGGAGGCATCCAAAACTCCATCCCTTCACCTCACTGCTGTGTGGTTTGACCACCTGAAACGCCACCTGCAACCATCCTCCACTGATAACCAAACATTTTCCTCTCTGAAGGGAAAATGCCTCAAAATCCTGCTCGACAAGTACGAGGTCCACCTCCTGCATAAGCTGGCCATGTTTCTGCATCCAAAGCTGAAAAGTCTTAAACTTCTTGCAGATGAACATGAAGTGGCAACAGTGCACCACAAAGTGCGACGTCTTCTTATAGGTGAAAATTAATGTATTTTTCACAGTGTATTTATTTGTGTGTGTATACTGGTATCCTAATTTGTATATATTATGTATGTATCACTTTGGATTTTCATGTTTTTTTTTTCTCATTTGCCTTTGTTTTGTGCTTAGTATTATAAAGTTGCATAGCCATAATATTGCTCCCTCTATTACACCACTTTAGACTTAAAAGACAAGTGTGGATTGCCTGAACACTGTGTCACTGCTTGTGTCCCACCACCTGAGAAGAAATCCCGAGCAAGGATGGAGGCATTATCTGATGTCGTAGATTCTACTTCTAGCGATGATTCCAGCACCCAGGATGAAGTGACCAAATACATCAACTTCAAGACAAAGAAGGTGGATAATTTCGACATTTTCAACTGGTGGAAGGAGCATGCATCAGTCTTCCCAGATTTGGCACACATTGCTCGTTCGATCTTGTCAATTCCAGTTTCAAGTGCAGCAAGTGAGCGAGACTTTTCCACAGCTGGATTTGTGATCCAAGAGCGCAGAAGCCCGTTGAAACCAGGGACAGTGGATGGCATTCTTTTTCTGCATAGCAATTTAAAGAGACACTGAGTCGGAAGTTTGCTTCAAAGTGGCAAGGATGTTGACTGCAACACTGCATTAGTTTGTTGGCTGCAGTGCATCCTACTCTCACTCATGCCATGGTTGCCACTAAAAAAAAGAGTATTTTTTACATTTGGTTTATCTTTTTTCTTGCACATGTGTTTTGATGTTTACAGTGGTGGATTAGTTACTTTCCTGCCAGAATGTTCACCTTTGGGTCTATATTTGTTTATTAATCCATGCTATTTTGCTCTCAGGCAATCTATTGGCCAGTCACTTTAGGTTCTAATATGTTGCAGGATAACAGTGGCTACAGAGATGTTACTGAGAATGTTAAGACTGTTAATTTGTTTTAATATTGGAATATCTGGTCTGAAAATTCTCAAAGTGGAATATTTTTCAGGTGCCTACTAGTCACAGTTTTGTGGCATGAACCAGATCTACCTCAGTTTATGAACAGTATTTTATGTGTTGTGTCACTGTACTGGTTTACTTGCACTGATTTATTTTTGTATTAGCCAGCCTGGCTGTAATGACACAGAGACATGCTTTTTGTTTACCTCTTTTGTTTTAATTTTTGAGCTGGACTTAAAATTCGACTTTCATTGTCCATAAGGGCAGTTAAAAAACAGTATTCTGTCAGTAGCCCATACTGCCTTAAATAAATTGATGTGATGCATTCATTCAGTTATGAATTTTTGTTTTTGTATATGATTGTTAAAGTAGATGGCTTAATAATTGAGCTCAAACGAATCTTTTCAGTTAGTTGAGCAAACTACAGAAAAATAACACAATTTGTGATTGGACGAGAGCATCAAACGGTCTGCCACCGTCTAACAAGCGCCACTTCCAAAACAGTTAATAGCTATTTAGATATTTGAGAAATAAGTGGATAAAACGTACAACTATCACTTTGTAATGTTCCTGAAGTGTTCAAACATTACAGAGTGTTTCCCTGATGGATTACTTTTCTCCTCGATGGATTCTAAAACATGTCACGGCTCGTAACTGCCGAACGCCGCTCAAGTCTGGACAGAAAGTACGTCTACTATTACACACGTAAAGTTCCCTCTAAGAGATTAAAAGTTTAAAAGCATTAAACGTAACAAACGAGTGGTTTTACAGTTGTATGGGAGAAGAACACGCAGTGTTGATGATTCATGACTGAAGTCAGGCTTTTATTGGAAGAGCTGCTTCTTTCAGGTGCGTTGTTTACTCACTGGCACCTTAACTGTGGCGATATGCTGTTCAGTATTCAGACAATATGACCCAAAATGATTATTTTAAATACAGGTTACGGGTCGGGCTGCGGGTCGTGGTTCAACGGGTTGAATCAGGTCGCGGTACTAATCGGGCTGATGCGCGGGTTTGCGGGTCGGTTGCGGGTTTGTACGTCCCCGGGTCGGGTCGGGGCGGATCTTGAAAATTGGACCCGTGCAGGACTCTGCTGTCCGGAGCTCCAGGGTGATGACTGATTGCCTGAATGAAGACAGCTGTGCAGCCGTGCTTCACACAGGGCACTTTCTGGAGAAGGGAGAGAGAGAACAGTGAGGATTTGGGGATGTCAGGGAGGAAAGCAGAGGGTGAGGGGGGAATCCTGACAGTAGTGACTTATTGTCCGCGCTTCTTCTGCGCCCCTTCTTTTCGTTTGTGGGCCAGCCAGCTCTGCACGCCTTCTGGATATGTCCAGTTTTGTTACATTTATGACATCTACTGTCCTTAAAGTAGCAGTCACTGGCGCAGTGATTTTTGCCTTTGCACCTGCAGCACTCTTTTTGTTCTGACGGCTGTCTCTGTTTTTCTCTTACCTTGTGGACAGAAACAGTAGCGCAGTCTCCCTTTCTCAATTGCTGCACATCCCGGTGCGCCATTTCCATGTTCATCGCCAGTTCCAGGGCTTTTGCAAAAGTTAGTCCATCTTCTGAGAGCAACTTCTGCTGGCAAGCTTCATTAGTAATCCCACTGACGAAACCATCACGCAGGGCCTCATCCAGCCGGTCTCCAAAGTCAAATTTTGCGGCTAACTGCTGTAGCTCCGCTGCGAACTGAGAAGCCGACTCGTTACTCTTCTGTACACGCTTGCAAAATCTGAAGCGCTCTGCAATGATCAGCGGTTTTGGCTCATAGTATCCTTTCATGACGTCCACAATCAGTTGGAAACTCTTATCTTTTGGTTTCTCCGGCTGAACAAGATTGCGTAAAAGTCCAAAGGCAGAAGCCCCCATGGAACTCAAAAGGGTCGCCACCTGTTTGTCCGCCGCCACACCGTGTGCTACGAAAAAGAGCTCCATGCGCTCCACATAAGCAGACCACGACTCAACTTCAGGCTTGAACTCGCCCGGTCCTGCAAAGGTCGACATTCTTCCTCGTCCAGTTTATCTCGTCGCCAATTATGTGGTGTATTTCCAATAACGACGCGGTTGCACATGTTTAACAACTTTACTGGCAAGCGAAGGAGACATCATTCATCACTGTCAGCACATGAGGAGATGTAAGCACCTTACAGAGCATGCACAGCGTATTCAAGGTACGGCAAGCCTATAGGGTCAATAAGTAACAAATGAATACTGTAATTTTGCAGTATATCACAGATGATGATCCGTGTTTTAGACCAACCGTAGCTTGCAGGCACAGGGAACGGCAGCACACTCTCTGGCACCAGCACAGAGCGAGAGAGAGACACGCGCTGCATATGACAGGTGTTCACCGGCGCTGCATCACACTGCTACATTAATTTGGAAACTCATAATAGTGGTCTTTTGGGAATCAGAGAGAACTGAGAAAACTGCACCAAGTTTTCAGTGATTAAAAGTTACTTCTGTGCATGTTGTGATGCTTGCAGCAGTGCTTGGATGCGGGTCGGAACAGCAGCGGACAGCATAGAGCCTCTTAAAACTTACCGGACTTAAAAAGACAGTGCTCAAGAATAACTTACAATGGATGTTCAGTAGAACTCAGAATGACGCTCTCAGGTGTGGTCTTTTAAAGGATTTCTTTTGCATGTCATGAACTCAGAAGAGGGTTTGGACTGACTTCCGTTGGGGAGGGCTGAGGTCCAGAGGTCTGTGGCAGAGTTCCAATTTTATATAATTAGGGTCCGGGCACCGCGGTGCCTAGGACCCTATTGAAACCCTAGGGTTTATTTATTATTCTTTTACGACATTTTAAATTGCATTTTTGGCGGCCTTATCATACCCCAAAACGTGTGAAATTTGGCATGCACATCAGGACTGGCAAAAAATTTGGTATTTTATGGGAGTTGTGTATGTGTGTGGCAGAGTGGCTCCATAGCGCCCCCTGCAAAACTGAAAACAGTGGTCATTAGGCCAACTGCCACAACGTTTCATCTGCAGCTGCAATATTTGGGAGGCATATGCAGCACATCAGGACACATGAAAAAGTCAATCACAGTCATCCCCTAAACCCTACAGGAAGTCGGCCTGTTAACTGTTTAACTTTTGTGATGAACTGCTCCTAGGGGGTAAGTCCAAGAGACCTCAAATTTGGCCAGCATATACAATAGTCCTACCTGATGAAAATTTATCAAAGTTTTTTTAATAAGTCAAAAGGTGTGGCCATGGCGGCCTGCAAAAATATTGATTCGTCACCATGAAACAAGAAGTGGTGTCTAACTCTGCTGAACATGCTCCAATCTGTCTGAAACTTTACATGTATGATCAGAGATCTGTACTTGACAATATCCATGTGGTTATATACTTGTCGTATACGGCACTCTGGAATCAAGAGTTGCAGCTTCTCCAGCTCCCTACGGGTAGGTAGTGTGCTCACATGGCCAAGCGCTTCATGTACGACCCGCACCACTTCTTCCACGTACTTCTCTGGGACAATTTTTCTTTTAGGGGTTTGGTCCCATTCCTCGATCCCGACAGCAATTCTTCTCTTCTGGACGAAACGATCTACCTCGTCGTTTCCCAATCAGTGAGCCCCCCAATCTCGTCTGGACTCTCTGGTGCTTCAATTACTCATTTCCTTAGTGACAGCTGCCATCCTCTACAGCCGCTTCTCTGCCTCTGCAGCCGGGGTGCCTGCAGCTGATGTGGCCAACTCTATTTTTGGCCTTACTTCCTCATCTGCGTCTGAGCTCTCACCCTGCGATGCAGCATGTCCTGTAACTCTCATTTCCTCATCTGTGTCTCTTGCAGACAGTTGCTCCATCCCTCTCCTACCAGTACAATCTGGATCTGGTACACCGGAGTGGAACCTGGGTGAAGCTCTGCGAAGCGGACTCTTACCACTTCACTGATCGTTGTTTCCCCGGGCACTGGGGTTTTGGAGGATGAATCTTCTTCCTCTGATTCATCGGAGCCTCCGACTTTCGCGTCTTCTTGAACTGGCTCTTTTTCTTCGGCAGGGACGAGTACATCTTTCTCTGGCTGGCCCTCAGCCATCGTCTTTGTCGTCTCGAGTTGTCTGCTTCCTCAAAACCTCTCGTAGGACCGTTGAGCAGGGATGAGTGCAGACTCTGTCTGGCTGCTCCGCTGTGCCTCTTTCCTGGGGTGCGCTGGCCCAAGGTCACTGCGGCTTCTTCTAGCCTGCGGTTCTCACTGTACCTCCCGTCAGGCGTGATGATCCCGTGTCTCTCTGTCGGCTGATCACCCGTGCTGTGGATCCTTGGTCAGAAGGTCTCGTCCTTTTCCTTCCCCAATCTCCGCAGCTGTGGACCCTCGGTCAGAAGAGATTCGCCCTCTCTTCCCCAGTTTCCACTGAAAGGCTCTGGCTGTTGATTCTAGGTGTCGGTCTGGACCCTCAGAATCTTCTTTTGGGCGCTTCTCTCTTAGTCGTAGTCAAGCCCTGCCCAGGGACGCCATGTCGGTCAGTATCATCTGACAGGAGTCCCTTTTTAGCGTCTGTCTTAGTCGAGCCCTGCCCACCCAGGGACGCCATGTCGTTCAGTATAGCCTTCTTTAACCCTTGCCTCAGGTTAAATCAGGACCAGCTCTCCGTTTAAAGGGTTAGATTCTATCTGCCTATTAGTATTCCACCTAACAGGTTTCAGCAGAATAATTAAGCTGGTGTCGAGGAATACTCGCCTAGGTCCTAACTGTCTTCTTCCAAACGTCTTACCCCTCTTACTCCAATAAATACTCTCTTACTAAGCAGCCCTCCTAAGTAGTAGAATTGATTTATTGAACACGTTTGTTAACGACAGCTTTCCTCTTAAAACTGTGGCACTTGTTGATATTCCTAGGTTCGTTTTAGAGGTTTGGATAACTAACCCCAGGGGTAATGTTTAAATAACTAGTTGGATTAAAGTAACCTTTAAGAACCATTAGATTTAATGCACACAATCAACTTAACTTTTTACCACTATGCAGAATAGGTGAATCATAATCATTTCATTAGACTTCTCTTTAAATGCAATATAGCGTTTTATTAAGCAATTATTAGCAGGGGCACAGCATTATTCATGATTAAACAATTTAATTATTTCTGATTATTTCTAACTTAACTAAATTAAACTAAGCTGAGCGTACCTAAGAATCTTCTCTAATTAGTAAATTTAGGAGAGAGAGCGGACAGCCAGGCCTTAGCTGCCACGCCCGGTCTTCACCTGCATCTAGTTGAACTCCTCTGTGGACCAGCAGACTCGGTACGAAGTCTTCTTTGTGGGCAGAGGGTGTTCTTCATAGGCAGGGGGAGTGGAGAGGTCCCGATAGCCAATCGTTGGTCTGGCAGTTATCTTTAGTAGCAGCTGGAACACAAGTGCGGCGTCTCAGCTGTCTTCTCAGTCGGGTGGTGGTGGAAAGCCCCCGTCTCATCAGGCTGTGGTGGGTCACTGGGTCCTCCAGCCCCTGGAGTGGAGCAGCCCTCTGCTGCTTCCTCCTGTGCCTCTCTGGATGTCGTAGGTGCTGTCTTCTCTTCATCTCTGCAGGGTAACTGTAGACCTCTCAGGACTCTCCTTCAGCAGAGTGTGGTCTTCGCTTGTTGAACAAAGTCAGAAAAAGACTTTGCCTCCAACGATGTTCTCAGCGAACTCTGGAGCCTAAGTCCTGCGTTGTCTTCACGTCTCTTGGGCAAAAGGGTCCGGTGAAGATTCTTCAGAACTCTGGCGATGCTCCCCGGCAGCTCCGGCGAGCAGCATCTCCCCCTCCAGGGGAGAACTCCGAATTCAGTGTCTGTGTCTCTGGGTTTTATACCCTAGCTCGGCTTCAGCTCAGCACATACACATTTTCACACACAATTCTAACTAATAGGTACGCCCAGGTAATTAATTCATAGGTTTAAGACACAACCTTCTTCCTATCACGCATACATCATTCTTTCCATCTTTTCTGTTAACACATCCACTTGTTACACACACTTCAGTTGTCATGACAATGTAGGCCTGAGCCCATCCTGTCATCCTGTGGAAACTCCAAGTTCCTCATTTCTGAGGAGACTTCTGCTTTTCCCATCCTGTCTGCATACAGCTCAGAACAGCACAGATTACTTCCATTCAAAACTCACTTAGTTACACTGAATCACTTCTTTAAATAATTTTTCTTAGCATGATCAAATAACTTATTTTAAATCATTCTCTTCTATAGCAATCATCATTTCCAGAATATATATCAGCCTATTAAAATCATTCTTGCATCAAGCATAAGCATAATCATGTGGTTAACTTATATAGTTTCTCATTTTAACTTTTCATTGGTTTGCTTAAAGCTTTTATTTAGGTGGTGGTTGCTCCTGGGATCTCAAATAACTAGGCCCCACTTGACAATGTTCATGGAGGTCTAGATGTTCACAGAGGTCTAGATGTTCATAAAGGTCTAGGTGTTCATAGAGCTCTAGATGTTCATAGAGGTCTAGGTGTTCATAGAGCTCTAGATGTTCATAGAGGTCTAGGTGTTCATAGAGGTCTAGGTGTTCACAGAGCTCTAGATGTTCACAGAGGTCTAGGTGTTCATAGAGGTCTAGGTGTTCATAGAGGTCTAGGTGTTCATAGAGGTCTAGATGGTCATAGAGCTCTAGATGTTCATAGAGGTCTAGGTGTTCACAGAGCTCTAGATGTTCACAGAGGTCTAGGTGTTCATAGAGGTCTAGGTGTTCATAGAGGTCTAGGTGTTCACAGAGGTCTAGGTGTTCATAGAGGTCTAGATGGTCATAGAGGTCTAGATGTTCATAGAGGTCTAGGTGTTCATAGAGGTCTAGGTGTTCATAGAGCTCTAGATGTTCACAGAGGTCTAGGTGTTCACAGAGGTCTAGGTGTTCATAGAGGTCTAGGTGTTCACAGAGGTCGAGGTGTTCATAGAGGTCTAGGTGTTCATAGAGGTCTAGGTGTTCATAGAGGTCTAGATGTTCATAAAGGTCTAGATGGTCATAGAGGTCTAGGTGTTCGCAGAGGTCTAGGTGTTCACAGAGGTCTAGGTGTTCATAGAGGTCTAGGTGTTCATAGAGGTCTAGGTGTTCATAGAGGTCTAGATGTTCATAAAGGTCTAGATGGTCATAGAGGTCTAGGTGTTCACAGAGGTCTAGGTGTTCATAGAGGTCTAGATGTTCATAAAGGTCTAGATGGTCATAGAGGTCTAGGTGTTCACAGAGGTCTAGGTGTTCATAGAGCTCTAGGTGTTCATAGAGGTCTAGGTGTTCACAGAGCTCTAGATGTTCACAGAGGTCTAGGTGTTCATAGAGGTCTAGGTGTTCACAGAGGTCTAGATGTTCATAGAGGTCTAGATGGTCATAGAGGTCTAGGTGTTCATAGAGCTCTAGATGTTCACAGAGGTCTAGGTGTTCATAAAGGTCTAGGTGTTCACAGAGGTCTAGGTGTTCATAGAGGTCTAGGTGTTCATAGAGGTCTAGGTGTTCATAGAGCTCTAGGTGTTCATAGAGTTCTAGGTGTTCACAGAGCTCTAGATGTTCACAGAGGTCTAGGTGTTCATAGAGGTCTAGGTGTTCACAGAGGTCTAGATGTTCATAGAGGTCTAGATGTTCATAGAGGTCTAGATGGTCATAGAGGTCTAGATGTTCATAGAGGTCTAGGTGTTCATAGAGGTCTAGGTGTTCATAGAGCTCTAGATGTTCACAGAGGTCTAGGTGTTCATAAAGGTCTAGGTGTTCATAGAGGTCTAGGTGTTCATAGAGGTCTAGGTGTTCATAGAGCTCTAGATGTTCACAGAGGTCTAGGTGTTCATAGAGGTCGAGGTGTTCATAGAGGTCTAGGTGTTCATAGAGGTCTAGATGTTCATAAAGGTCTAGATGGTCATAGAGGTCTAGGTGTTCATAGAGGTCTAGGTGTTCACAGAGGTCTAGGTGTTCACAGAGGTCTAGGTGTTCACAGAGGTCTAGGTGTTCACAGAGGTCTAGGTGTTCACAGAGGTCTAGGTGTTCACAGAGGTCTCGATGTTCATAGAGGTCTAGGTGTTCACAGAGGTCTAGATGTTCATAGAGGTTTAGGTGTTCATAGAGGTCTCGATGTTCATAGAGGTCTAGGTGTTCATAGAGCTCTTGATGTTCATAGAGGTCTAGGTGTTCACAGAGGTCTAGGTGTTCACAGAGGTCTAGGTGTTCATAGAGCTCTAGATGTTCACAGAGGTCTAGGTGTTCACAGAGGTCTAGGTGTTCACAGAGGTCTAGGTGTTCACAGAGGTCTAGATGTTCATAGAGGTCTAGGTGTTCATAGAGCTCTTGATGTTCATAGAGGTCTAGGTGTTCACAGAGGTCTAGGTGTTCATAGAGCTCTTGATGTTCATAGAGGTCTAGGTGTTCACAGAGGTCTAGGTGTTCATAGAGCTCTAGATGTTCACAGAGGTCTAGGTGTTCATAGAGGTCTAGATGTTCATAGAGCTCTAGGTGTTCACAGAGGTCTAGGTGTTCACAGAGGTCTAGGTGTTCATAGAGCTCTTGATGTTCACAGAGGTCTAGGTGTTCATAGAGGTCTAGGTGTTCATAGAGGTCTAGGTGTTCATAGAGGTCTCGATGTTCATAGAGGTCTCGATGTTGGTGTTCACAGGGATCTAACCTTGTCTGGTGGAACTTTCCACAGATCAGATTCTACAGATGTTAGAGGCTCATCAGTTGGTGAAGGAGGAGGTCAGCATCTCAGTCCATCCATCCAGTGACTGACTGAATATTTTGTGTTCAGGGGTTGAAGGGACCTCATGGACCAACAGGACAGTCGGGTCATCCTGGTCCAGCAGGACTACCAGGTCTGCCTGGAGACTCTGGACTCCCGGGACAAGGTTGGTGACAGAAGACGACTAAAAAAACTCTGAGTTCTGCTGTGGATGGAGAGGTGGATGGAGAGTTTCCTATAAACGTTTTCTACACGTTGCTTAAAGAAAAATGTTCATGACCGACAGCCTGAGTGACCACAAACATCTTGGTGGTTTTCAGGAGATCAGGAAATCTCAACCGATCCAAAAGGAGCAGATGAGTGGATGTAGTCAGTAGATGTTATCATGCTGCAGGTGTTGTACAGGTGAGCTCAGGTGACTCACTGTGTTGCTTCCAGTGTTCGTCCTTCCAGGTCTGCAGGGAGAAGCAGGAAGTCCAGGTCCAGCAGCCGAATGCAGCTGTCCACAGGTTCAGACGTCCCAGAGACTGAAGGACCGAATCCAGACGGTCAGTAGGATCATTAGAACCCTGTTGGAGTGAAGGCTGTCGTCATAATCAGTACTTTAACTGATCAGTCTGATGGAGTGACGTTCAGCTGAAGTCAGGAGGGAAATAAATTCAGACTAAAGTGTTTGTTTTTGAAGAAAACATCTAATGGTTCAAATAATTACTCGAGTAGTTTACTGAAGTGTAGTTTAGAAATACTTTAACAGTTTTTAAGCTGCTCTATAATAATAATAAGAAGAAGAACATAGTTTAATATTTAAATATGTCCACAAACTGACACATGGAGACAGACTGTGGATGAATAATCCTTCAACCAATCAGTTCACTAAATGTTTCAGCAGAACATTTCTGTTTATTTCAGTCTGAAAATAATTTGGAAAAACAAACAAAAACTTTTATGATATTTTGGACCACTTCTAATAATTTTGGGCAATTTTTAACTGCCTCTAGACAAGTTCCAAGTCATTCTGGACCATTTTTAAGTTATTTTGGAACATTTTTTAAATCATTTTATACTTTTTTTTGGGCGGCATTTTGGAGCATTATTAAGGCATTTAGGGCATTTTAAAAATTATTTTGGACATTTTTTAAGTCATCGGGATAATTTTGGAATAATTTTGGAGATTTTGTAGACATTTTGGACAATTTTTAACTGACTTTGACAAGTTTCAAGCCACTCTGGATGATTTTTAAGTTGTTTTGGACCATTTTTAAGCCACATACGGCAGTTTCTTTTATTTTATTACATTTTTTATACTGATTTTGTGCAAGTTTTAAGTCAATATGGACAATTTTTAAGTTATTTTGGACAATTGTTTAAATATTTTTCAACATTTTTAAGGCATTTGGGGCATTAAAAAATGATTTTGAACAAATTTTAAGTCATTTTGGATATTTTTTTAAGTTATTTTGTTTAATTTGGAAAATAATTTTGGACTTTTTTTGGCATTTTAGACCAATATTTAGGCATTTAGGACAAATTCTTTAAAGACGGAAAAATGCTGACAGGTTTCAGGTCATTTGTACATTTTCTAAGTTACTTTGGTTTATTTTGGATCCATTTTTGGAGCAGATATCAAACTGAACTGAAGGTGTGACCGTCCAGAAAAGAAACTACAAATAAACCTCTGATATCTGCTGGTTTGTTCTCGTCTCCATGAGCATCCAAATGAATAAATGGGAATCCAGCAGCCTGAATAAGCCCTGAACTGTCTTTTCACGCTGCAGCAGCTGCTGCTGTCCTTACCTGTAGTTTGAACAGGTGTGACTGAACGGCTCCCTCTAGTGGAGAATCTGTAGCCTGTTAAATATGGAAGCTCTGAAGGTTTTCAGATGTTCACTGAACAAACATGTTATTTCTGTGCAGGTTTTTATCGCAGACGGGGAGAAGGAGATGAGGAAGCTTCGGTCGGAGAACGTGATGGTTCTGAGAACAGACAGAAAAGCTCTTTACATTTACACCGAATCCCAGTGGATCAACGTTCTGGTAACGAATGACGGAGACACACGACATCAGCATGGAAGAAAACTCAGAAAACAATCAAAAACACACAGTTACAGAGTTTTTCCTCCTCAGAATAATGAGTCTGTCCAACTTTATCGAGCAGAAATCTGAACTTTTTCCTGTTATTTCTGAAAATTTGATGTACAAAAATGACTATTATGATTAATTAAATCGAATCTTAAAGAACAAAAGTGGTCAAAATGAATTCCTGTATTTCTAATGATTATTTCTTTCTTCTCGTTCCATCAGGAGGACCCCCGACACTGATCCAGCTGATCGATGGACGTCACATCAGACAGCATCTTATTCTATTTACAGTCTGATGATTTATGTGCAGCATGTGCAGCATTTCATCCACTAAACAACTGTTTCTGGTTACACAGTTAAACGACCCTTAACTCTGTGTTCTTCCCTGTAATTTGACTTGTTTTACTCCCTAAATCTGTGATATTTCTTTATTCTACTGCCCTGTAGATGCTGCTGCAGTGATCCAACAAAGAGATCAATAAAAGTCTGATTCCTGCCTCTAACCTCCACATCAGAGCCGACTGTGTTTAATGCTTCCTGTTTGTTTTATATGAGCAGACTTACATCTTTGTGTCCACACACAATCAAACCAGGCAGTTTATGAAGGGAAACAAAGGTTCTGGAGGTAAAATGAAGAAATACTGAATGTTCTAAATGCTCAAAAATCTGGATAACACTCCAAAGAATCCATCATATGCGTAATAATGCTCTAAGGTATCATGAACCTGGATATTTACATTCTCATGTACTGATTCTGTGAATACCACGTCCTCCTCATGCTTCCATTAAGAACAATAAAGCTGCAGATTCAGCTCCTCTCTTCAGAATAAAACTTGTCTCTGTTCAGTTTTTACACTTCACTGTCAGCAACACAGTATTTATTTCATCCATTTATTACATGTGTTTACACATCTTTACAGTTCAGAATTGTTAAATAATGTAGTTTTTATTCTGCACTAAAGGAAAGCTCTTGACCTGAATGTGTTGATGTTTAAATGCTGCATATCTGCTATAAATAATGGCATCATGTACTCTACTATCATTCTGCTACAACAGCAGAGATGAAGTTAAATGTGATAAATGAACCCCTGAATACTAAGAACAGAGAATAATAAACGGTTGAAACTGTAGGTCTGAGCTTCCATCAGAGGAAGTTAAACAGGAAGTGGTTCACTGAGGATGTCGTCCATTCAGTCTCCTTCTTCACAACCACATGAGGTTTTCTTTCTGTTGGCTTCACTCAGAAGATCCTCACAGTGAACATGAGACACCTGAGATGAAGACAGACGTCACAGCATCAGCATCAGCATCAGCAGCAGAGGTTCATTTTAAAGGGACCCTGAACAGATTTCCTGTTTCATAGAGTTTTCCAAGCACTGAAAGACAAAAAGGCCTGCAGTCACTTCAGCTTTAGGAGAGGATTTTATTCTTCAGCTCATCTGTGCTGTAATTTAAATGTAATAACTGTAGTGTTCATCATTACTTTGGTCATATTCTGGGAGTTTATTTTTCCAATCTCCACTGCAGTAAGAAGTCCTACAACATGTGAATCAGTCATTAAACAGCGTTAACCATTAGAGCAGGGATGGGCCACTTTAAGGACAGAGAGGGACACATTTTTCCCTCAACACCACCGGGGGCCACACTGTATCTGTGAGTTTTCATCATCGTCTGCTTCATATAAATGTCAGAGGTTTGTCTGAGAGAGCTGGACATTCCACAGCACGAGTTTTGTCCTCTTTGTCTGGAACAAGGACCGTCTTCCTGGCATCCAGCAGCTGTGAAGACAATCAGTACAGGAAATCAATACATTTACTAATGTAACAGAAAAATGATGTCATAGTGACCGGCAATATTATTCTAACCACATTTTATTTACAACACACAATGGAATGAATCAAACTAGTATCTCTTACACTCTTTCTTCTCTGGTAACTCCGGGCAGAAGACTTCATGACCTCCACCTGATCCACCAGTAGTTCCTCCATAGAGTTTCAAAATGTGTTTAACAAGCAGCTGGAAAACAGTTAAATGAAGCCGTTATTAGCTTTATTATTATTATTTCCTGCTGTTTTCAGTTCATTAGCTTTTGTTGCTGTTGATAAAGTTCAGATAACTTGGAAAAGTTTTATACAGGATACTTATAGAAAGACATCTGTCTCCACATCCTCCACATCTGGACTTGCAGTCAAAGTCTGAACTAAACATGTCCACTGCCTCATTGTGAGGGGAGCCCAGTTTGTGAAAAATAAATCAGAACATTCATTTACTACTCACAGCAGAACAACGGTGGAGTCAACTGTAAAGTCATTTAAAACAGTTTGAAATTAGCAGACACAGTTTGAATGAATGAATGAATGAATGGTTTACAATCTACAGTACAACAACTGTGTGCATTCAGCTGACTGTTACCGACCCGTTTCTGTTGCCGCCGATCCGTGGTTGGGCAGCCTCGGGTAGTGCTAGCCCGCCTAGCTTAGCACGGCTCGTTGGTGGTAACTATAGTGTTCTGCCTTCTAAAGAACTGCCAGACGAAACATCCTTTTGGAGCATTTATTACCGGAGCTTGGAACACCATCAGCATTAGCAACCATAGCCACGTAGCAACCAGGCATAACCCCCAGCTTCCGGGGTCCACCCCTTAATACCATCCGGCTCACCTCGTAACGTTATTTTAACACAGAGACATTTCTAATAAACAACTTAGATTTTCAATTCAATTCAATTCAATTTTATTTATATAGCATCAATTACAATCAAATTGCCTCAAGACGCTTTACAGAACCCAAATGCCTGACCCCCAGAGCAGCCCAAAGGAGACAGTGGCAGGAAAACACCCTTTTAACAGGGAAGAAACCTCGAGCAGAACCCGGCTCTATATAGGGGGGACCCATCTGCCTGCTGGCCGGGGGGGTTGAGAGGGACAGAGGAGGGCAAGGGGGAGGGATGGGAGAAGAGGGAGGGGTGGGAAAGCAAGGAAAACACAACACACATTTGGATACATGCATGACAGGATATGTGACACAGACAAAGTATAAGCTAACATTGAAAACTGACTCATAGTTTACTCTGATGATGTACGGCTCTGACATTAAACATACTCCATATATAGCTAGCAGTAAAATTCAAACAGTATGTAAGTTAGCATAACAGTATAGTGAAGGCGATGCAGAGTTGACTGGTGGAAAAAGGGGAGCTGGAAGCAGAGGGCTGGAGGAAGGTCAGCAGCAGCATCCCACAGTGGACATGATGGAGACTGGACCAGCTGGTGGAACATCAACCACAGATCTGAAGCATCCAGCTCTGGGACCAGGGACACTCAGAGAAATAGCACAGGGGGAAACAGAGTGAATGTACTGCAATAACGGTATACATATTAAATGTAAAGGTAGATAGAGAAGGGCTCAGTGCGTCAAGAAAAGTCCCCCAGCAGCCTATAGGCCTATAGCAGCATGACTAGAGGCAGAACGAAGGGACGTCCAAGAGGGAGTCAGCTGTGCAAATGAAGACACAAGCCGAACCCCTGTGGGTCACCCAGTCAGCCCCAACTATAGGATTTGTCAAAAAGGAACGTTTTAAGCCTGGTCTTAAAAACAGAGAGGGTGTCTGCCTCCAGAACCCAAACTGGGAGCAGGTTCCACAGGAGAGGAGCTGATAACTGAAGGCTCTGCCTCCCATTCTACTTTTAGAAATTCTAGGAACAACAAGTAAGCCTGCAGCTTGAGAGCGAAGAGTTCTACTAGGATAATATGGTACTATCAGATCTTTAAGATATGATGGAGATTGGTTATTAAGAGCTTTATATGTCAGAAGAAGGATTTTAAATTCTATTCTGGATTTAACAGGAAGCCAGTGAAGAGAGGCAAGTATAGGGGAAATATGATCTCTTTTGCTAACTCCTGTCAGTACTCTCGCAGCAGCGTTTTGGATCAACTGTAGATGTTTGAGAGAGCTATTTGGACAACCCGATAATAAGGAATTGCAATAGTCAAGCCTGGAAGTAACAAAAGCATGAACTAATTTTTCTGCATCACTCTGAGACAGAATGTTCCTGATTTTTACAATATTACGCAGGTGAAAAAAGGAAGTCCTACAGACTTGCTTTATGTGCGAGTTAAAGGACATGTCCTGGTCAAAAATAACTCCAAGATTCCTCACAGTAGTACTGGAGGCCAACGTGATGCCATCCAGAGTAACTATTTGCTTTGAAAGCGAGTTTCTAAGATGTTTGGGGCCAAATACAATGACTTCAGTTTTGTCAGAATTTAGCAGTAGGAAGTTAAAAGTCATCCAGGTTTTAATGTCCTTAAGACAATCTTGCAGTCTAGCTAACTGATCAGTTTCATCTGGCTTCATAGATAAATAAAATTGTGTGTCATCTGCATAACAATGGAAGTTAATACAATGCTTCCTAATAATATTGCCTAAAGGAAGCATGTATAATGTGAAAAGTATCGGTCCTAAGACAGAACCCTGAGGAACTCCATGATTAACTTTAGTATGCTCAGAAGAGTTATTGTTGACATGCACAAACTGGAACCTATCTGATAAGTAGGATTTAAACCAGTCCAGTGCTGTCCCTTTAATGCCAATTAAATGTTCTCGACGCTGTAATAAAATGTTGTGGTCGATTGTGTCAAACGCTGCACTAAGATCTAACAAAACAAGTATAGAGACTAGTCCATTATCTGATGCTATGAGAAGGTCATTAGTAACTTTCACTAGAGCTGTTTCTGTGCTATGATGCACTCTGAAGCCTGACTGAAACATTCAAACAAATTATTCCTTTGTAAGTGTTCACATAATTGATTTGCAACTGTTCTTTCCAGAATTTTAGAGAGAAATGGTAGGTTGGATATCGGTCTATAGTTAGCTAACACATCTGGATCTAAAGTGGGCTTTTTAAGCAAAGGTTTGATGACAGCAACCTTAAAAGCCTGTGGTACATAGCCTGTTACTAGAGAGAGATTAATCAGATCTAACATTGAAGAATTAATTAAAGGTAAAATCTGACGATCCTCAGGGCCAGTAACCCCCTAATTAAGTTATTCAGTTGTCAGGGAATCACCGGACCAGCTCTCCATCCTACAGGTCCGGTTCCACCACCCCCTGAGATCTTACTCAGAGGGATGCTGCAGAACTGTTAAGCTGGTAGACGAGGAAAATTCGCCTAGCTCCTCACTGCCTACATCCAGACGCCTAATCCTGCTTCCTCTGATAATTAATTTAACTAAGTAGCCACTTTGGTAAAGTTAAACTTAATCACCACTCACGCCTGTTAATGGCAGCTTTTCCTCTCATAGATCTTGCACTTGGTAAGTTGCTAGGTTTAATTCAGAGATTATGGACATATAGACAACCTCTAGGATATGTTTATACAGGGCCAACCTGACCCCTATAATTTGGTAACCTTTCAGAACCTCTACTGTTGTTATGCACGCAGTAATCTGACTTTTTACATCCAGAGCTAGATGTATAAGTATTCATTCAGGGATAAAAAATAGCACTTGCAATTTGTTGTCTTTAATTGCAGAATAATGTTTTATTAAAATATATTTAGCAGGGCAAAAGCATAAATCACCAGACAAACAAACATTAGATAATATTCAAACCACTCATCATAACTCCTAACTGGTACCATGCTTTCCTAAAAGAAGAGTAATAATCACCCAAAATATGTAATTTGGAGGGAGAGCAGCACGGTGTGGCCACATCCAGCTGCTCACCTGAAACCTGACAGGAACCCAGGGGGGAGCTGGAGAGAGTGTTAGTCCAGATTCAGATCTGCATGGATCCAATTTTGCTGTTTGGGCCAATAAACTTAGTTATAATCCACTCTGGTGTTATTCCTTTGGAAATAATAGAGTCCAGTAATGTTCCATCAGTCAGTGTTAAATCCAGATCCCAGTTCTGTAATCCTCCAACAATGCAGAAAGAGCAGTTCCTTTAATCCATCATTCCATCAGAACAGTTATTCTTTGCAGACGTGGTAATCCTCCCTTGTGCTCAGACTGATGTCTGGATTGCAGCAGGTGGATACCCCACAACAACTCCCACAGATTCCTTCCAACAGAGGCAGACATAATAAGACTCGTCTTCTTTCTGCTCCCTTTCATTCATGTTTGGTGACTGTTGTATTTACATGAAACATTTTTTTGAATTTATTTTACAAATGAATGAAATAAAACAAACAAACATTTTATACCTCACATCTCTCTTACTTTGCATACGTGGTGACATCTTATTCTAATTACATACGTGTTGACGTCACACTTTAACTGACATATGCGATTACAGCAAACATCCTCCCCCCTCTGCACTTGTGCACTTCACCGACCTCATGGCCCCTACGTGCACCAGAGGAACCAGAACCCCCCCAGCTTCCTCTGTTGAGCCCTTTCACCCAGACTCAACCTTCTATTAATGTATGTATTTCATCAGCACAGACCTCCAGTCGGGAAATGGAAGAAGCTGATGTCAGCGTCTGAGATTCACTGCCACCCACACTGCACATTTCTGCACAATGTGCACAGACTTACAAGAAACTCCCCAAAAATATATACAGAGCTAATGAACCTCTACGGGCGTTATTTAATACTAACCTATCTTAGCTCCAGATTACTCACTAGTTCAGTAATCCCTTATCTTCCCAGGGTGATCAGACTCTTCTGTAAACATCTACATTTCACAGTAATCTAAACCTTGAAAGCATTCTCATGTATCTAGTACTAGTAAACCTGAACCTCCTGACCCCTCTGCTAACCAAGGCCCTCACTGCTCCCAGTGAGGTGCTGCCCTCTAGTGGTCACTTCTGATACAAAGGTTCAGGAACATGCATTTGAAGAACACAATCACTCCTCTCCTTCTGAACCCTATCAGACCAGTATTCATCGTTCAACATCAAAGAATGTAAAAAGGACACATTTAAAGAAACAACCAACTTATAAAAATGTATAAAAAAGACATTTTTCCAAAAAGAATCAACCCTTCATTCTTCTGAATGAGGCACTCTTCTGATTTTTACACTGTTTCAAAATTAAAGAAGATAAAAAGTAAAAAAGTAGCATTTGGTTGATTCACACATTCATCAGGTTATAGCGTATAGCATTATAAATCACAGGTTATAATATCATACTGTGCTCTCTCATTCTGCTGCCACTCCTTCATAATCCTATCCTCATGGCTGACTAGGGGATCCCATATCCATGAATACTGACAGTCCACATCCACTGATGATCCTCTGTCACATCCACAGGAACACAGGGACCATGCTGGACAGCTGTTCTCACATCAGTTCATTCTGCAGCACTGACACTCATCTCCACTTCTTCTGCTTCCTGTCAGTCACTGCTGCATGAAGCTCTCCACCTCCCAGTAACATGGTCCAGTCAGAGTCTCTACACACCAGCTGCTGCTGCTGCTTCAACCTCTGGATCATCAGGACACACTTCATCCTCTCAGAACAAACACCGTCCTGATCAGCATCACTTCCAGCTGTAGAGAGAAGAAGAAAGATGAGAGGAGATGAATGAGTTTGATGAGCAGCTCATCAGGACTTCAGACGTGTTCAGAGCAGCAGCTTCATGTTAACGTGTTGGAGTGAACACACTGAGCTCCAAGCTCACACACCTGCACACACTGTCAGCATCAGGTGTGTTTCTCTGCACATTTCACTGCAGTCCACAGTGGAAACAAACTGCTGACAGTCATCAAGCTTCATTACTGCACAAACTCTTCACTCATGGATTTACTGCTGCTCCATTTAAACCAACAGTCTCTGAGTGTCCATCAACATCTCATCTGCTCTGAAAACATCAGCTGACAAACCAACATGGAGGCTGGCAGTCAACACATCTGGATCAAAGCACACACAAGGACACACATCCAGATGTGGCTGCTGGACCTGAGCAGAGCTTCTGCTCTGTACAAACACCTCATGGTTCCTACATGTGATGATGCTGCTGCTGTGAAATAAGAGGCGCTGGTTTGCAGGCTTCAGCTTTATTTCCTCAACACATCAACACATCAACAACAGTCGGCTTCACATCCATCAAACACCATGACAACAAGCTTGTGGCTCCTCTGATTGGCTGACTGCTGTCTCTGTGTTTCTGTCTCCATTCTGCTCTCACAGCTTCACTGAGAAGCTGCAGGTTTACAGGAGACACTGGATCTTTGCTTTGATACTGACTGCGTTTAGTAGAAAACTGCTGGAAGCAGCAGAGACTGATGGAACCTTCTACTGACCTCAGAGTCTTCAGGCTGCAGTCTGGACTCTCCACAAGATCTAACAGATGTTTCACTGATGATTCCTTCAGGTTGTTCCTGCTCAGGTCCAGATGTTCCAGATGGGAGGGGTTGGACTTCAGAGCTGAGACCAGAGAATCACAGCTGATCTTTGACAAACTGCATTCCCTCAACCTGAATAAAGAATCAAAGATGTGTATAAAATCATTGATGATCCATCAGATGTGTTCAGGTTCTGAATGTGCAGATCAACATTACTTTGTCCTCATCAATCAGCTTTTCTCTAAAAGCAGCACAGTGACTTTGTCCTTCTCTTATTGTGGATCATCATCATGTCAGCCTTCTACACACATCATCCACATGTCAGCACAACATTCATCCACCTATTCATGTCCACACATCAGTAACATGCTGCATCATCAACAGGATCAGGATCAGTCAAATAAAACTCAACACAAACCAAAGAAATATTTAGACTTCACTCACTAAACTTTGTCTCTTCAAACTGATCTGAGTTCAGAGGATCTTCTGGATCCAGATGTGACTCTTCAGCTCAAATTACAAACATTCATTTACTTTAACAACTAACACTCAACATTTTCTACACTTTCTGCTACAAACACTCCGCTTTTGTCACAACAAACTCAATTTAGGACAAAAACAGAAAATGTGAAGCAGAGCAGATTTACAGCTTCATGGATGGAAGTTCTGTTGAACAGAAATGAGCTTCAGTTGTCATTAAACACATCAGATCTACAACAGTAACAGACAGTCAGTGAACTGACCTCAGAGTCTTCAGGATGCAGTCTGGACTCTCCACAAAACCACTCAGATGTTTCACTCCTGAATCCTTCAGGTCGTTGAAGCTCAGGTCCAGATGTTCCAGATGGGAGGGGTTGGACTTCAGAGCTGAGACCAGAGAATCACAGCTGATCTCTGACAATCTGCAGCACTCCAATCTGAATAAAGAATCAAAGATGTGAGTTGAGGAGACAAAGTTCCTGCTTGAAATCATTCAGAGTTTCATCATGAGTTCAGAGCTGAAGAAGCTTCAGAAGGTCCAAGTTCAGAAAATGGAAACTCCAAGCAGCTGAAGCCAACAGGATGCAGCTTCAAACAGTCCAACAGAAGCAGTGAAGAAGAGCTCTCATTAATATTAATGACAACATGCTGCTGCTTCAATAAAGACGGAGTGACTTCAGCTCTGAAACTCTGCAGCTCCACCAGTGGCTCCATCCACACAAACTCATGCTGAGCAACAAACACAAGGAAAAACACTCACACATTTATTTCACTTTCTGCTCACAGTCACACAAACACACAAGAAGGAAACGTGGACAAAATGAGGCTCCAGACTCTAAAAGATCTTCATATGTGTGTATTTTCATTCCATCTCTGCAGGGCCAGAGTGCTGAGTCAGGCAGCTGCAGGAATGCAGCGGGACAGGGGGGCAGGAGCCGAGGCAGGGACAGAAGAGGGAAGCTCCCGAATAAATCCTGCAGGACAGAGCAGGCGTAGGGGTCTGTGGTAGAGCAGAGGAGGAGAGCCAGCAGAGCAATGATCCAGCAGAGAGCTGTGGGGTGATCCAGGCTTTAACTGCTGCTGATCATTGGTTGAACTCTGCTGTGCTCTCACCATAGCTTTTTTTTTTTCTTTTTTTTTTTTTGCTCTCACCATAGCTGAGTCCAATCCACCAGGACTGAGAGCAGGCAGCACAGGAGGGAGGGGGCATGACCATAGGCGTCAGTTTAGGGGGGGACGGTGGGGACGTGTCCCCCCCACTTTTTGTCAGGGGTCATTTTGTCTCCAACACATTCAAATTCTTCACATGTAAGCCGTTGTAAACCCAGTTATTTTCAGCAGTATAGAAAATTCCGACGCTCCTGAACGCACCATCCGCACTCGGCCGAGAGTTGCACAGACACGCAGCACACCTTCATGAGGTTTAAAAAAAACAAAAAAAAACACGCAGATGCTAAATTTGCGCCTGTGCCAAGTGGAAGCTCCGACCAGAGGTGTGCAGGGGCAAAATGTCGGCCCGGGAGAATTAGTACTATAGCGGCCCACAGAGCCCTCTACCTGTATGTACCGATAGCTCAACAGGTTGAGCCTCTGCCTTTGGTGCAGTGGTTGTGAGTTTGAGTCCAGCTTGTGGCATTTTGCCGCCGTTCTTCGACAGTTTCTCAAAGTGCTGTGGTCTCCGTCCCCCCTACTTTTAAAAACAAACTGACACCCTTGGCCATGACATGGACTTTATGCCTCACACCGGACCACTTTAGATCACCACCTATTATTATTAAAGTCATGGAATTATAACCTTACATGTTAAGTCTACAATAGCACACTTTTCTGTATAACCTTGTAATTCAGCGTATTTTTCTAAAATAATTCCAATTCAGTGGAAGTAAGGGTTACTTCACAATGAGGATTTATTTCAGCTTAAGTGCACATCTCCACCATTATTATTGACAGCACATGCTTTAACAATATCAGAATCAATATTCTGTTCAAATAAGTGTTCTCAGATATCCAGACCTAAAAAATGAATTAGAACAATCAATAAAAATATTTCCTTTAAATTTTAATAATAAAATAAAGTGTAGCACTTTCTAATAACGCTATCATCTCTTTTTGCTCTGCAAGGAAACAGTTCCATCACAACTTAGATTCCACAAACATGAGAACATCAGTGAAAGGGCAAATCTCCAACACTGTTCTTTACAACATCAGAATGTGTGTGACTGAGGGTGAGCAAATAATCAGAACTATGAACCGACTCATCTTCATCTGTCTCATCCCTCATAACATAATCTATAACTGTGGTTGAGGTTCTGCTGCTGTGATCAGTCCCTGAGGAGACTCTGCTCTGCTTTCACACTTCCTCCAGTTTCCCTGGACTCGCCTGCACCTGATCACAATAAAAAAACAATCTGTACACACATTTTGAATTAACCAATTAAGGTATCTTCAATGGCAAAATTTGCAGGCTTACTTCATTTTACTTTCATTTTATTTCTGTTCATTTGTGGGCTTCCTGTATTTACTATCTTAGTTTTAATGATTCAGAAATAAAACGGGTCACTGCCATTTTTTGTCCACAGAAAGTGGTTTTACTGGAACTACTGCTTGTTCTCTCTGTTCCAACAGCTCACCTGTTCCTTCACTAACAGCAGTAATCCTCTCATCACGACCGGCTCTGCTTCTGACGCTACATCACATTTTAAATATATTCATACTTCTCAGCACAAATCTCCTCTTTTTACAAACCTTCTGATCAGTTCAGGTCAGTCCCATTAATGTAGAGCTGGATCATCTTCTCATATAGAGCAGGTCTACACCACACTCTTCATTAGATTCATTCTAATAATATTCACTCTGGACTTGTGGCTCATGGCTGCTGCTTGGTTCTGGATTTCTTCACACTCTGAGGAGCTACAAGACAAAGTTTCCCAGATATGTGGCGTCCCATCATACTATTATTTAAATTGTATAATGTTATGTGATATGCCACAATGACACACAATTCATTGACTTGATAATTAACTTGAACGGTGGTTTGAAGGCAAAGTTCTTGTCGTACCGTTTCATCGTCCTCGTTTGACGTTTCAAACAGCGAGCTCGTTTTAGTGAAAAAGTCTACGATTTCAGCACAATTGGCTGCATGTGTTTCCAGAGCTTTCCTCTGTTTAATTCTTGCTTTCTTCACACCAGCCCTGCTTGTTCTATTTTCCATCCTTTAAACACCTCTGACTGTGTGGACGGACGTGTTATGTCAGGATGCGCCTGCAAAAAAAAAAATAGAAAAGAAAGGAAGAGCTGCCAGTGGAGGCGGACCAGGGAGCGCTGCAGCAGTATACGTGATCAGACCAGAACACCGGCCCAAAAAACAAAACAAACAAAAAGTGAAGGCCCGCCCTCGCAGCTCAAACATCAGACCGGCCCACTGGGAATTGTCCCGGTCCTCCTGATCCTCCTGACTCCAGGCCTGCATCTCTATAAGTCAGAGTGAATCAAAAACCAAACTGTTCCAACCAGCAGCTCTCAGATCATCATGTGACCACAAACACCTGCATGGAGGAACAAAAGTACGCTACAAAGACACACACATCCTCCAACTACACACTCACACACACACGTTTAGAGTTTCAGATGAACACACCCCCACCACACACACTAAGCTGCTGTAACTCCTATCCAGAAATATTTTGGACGTTTGAGGGACAATCAGTGATCTTCTACTGAGTCTGGAGGCCTGAGTGTGCACGTTCATACATGTGTGTGAGCTGATAGGAGCTCCATCAGCCAGATATGATGTCATGATTTCATATTTAACCCTCAAGCGACCAAGCTGTTCTAGTGACTAAAATGACCGACTGGGCTCATTTATGACCCACTATATGTTACACAGGAATATGTCTACTTTAGTGCCTCTTTCTGTGCTTTCTTACCTGTTCCACTCCACTGCATTTTAAGATGGATATTCTAAAATAACCTTCTTTTATTATTCATGGATTTTAATCATTTCTGACTCAGAGCTAAAGTAAAACCATATGAACAATATGATGCATTGTAAGAACGCAGTAACATTTATTTAGACACGCTTTGTCTGCCACTTCTTTTAAAACTTTATTCCTTTTGTTTCCTCAATAGTAAATCAAAAGTACATAAAAACTAAATGTACACAAACATCTTGTCTGTATGTGTGCAATGTAACATGCAGAGAAGTATTTAGATTAGGGGCGGCTGTGGCTCAGGGTTCAGAGCCGTTCGTCCAATGCAGACACTTTACCCACCTTAGCTCCAGTGCTGCCACTTCCACTGGTGTATGAATGTGTATGCTGTGTAATGTTGGTGGTGGTCAGAGGGGTTGTAGGAGTGGATTGGCAGCCAGTCAGTCTGCCCCAGGGCAGCTGTGGCTAAAAATGTAGGTCTGCCAGCTATAGTGCACTGCAACACACTGAAATATAGCGATTAGAGGTAGAAATAATAAATAAAACTAAGGCCTGCAATAGTGAAAAACCTATACATCTTTCTGGGGTCATAAGTGACCCCAGACAAGTTTCCATTATCCTTGTCACACCAGTAGGCCGATCTCTACAAAAAACTATGAGCAGCTGCAGGACAAGTAGATTGACAAATTCATGGTAGGAAACATTTTCAGATAAAAGATATAAAAACGGCAAATATAATTATATGGCTGGGGTCATAAATGAACCCACTCGGTCGCTTAAGGGTCAAATGAGTCAAACCAGAGAGAAGAAGAAAACAGACATTCCCATGAAGATCCTCAGTGTGGATCAGTAGAACATCAGCCTGATGGCTGCAGTTTAGAGTCACCACAACTTTACATCACATTCATCTCAGCACACAAACAAAACATGATGTCTGACCTCAGAGTCTTCAGGATGCAGTCTGGACTCTCCACAAAACCACTCAGATGTTTCACTCCTGAATCCAGAAGGTTGTTGTAGCTCAGGTCCAGATGTTCCAGATGTGAGGGGTTGGACTTCAGAGCTGAGACCAGAGAATTACAGCTGATCTCTAACAACCAGCACCAATCCAATCTGAATAAAGAATCAAAGATGTGTATAAAATCATTGATGATCCATCAGATGTGTTCAGGTTCTGAATGTGCAGATCAACATTACTTTGTCCTCATCAATCAGCTTTTCTCTAAAAGCAGCACAGTGACTTTGTCCTTCTCTTATTGTGGATCATCATCATGTCAGCCTTCTACACACATCATCCACATGTCAGCACAACATTCATCCACCTATTCATGTCCACACATCAGTAACATCTGCTGACCTCAGTCCACTCTCTCATCAAAGGATCAACATCAAATCTCTTCATTCTTTCATTTATTCCATCACCTTCTGTGGGGAATATTTCGTCACATCTAATTAATATCTTAATCACATTTAATCAAGAATTAATTGCATTAATAATAACTCATGTAATCATCATTTAACTGCATATAACCACAACTTGTTTTATCATATAATCAATTTTATATTAATGTACCATTGAAACTGCAATTTATGATTAACCAATGCAATCAAAATATATTACTAATATGTGTATAATGTGTTACCTCAGCATTGACCTCTCACTCACAAACAAAGGACAGCTTACGTCCGATGCTTTCAGCGCCTGTTCAGGTGTCAGATGCGTTAGGGGGAAAGTACCCCATGCTAACTGCCAGGTATCGCTTACAGAAATAGAATGTGCTGAGATAACAAAACGGTCCATTTCTTAGAAGAGTGAAGTCAGAGAAAAGTGACAGGAAGCACCAACTACTATGAAAGGTCAAAAGGATAAAACTGAGCAGTTTCTAAAAGTAACAATTTGTGAAATATCTTAGGAAAAAGAAACCAAAGAAACATTGAAACTAAAATATAAATTTATAAATTAATAAATAACACATAAAGGAACCAATCTGAACAGCATCCTAAACAACAGTTAAAAGTAGTGGTGGGACGCGATTTAAAACATAATCTAATTTATTACAGGCTTTGTAATTAATTAATCGCAATAATTGCAGTTTTGTTAAACAGCAATATCTGACACAATAAGTGAAGTTTTTCAACTGAAATAAAATTGTGGTTGACAGTTGAATCAATGAATAGACATATACGTGTTTAGAATTTAAAATTTATTTTAAAAAAGGAAAATTAGATGTATAGAAAAAGTGATGTTGATGATTTAAAGTCTGGATTTAGTTTTTTCCACTGTATGGCACATAACATCAGCATAAGTAGTTCAAGGAGCTTCAGAAAGTTGAAAGTCCACGGATTCATTCTGTTTTCATCATTTCTGAGTCTGACAAATGGTGTAATTTTGACGGTTCTTTTTAGAGGAATATACATTTTTATTTATGCATTTTTATGAACAAAAAGTTTCTAATTAAATTATTCAAAGACATATTTTGTTTTCAAGTTATTCCTGCTCCAAGGAGGCAGAGCCTCGATGGAGTAAAAACTTAAACCACAAAAATGTTTGTTTCATTTCCATTTATCTGCGTTTTTCATCTGTCTGCTACATTCACAGATTACTGCTCAATCAAAGTGCAATTATAGCGATTTTATCTAACATTTAAGACTTTTTGTAAACTGAAGCACTGTCTTCTGAAGTGGTCTATTATGGGATGGCTACACCGTTAGCCGTTAGCAGGACTGTTGTAACTAACGTTAGCTCTGGTGCTAACAGCAACATGTTTTACATCGAGGGGATCAGAAAACTCTTTGTTACACAGTTTGCTACAACCACGCTTTTATCCAAGCTGACATCAGGAAGATTTTTACGGGAAAACTTTCTGCCCAACAAGCTCAATGTGATCCCGTCTTCCTTCACTGTTCTCCAGTGTCTGACGTCACTCAGTGCTTCCTGTGCTTCTTCTTCATGGCTACAAACAGACTTTAGCTTCATTAGCGCCACCTACTGGGCTGGAGTGTTCATCAGTGTTACTGGTGTGCCAGACATTAGGGAACTGAGGTGGGTGCAATTAATTGCGTCATTATTTTTAACGCGTTATTTGTGCTGTAATTAATCGAAATTAACGCGTTAAAGTCCCAGCCCTAGTTAAAAATAAAAAGCAATGAGAATCCTTCAAATTAATAGTGGAGATAAACTAAATGAATCTGCCTGATATCAGTGGTTGAATAATTGAATGATTTATATATATCACCTTAGATATAACTTGAACCAACTAAATGATAAAAAAGTAAAGTTTAGATACAGCTAGAAAGAGCTCTCTGTCTTGCACAAGACATGCAGAGCCACACCAAAGTTACTTTGTATCCTAAGACTGACACACACACACACACCAACACAAGTACTCTGATTACAGGATGAAGACGACTCGGACTGTACGAAGCCTGAAGACGACCATGGACTGGATTACTATAGACCAATCAGACAGAGCACATTTCCATTTAAAAACCTCTGTATAACATTAAGCTGGATGCAGCAACTCCAGCTGCGCTGCCAGACAGATTTTACTGGGGCACGTGCCCCAGTATTGATCTGCAGTGCCCCAGTAAAAATTTCACCAATAAAAAAAAAAAAAAAAATCACTTCGAAGTTTTAAGTCTTCATAGCATAGACTACAGCGCACATACTACTTAGTATGGTAATTCATTGCTACTGTATTGACTCCACTCAAACAATGTGCACATGGCTAATTAATATGGTAATTTATTCACGTGTAGACTTCAGCTGATCAGCTGAAGTGGAGAGAGAGAGAGAGAGAGAGAGAGAGAGAGAGAGAGAGAGAGAGAGAGAGAGAGAGAGAGAGAGAGAGAGAGAGAGAGAGAGAGAGAGAGAGAGAGAGAGAGGAGGGGGGGCGATGAGAATCACTGCGTGAGGTAGGTAACGTTAGCCAACAACTTGTTAAATATATTTTTTTGATTTTGATTTGACTCGAACTGTAACTCCTAGATGGATATCAGAAAGTTATTCGCCCGCAGCAGGGATAAAGCAGCGAGGAATGAGAGAGGTAAGAAGTCCTAGCTAGCTAGGCAACATAAGTCTGTCTTAAGTTAATGCTAAGTTAGCTAACGTTATTCACAACGCCTCTCACCCCCTCCACCACACTGAAGGAGCTTTGAGCAGCTCCTTCAGTAGCAGACTGACTGACTAACTAACTAATTAACTAACTAACTAACTAACTACTGCCGCCACCAGCAAGGAGGGAGCACTACCACAGGTCATTCATACCTGCTGCTGTCAGGCTGTTTAACAGCAGCAGCTCAAGGTCTTTTCCTGTGTATATATCACCTGATGTGTGTGTGTGTGTGTGTGTGTGTGTGTGTGTGTGTGTGTGTGTGTATACATATTTTTCTTCTTTATTACTTATCTTATCCTTGTATCAGGACAAACCATATTAATTTGCTGTACAAGCTTCGGGGGAATTTCCAGTGAGTTTCATCATGAAACATAATGTTGGTTATGGTCTGCTGGTTCTGCATCAATGATGATTTTGAGTAAGCTTGTGTTAGTTGACAGATACAGCCTATGGATGGTGCAGTGGTTCTCAAATGGTCTATCTTCAGGAAGAAAAACATTTTCCCTATCATCAAGTCGTGAGCCAAATGTTTAAACCATTCAAGCTTATTTCACAGAAAAATAGCACAGACTTGTCTTGTTAATCGGTTTGTCTTTGACTAAAAGAATCTTGTTTTGTCACCAGAAAAATGGCTTCAGCTAAAGCATCTGGTTTTGTTGCCAGAAAAAATAGTAAAATTTCTGTATTTTTCACCAGAAACATTCCTATTTGCATTTATCAGTAATAGTTTAGAAGTCGAGGGTAAAGTGCACAAGTCGGCCAAATGCATGACCGCAGTACATTTCAGATGGTTAATCAAAGATCTAGACAACAACATAGTCTGATATTATTGAATACTTTAAAGAACTATTTAGGTTTTTTATGTGAATAAGTGCTGAATATGTTTTTTTCTCGCACACTTTGCGCACTCTCATGAATGCTTTGTGCCCCAGGTGTGCCCCAGTACAGTATTAGGTCTGGTGACGCCCCTGAGCAACTCTCCCCAGATTAGTGATTGGAGAACTTAGTTTTCTAGATCAAGCAAGAATCTGTATGCATACATTCTGATCATCCAATGCTTACTAAATATTCCTAAACAAATATTTTTGTTTTTTGAGTCTTCATTGCCTCAGAGTGATTCCAAATAACGAACACACACACAACACTTCTTCTGTAGAAATCAGCTTGCTAGCTTTGTCTCCTTCACATCTTCCAGTGTGTCTTCAACAACAGTCACATGTCATCTGTACATTACAGAGGGATTCTGATTCCTGCTGTCCACACTGACTGTCCACTGCTCTCTTCCTAACACAACTCCACTGGAAGGAATCACTTCATCAGCTCAGCTCACACTAACATCAAGCTTCAGCTTCTGACTCACACTAATCAACTTCCACACTGTTGACAACTAAACTCCTCTTTGACTTCCTGAGGCTCCACTGCAGCTCAGCACAAACACTGTGGAAACACAAACATACTGACTGGATGTGTGGAAGTCACACTGCTGAAGCCTCACATCACTTTCACATCAGCTTTACATTCAGACACACAGCAGGACTGTGGATTCTGTCCTCCATCTGGGAACTCTGCAGTCAGCTGATCAGGGCATTTATTCACACACAACTGTTAGTGACACTAAGAACTCTCCATGTTCATGTGAACACCAGGATGTGCAGATCTGTGATCCACCATCAATGATTATTACTTTGACCTGCTGATAGTCAGGAACATGATGATGATCAGAGTTAATCACAACAAATGACTCCACGTATTCATTTCAACAGCTCAGGTTCCTTTTCCATCTCACAGTTCTGACACAAATATCATGGACTCCAGAAGGAAAACCTGCAGATGGAGGAAATCAGCACCAACATGAACCTGAAGCAGGATTTAACTGAACTGTTAACAGCTGGACTCTGACCTGAGAGACTCCAGTTTACAGTTTGGATCCTTCAGTCCAGCAGAAACACTCTTCACTCCTGAATCCTTCAAGTTCCAGTTTTTACTAAGGTCCAGTTCTTTCAGACTGGAGGATGGAGATCTGAGGACTGAGGCTAGAGCTTCATAGCTTCTCTTTGAGAGTTTACACCTGCTCAGCCTGAGGGAGAATTAACAAAGAACACAAACACAATGTTTCAGTCGTCATGTACAACATTAAACATGATGGAAACAGTTGATGAATCTACCTACTGAGCTTTCTTGGAGGCTTTGACCACTGGCAGCAGCCTCAGAAGAGCGTCCTCTGAACCAGAGTATTTCTTCAGGTCAAACTCCTCCAGATCTTCTCCTGATGACAGTAAGATGAAGACCAGAGCTGACCACTGATCAGGAGACAGTTTATCTGTGGACAGACGTCCTGATCTCAGGGACTGTTGGATCTCCTTCACTAGAGAAACATCCTTCAGTTCATTCAGACAGTGGAACAGATTGATGCTTCTCTCTGCAGACACCTTCTTCCTGATCTTCTCCTTGATGTACTCCACTGTGTCCTGATTGGTCTGTGAGCTGCTTCCTGTCTGTGTCAGCAGGCCTCCTAGTTTCTTCTGATTGGTCGGCAGTGACAGACCCAGGAGGAAGCGCAGGAACAAGTCCAGGTGTCCGTTTGGACTCTGTAAGGCCTCGTCCACAGCTCTCTGGTAGAAAGCTGTTGTTGGATCAACTTTCTTTCTGAACAATTTAGACAACAGAGATCTTTGTTGTTTTTCAAGCAGGTTGATTCCAGACTTGATGAAGGTCAGATGGACATGAAGAGCAGCCAGAAACTCCTGAACACTCAGATGGATGAAGCAGAACACGGTGTTGGTGTACAGATTACCCTCCTTTTTAAAGATCTGTGTGAACACTCCTGAGTACTCTGAGGCTGATCTCATATCGATGCCACACTCTGTCAGGTCAGACTCATAGAAGATCAGGTTTCCTCTCTGCAGCTGCTCAAAAGCCAGTTTTCCCAGAGACTCAATCATCTTAATGCTGTCTTCACTCCAGTGTGGATCTGTCTCATCTCCTCCATCATACTTGAACTTCTTGACTTTGGTCTGAACCACCAGGTAGTGGATGAACATCTCAGTCAGGGTTGTGGGCAGATCTCCTCCCTCTCTGCTTCTCAGCAGCTCCTCCAGAACTGTAGCAGTGATCCAGCAGAACACTGGGATGTGGCACATGATGTGGAGGCTTCGTGATGTCTTCATGTGGGAGATGATGCTGCTGGCCTGCTCCTCATCTCTGGATCTCTTCCTGAAGTACTCCTCCTTCTGTGGGTCGGTGAACCCTCTGACCTCCGTCACCAAGTCCACACAGTCAGGAGGGATCTGATTGGCTGCTGCAGGTCGTGTGGTTATCCAGAGGCGAGCAGAGGGAAGCAGATTCCCCCTGATCAGGTTTGTCAGCAGCACATCCACTGAGGTGGACTCTGTAACATCAGTCAGGAGTGTTTTGTTGTGGAAGTCCAGAGGAAGGCGACACTCATCCAGACCGTCAAAGATCAACACAACCTGGAAGTATTCAAAGCTGCAGATTCCTGCTGCTTTGGTTTCACTGAAGAAGTGATGAACAAGTTCCACCAAACTGAACTTTCTCTCTTTCAGTAAATTCAGCTCTCTGAAAGTGAATGGAAACATGAAATGGATGTCCTGGTTGCTTTTGTCTTCAGCCCAGTCCAGAGTCAACTTCTGTGTTGACACTGTTTTCCCGATGCCAGCCACTCCCTTTGTCATCACTCTTCTGATTGGTCCATCTCTTCCAGGTGAGCCTTTAAAGATGTCTTCTAGTCTGATGTTTCTTTCTGCTCTGTCTGCTTTCCTGGATGCTGCTTCAATCTGTCCGATCTCGTGTTCATCACTGATCTCTGCAGTCTGTCCCTCTGTGATGTACAGCTCTGTGTAGATCTCATTCAGGAGGGTTTGTTCTTCTGTAGCGACGCCCTCAAACACTCTCTGGAACTTCTTCTTCAGAGCAGACTTCAGGTTGTGTTGACACTCAGTGAGAATCTCTGAATGAATAAACAACAAATTGCAGCAATAAGAAGATACAGTAGAACAATAATGGAGACATTTTCTGATCAGTGGGATCTGTTCAGATCCTCAGACTGTCACGTCCTGACTGGGTAGAAGGTTTAAGGAGGAATCATCCACTAATATTCAACAGCAACCAAAATGTTGTCACAAAGGGGGCCAGGAAAGCCTGGAGAAGGATCCAAACACTCCCAGAGACCAGACAGAAACAGTTTTATGGTGTTTTACTGACAGTACAGCAGGTGGACAGGTAGACCAGCAAAGAGAACCAGAGAACAACCAGAGTCCAAAAACATCTGAGAGGTCAGAACAGGTGAGACCAAACAAGGATGGAACACTCAGGTGAAGGAACAAAGACAATGTGGTGAAGAGTTTACAGCAGGAAGGAGGAGAGTGGAAACAGGTGAGCTGGTTGGGACACTGGGAGCAGGTGAGGTGGGTGTAGCAGACAGGACTGAACACCTGAGGACACCTGGAGGGTGGAAGAGGTGCTGCATGGAGAACAAACATGTTCAGTGTGTGTCCACTCTGTAAGTCTGTCTGTGTGAGGTCTGCTGTGAACCTCCTCCACAGGTTTACATCTTTTATTTCACTCAATTCAAACATCAACATCAACTCAGAGGAAACCACAAACTGTATCAGCTGATCTGAGGAGGACTGAATGTCGTCACGTCTCTGATCATCAGAAACAAGGAACCATGAGGCTTCTGGACCATCACATGTTTTCATGTTTGTTCTACCACTGATAATAAATAACATGTGTTTGGTCCATGTATGGAGTCAGAATCATTATCATTGTAGAACGTGGATATTGTAATAAACTCACTGCAGCACATATGATGGATGCTGTCAGTTTCCTCTGAGATAAAAGAAGAACAAATAGAACTAAAGTGGGGGAAGTCTTCACACTTTCATAATAAACTACATGCAAGTGGACTTTGTCTTCAACCATGATGGGCCAAGAAAAGGCCATAAAGACCTGGACCAAAGTTTAAAACCTTCAGAGAAGCTTCAGATGATCATTTTAGAACTGATGTGACCAACATGGAGGTCTGGGTCTTCCTGTGTTTAAACATTATTACTGGACAGCTAATGTCAGGTGATGCTCCACTACCAGTCAGGTTCTCCATCAATCACTCACTTCTGCCGCCCTGTGGTTAAAATTACCCCTGATGTCATTAATACCATCCAACGCCTCACTGTCCTGTCACTTTGTACCGACCTTCTGTTAGTGAATCACTGAGTTACAGGTTGGTAGAAATTCAGTCACATTTTAACTCCAGGTTCCAGTCTCATGTAGACGATGGTTGTGATGCTTTGTGGAACATGATCTACTGTCAGCTGCCACTGTGTGTGTTTGGAGGTTGTGGCTGCTGGTTTCTGTCTGGATTATTTGTCCTGATGGTTGCTGATCAGTAACGTGTCTCCTGTGTGAGACGTTAAGAACTGGATCAGAAAACATCGGCACATTCTCTCCACTCATCTCTACGTGGGTCACGTTTGTTTTTATCTTTCTCTGATTTACCTTCAGGTTCTTTGATGCTTTTTGGGATGTTCTCCACCAGATCATTTCTGGGAATCTTCTCCAAAGCCTTTACAGCGACTTTAATGGTGTAGATGCAGTAGCTCTGAAACATCTGATCCACTGTTTCTGTCATCTCTGCTTTCTCCAGTCGACGCTTTGGGATTGGTTTAAAGCCTTTGAGGATCTTCTGACACAACAACCACTTGAATTTTTTAAAGTCTTCTTCTTCCAAATCCTCCAAAATCCCAAGAAGGACAGTTTGAGGTGTTTCTACCCTGTAAAGATCCAAGAGAAACAATGAAAAAGACATCAGTTCTGTAAAACCACTCACCATGATTGAAGCAGCAGTTTAAAGCTTCATTAGCAGCAGGGCCGGGTCTACGCAGGGGCAAGAGGGGGCCTGGCCCCCTCAAATAAATGTTGTGCCCCCTCAAACTAAATCCCCCAAAATATATTATATTTAATATATTTTTATTATCTCATGCCGCTCCCCTCCGCCCCACTTCTTAATGTCTTAATGTCTTGCTTGCCCCCTCAAATATAAAATATATCAAGCTGTTTCTCGTGTCATGTTTCTCGCCTCCGCTCCATCTCCCCTTTTCGCTCTGCTCAGTGCATCAGCCTGCCGCCGGCTCGCTGTGAGGGATAGCTGTCTGCTATCCCTCGGTATAGGCAGTTGCCTCGAACCTCATCTGCTGGAGGGGCGCTGCTAGCGGGGCACCAGCAGCGGTTGTTTGAATGCGAAGCAAAGGAGCTCTGTTAAACTCGTTCATAATGTTTTTTGTTTTTTGATAAGTAATTTACATTTTTAAAACAAATAATAATGTAACATGTTGTTAAATTATGAATATGAACAGTGCATAGCACAAAAAACGGAGGCTGACACGTGGTGCGTTCGTGTTTGCATGCCTTTGCGTTGACTATGAAATGACCCTTACGCTGCACTGTATTGATGACGAATGGGAGAGGGTTAGATGTAAGTTATTTATTTCTGAATGTTTATGCAACTTGCCTGTTTTTTTAAACTGCAATGCAAACTTTTTTTTTTTAAAGAGATGTCAGTTATTTCCTACTTTTCACAAGTTGAAAACTAATAATATGAATAATATAGTACTAATAATATAGGGAATTATCGTCCATTTATCGTTATCGAGGTGAGGTGCTCAATATATCGTGATATTGATTTGAGGCCATATCGCCCAGCCCTAGTCTAACAACAATAACTACAATAAACAAGTGCCAAGCATTTGAGACGACACTACTTTACAAGGTACTTGCTCAGTGTACCCGCATCCTCGTGAGTGAATTTGTCAGTTAGACATGGTAAAAGGTGCTGGAGCACAATGCCCCCTCAACATTTGTGACTGCCCCCTCATACATGCCTGGCTAGACCCGGCCCTGATTAGCAGGTCAAACTGCTTCATTCTTTCTAATCAACAACAGATCAGCAGGATTCTTGCTTCTATGATTCCAGACACTTTGAACCTGTGAGCTGCTTTACAATCCACTGACTCAGACAGGAAATCATTCTTAAAGTCCTTCTCTGGGTTGATTCTGAAACGTCTCAGAATCTACTTGAGGAATGGAGCTGAAAGAGAAGCGAGAATAAAATCTTTCTGATCTCAGAGTTCTAGATGAAGCTTCAACTCTGACTCTGATCAGAAGAAAGAGGAATCCTGGAAGAGAGTGAGACATCGCTGTTTTATCAAACTCTCTGATGACGTGAAGTTTGACAGTTTGAAAAGTTAAACTGTGAAATAAATAAATTCTGTATATTAAAGACAGATGAAGCCAGCAGCTATGAAAAGAGAAGAAAATGAAGAAGTGAGTAAAAGAAGTGTGAACACAGCAACACATGCACTTCTGCAGTAAAACCATGAGGCTTCAAAGATGTCGCTGCTGGAAAAACCAATAAAACAGACCAGACTGATCAGGTTTAGCAGAGTTTAGACCAGCAGTGAGTTTATCCAGCTGCTGTTACAACCAAAACTAGAAATATGTGCAGTTTGGGGGGTTCTGCTCATTTCATATTCTGGAGATAATCATGCAGCCTGATGACAACTCAACTCTGATGACTCTGAAACTGAGGACCAATGTTCTTCATTTGTGGAAAATAAACCTGGATCTCGTTCAAACTGATCCTGGAGTTTGTTTTTTTCTGCAGTAATAAAAGGTCCAAACTTTGATCAGAGAAATAAACACTAGTGAACATTTTACCTGGACTTTAACACGTCAGATTGTAGAGTCTGACTCTGTTCCAGAATAAAATAAAGCTGCTAATAACTGACAGATCTCAGACTGTGATGTAAAAACATCCTCTCAGCTTTTAATATCTGGGAATCACAGATTTTTATGTGTTTTCATAAAAACCTCAGCGGCATTATGGAAGCAAACTGTCATTTAAACGGTTAAATTCTGAACATGAATATTTGGTATTTGTGATCAGGACTGATGCTGATCAATAATCTAACTCAGTCAAAGAGGACAATAACATGAATATAGAACAGATTTATGACAGTTGCTGTCCTCCAGGTCCTCTGTGGAACTTCTTAAATGTGATGAACTGAGGGTTCTGGAGGTACGACAGGCTGGTTCTGATCCAGGAGGAAGCTACCTTGGAGTTTGTTCATGCAATAAAACTCTGCTGTTTCTTTCATCTCTTCATGCTGCTTTGCATCTGATCAACTATCAAACATTCTCTCAAACTCTTTCTTCTTGCTGTAGATCAAGTGTCTGTTTCTGCTCCATATCTCTGCTGTTCTAGCGCTCAGGTCTGATCCACACATACAGATATCAGAACTCTGAAGCTGGCAGAGCTTTGCTGTGTTAGTGGTGATACAACAGAGAAACTCATCTGACAGACGCAGCAGCATTTCTTCTTCCTGCTCACTCAGTCATCTTCAGCTCACTTTACAGCACAAACACTTTCTTACTTTGTGTCTGAGGGTTCAGCTTCTTTCCTGGAGTCTGGAGGATCTTTGGATGGGTCACTCTTCATGGACAGACGGCTGGATGCTGGAGGCTCTGCTCCGTCCTCCTCTTCCTCCACATCACTCTTCATCATCACTCAGTCTGAGAGTTAAACCAGCAACACTGAGTGACACACAACAAGAATCACAACAAACACGTCTGTTCCAGAGTCACAGTTCAAAGTTTCACATCAGGAAATAAAACACAGAGTCCAGAGAGGAACAGAACCAGTCAACAGTCCACCTGGTAAATGAATACATCCTGATCTTCTGTTACAGTCCACAGAGACACAGGAGATCAATGAATGCTTTTCATGTTGTCTTTGTAATATTTTCAGTCACAGAGGTTCATTGAACAAGGTTGTATTTTAAACATCCAACAGTCCAGTCAGTGATACAACACAGTGATCAGACATTTACACATTTCTCTGGAGGATTCTCACCTGCTCAACTCACTTCAGCTCCACTCAGAGACACTTTACACCTTCATGTGTCCAGGAAACAGCTGGAGAGAAGAAGCTGATGGTTCTGCTGGTTCTCCTGTTTGATGTGAGGACGCCGTCACATCCTCAGAACTTCAGAGTCTAAAAACATCAGAGTGACGTCAGAACCAGTCAAACCTGCAGCACAAACCCAGTCAGTGTCAGAGAAAGCTCCCGTCAGATGATGGAGGTCTACTGTGTGTCCACCAGATGGAGCTGACTGAGCAACCACAGATCAGAAGCATGAGGAGGAGGAGCAGCAGTCTGGATCACAAACACCACTACACCTATGTTGACATGTTGGCTTGTTCTGAGGCACAAAGCAGCCTGAGATTCCTGTCAGGGACCTTCACTCTGTCCTGGCTGCACATGCTGCCTGCTTTTAAAGCTGCTCTTTAACTGGACTTTTACTTCCAAACACTTTTCCTAAAAAGCCTTTTCAGTCCCATAATCCCTGAAGTTGTGTTGCTGTGCTGCCTATAAACGCTCACAGCCCCTCTCTCAGTGTGGACACAGTCTGATGAAGTTCAACAAAGGAAGGACACTTTAACATTCAGGGAGAGTCTGACAGCAGATGTCAACATCTGTTGGTGGTTCTGTGATTCTGAAGAAGGTGGAGCTGCTTCAGTCCAACTTTACTCTGAAAACAGTCCTGAATAAAAGGTCAGGAACAGATGCAGGAGCTGAACAGATCAACCAGAGCAAAACAAGAAGACGACAAGAGAAAAGGATGTTGGAAAGCAGCTGAGTCACATCAGAGCAGAGAATCTTTTCCTCATCAGGCTCTCACAGTCCTTTAAATAGAGATCACATTTGTAGCTGAAGTTCAGGAGCAGTACCACACCTCAGCCTCTCCACTTCCTGTCATGTGACTCTTCATACCACTCTGTCTTTGGCTGCATCCATATCTCCACCCTCTGGACTTGCAGACTGAGCCCTCGCGGACTTCAGTCATACGTAATGTGACGTCTTTACCGTCATCACGTAAAGTCTGCAAGAGCGGGAGTCTACAGCATTATGAATGGAGCTAATAGACAGACTTGGAGTCTGTTTCAGTCGTTTCCGTGACACTGTTTGAAGAACTATCATGTATACGCTATAATATTAATTAATTTGGGTATTACTTACATTGGAGGACTTGCTTTCGTCCTTTTTCCACCATTATTTTTCTCAGCTCATGATTTAGGCTTCAGACTGCACAGCTTTTATAGGCCAGACGCAATAAAAAAATCGAAAAATTTAAACGTCACGTCCGTATTGCAATGAATTGTGGGTAATCAAACTGGTGAAGTCTGCAGAAGTCTGCACCCCAAGCAGACTCTCTGGAAGTCTGCAGAAAGTCCGCTTGAGGCCCCTTGTGGACTGGATGAATTGTGGATTTGGACAGCCCTCAGCACTCCCGGACTTCCCGTGAATGCGCCTGCAAAGTCCACGAGTTCGCAAGTGCGGTGAAGTCCAGAGATTTGGATTCAGCCTTTGACACTTGTTCATTCTTGCTTCTTGTGCCCCTCCCTTCCTCCCTCCCTTTACTTCGGCCTCCTCTTCCTCTCTACTCCTTCTCCTGATTGGTCGGTCGGCCCAGGTGCTGATCCCTGATGCAGATTTCACTCACACTGCAGTCGTCACCAACATAACCCTCATTTACATTTAATAAACGACTTTTAAATCTATACTGTGGTTCTTGTCAGTAAAATGCTGTTTTACCACCAACCGACTGTTAAACACCCACAGAGCAGCAGAGTCAACACGGTCCCAAACAAACACTCCACATCAGCCCAACGTCACATTAAACTGACCTGAGGTCTGATTTAAAAACCACACAACATGTTTGTGTTGTCTGTCACAGACCCAACATGAGGGCAGTTTGACATTTTCACATTTCTCTGCTGTAAACTTAGAGATAAACAGCTGCAAAGTCAACTTGATGAGCCCTCAGTAGAGGGCAGAACCATGCCCTCTGCTGGCAAAAACCCTGTCCTCCCTGTACAACTGATGCAATATGTATCAATTTTGATCATGTACATATCTCCCTCCCTACTTGATCTGCTGACCTGTAAATCCACAACTGTGCAGGGGACCTTAGACTGATCTTCAGTGCCAAGTTTGATCATCCTGACTTCAGCGGTTGCAGAGATATCGGACCGGACATAGCCACATACATACATACATACTTACCCAGCCAGATACCCCACCAAATGCAATAACCCCACTGACATTTGTCAGGCATGGTTAACTATAAATAACTTCCACTGAGGTCAGACAGTTTAACACAGCTGTCATTCTTTAACATTATTGATTACTGATATTGATCATCATCCTGGACTGACGAGGAGCAGAATAAGTTCAGCTTATCACACACCTGAGAAACACAACAAACACACCTCCTGACTCCCAGCAGTAGATCACTGACACAGGAAGAGGCAGAAGTGAAGGGAGGGAGGGGCAGGAGAAGGAGAAGTACCCAAGAGGAAGTGCAGAGTGGTACGTTTGACCACATAACAGGAAGAAGAGAGACTGAGGTGTGGTCCTGCTGCTGATCCATTTATCCTCCACTGCTTCTATTTCCTGCATTCACAGACTTTACTCATGAATCTTGTGTTTCCTCTTTTCTTCTTCCCTCCGTATATTTCACCTCTGATAATAAATCCAAATGTTGTTGCCCAAACACCCCAGCAGTGTTTCCTCCTGGACCTGTTTCTCTGCTGCACCAACAGCTCTTTAGTTACTGACATCTTTAAATATCTGAGGCATTTATAATGGAAAAGAGGAAGTGAAGCAGTTTTCAGTAAAGATCATTCACCAGATAAAAAGCTTCCTCAGCAGTCAGTATTAAAACACTCCTGTGATGTAAGAACAGCCTGAACAGAAGTAAGGTTTTCTGACAGCAGAATAATAATAACGTTAAACTAACTCTCACCTTGTTGTCCTCCTCTGTCCACTGTAAGATGGAATCTGAACTGTTCATTTCCTCGTTCTTCTGTTCCTCCTCCGTTACAGTGTCTTGTGAAAGTATTCGGCCCCTTGAACTTTTCAACCTTTCGCCACATTTCAGGCTTCAAACAGAAAGATATAAAATTTTAATTTTTTGTCAAGAATCAACAACAAGTGGGACACAATCGTGAAGTGGAACAAAATTTTATTGGATATTTTATACTTTAACAAATAAAAACCTGAAAAGTGGGGCGTGCAATATTATTCGGCCCCCTTGCATTAATACTTTGTAGCGCCACCTTTTGCTGCAATTACAGCTGCAAGTCGCTTGGGGTATGTCTCTATCAGTTTTGCACATCGAGAGACTGAAATTCTTGCCCATTCTTCCTTGGAAAACAGCTGGAGCTCAGTGAGGTTGGATGGAGAGCGTTTGTGAACAGCAGTCTTCAGCTCTGCCCACAGATTCTGGATTGGATTCAGGTCTGGACTTTGACTTGGCCATTCTAACACCTGGATACGTTTATTTGTGAACCATTCCATTGTAGATTTGGCTTTATGTTTTGGATCATTGTCCTGTTGGAAGATAAATCTCCGTCCCAGTCTCAGGTCTTCTGCAGACTCCAACAGGTTTTCTTCCAGAATGCTCCTGTATTTGGCTCCATTCATCTTCCCATCAATTTTAACCATCTTCCCTGTCCCTGCTGAAGAAAAGCAGGCCCAAACCATGAGGCTGCCACCACCATGTTTGACAGTGGGGATGGTGTGTTCAGGGTGATGAGCTGTGTTGCTTTTGTGCCAAACATATCGTTTTGCATTGTGGCCAAAAAGTTGGATTTTGGTTTCATCTGACCAGAGCACCTTCTTCCACATGTTTGGTGTGTCTCCCAGGTGGCTTGTGGCAAACTTCAAACCAGACTTTTTATGGATATCTTTGAGAAATGGCTTTCTTCTTGCCACTCTTCCATAAAGGCCAGATTTGTGCAGTGTACGACTGATTGTTGTCCTATGGACAGACTCTCCCACCTCAGCTGCAGATCTCTGCAGTTCATCCAGAGTGATCATGGGCCTCTTGGCTGCATCTCTGATCAGTCTTCTCCTTGTTCCAGGTGAAAGTTTAGAGGGACGGCCGGGTCTTGGTAGATTTGCAGTGGTCTGATACTCCTTCCATTTCAGTATGATTGCTTGCACAGTGCTCCTTGAGATGTTTAAAGCTTGGGAAATCTTTTTGTATCCAAATCCGGCTTTAAACTTCTCCACAACAGTATCTGGGACCTGCCTGGTGTGTTCCTTGGTCTTCATGATGCTCTCTGCACTTTAAACAGAACCCTGAGACTATCACAGAGCAGGTGCATTTATACGGAGACTTGATTACACACAGGTGGATTCTATTTATCATCATCAGTCATTTAGGACAACATTGGATCATTCAGAGATCCTCACTGAACTTCTGGAGTGAGTTTGCTGCACTGAAAGTAAAGGGACCGAATAATATTGCACACCCCACTTTTCAGTTTTTTATTTGTTAAAACAGTTTAAAATATCCAATAAATTTCGTTCCACTTCACGATTGTGTCCCACTTGTTGTTGATTCTTGACAAAAAATTAAAATTTTATATCTTTATGTTTGAAGCCTGAAATGTGGCGAAAGGTTGAAAAGTTCAAGGGGGCCGAATACTTTCACAAGGCACTGTACATAGAAATCACATGACTACAGCTAAGTCCAGCTGGCTGTGGGTTTCCTGCCTTCACCTTGTGTTCTGATGCTGCTCAGCTGAAGACACATTTACTAACAGAGTTGTGGACAGACTGATCAGAGACATGATGTCACCAGATCAACATGTTTTCACTGATGAGGATCAAACTCTCTGAGGTGTGATCAGTGACCTGGAGCTCTGCAGAAACACCAGAACTCCACAGGACAACAGCTGTGATGCCGAGACATCCAGAGATGTTCACCGTCTTTCTGGGCCTGAAGTTCAGCCGTCTCCACCACAAACAGTCGCTGTGTGACCTCACAGTCCACTTTATCTCTGAGCTCAGCTGCTGCTCATCAACCTTCAACCATCAAACACTCGTCCACACAACACGCTGCACACACACACACACACACATCTACACACAAACACTGAGGTGTGTGTGAGTGAAGTGATCATTCGGGCATCTCACTGGGTGGTCGGAGGACAGCGAGTAAAACCTGAAGCTGCCGTCAGTCGGAGCCTACATGGACGACCTCACAGCACTCACCACAACCAAGGCCTGCACTGTTCGACTGCTGAGAAAGCTGCAAGAAAACACCGAACTGGCTCATATGGGGCTCAAACCAAACAAGTCCAGAAGCATTTCCATCATCAAGGGAAAATTATCAGACCATCACTTTCACATTGGTTATGATACTATTCCAAATGTCTCAGAGAAGCCTGTGAAAAGCCTTGGCTGATGGTATGATACCCTCCTCAAAGACAAACAGCAAGTAGACCAGCTAAGGAAGGAGGTAACCAGCGACCTAGTGAACATTGATAGAACCCAGCTTCCTGGCAGGCTGAAGCTCTGGTGCATACAGTTTGGGCTACTTCCATCCTGGGGGCCATAGGGACATTGTAGGCCAAGTGCTGCAGAGAAGAGGTGGTCTTAGCCTTGGGACCAGCACCCCAGCCTGGAACAAGGCCACTCCATCCAAAAGATGCAAGCTGGTGGTGCAGGAAGTACGATGGCAAGAGGAAGCAGACAGGTGAGCAAAAGCCATTGCGCCAGCAAAGCAAGGCCAGTGGAGGACCTGGGAAAGAGTGGAAAAGAGGAAGATCTCCTGGCAAGAGCTGTGGGATATGGAGACATTTAGAGCAAATTTCACCATCAAGGCGGCCTATGATGTCCTACCATTGCTCAAGAATCTCAGCCAATGGTGAAGACCCTGCATGCTCACTCTGCCTGACTACAGCTACACTCAAACACATTTCAGTGGGCTGCAAGACCAGCCTCACTCAAGGCCGTTACACCTGGAGGTACAACCAGGTGCTGAAATGTCTGGCACTAGTGCTGGAGACGCAGCAGATGAGCGTTAGCGCCCTTCCACCCACATCAACCCGATAGCAAGAAACAACATTTGTCTGGGAGGGTGAGGGTCCTCTTGGGCTTGTGATTGGACAATGCTGGTGAACCTGGGCCAAAAGCTCTGCTTCCCACCTGAGATCACATCCACCAACCTGCAACCAGACCTGCGCTATGGTCAGCATCGCTTGTACACGTTTACATCACTGAGCTCCCGGTGCCCTGGGAGAGCTCAGTAGAGGAGGCCTATTAGCACAAGAAGCTGAGGTATACAGAGCTTGCTGATGCAAAACAGCGAGGTGAGGAAGGTGAGGGTCTGACCAGTCGAAGTAGGCTGCAGAGGGTTCGTAGCCACCTCCACATCCAGGCTTCCCTGGGAGATGGGAGTACTGAAAAGCCCACTGGCAATCAAGGACCCGTTCAGAGCCGCTGAAAAGGGAAGTCAGTGGCTGTGGATGAAGAGCAAGGACTCCACCTGGCCTTCAAGTGAGTAGATGACATCTAGGGGATTAACTGCTGAACCCTCTGGAGGTGTCCTGGGCCTATCAGTGAAACACCAACGAAGGAGGGTGTCCACTTAATAACCCAAAGGATGCCCTCACCCGCTTGACCGTCCCACAGTCTTAGGTGTCTCATGCATGCAAGAAGATCCCTTTTTCATCAACATGTGGTCCTACAACAACAGATTTCTCAGCTGCTTTAGGAGGAAATAATTATTGTCAACCTACTCATTAAATAATTTCAGGTTTTACTGAAACTAAACTGAGTTTCTTGTTGAAAAAAAAGTCTTTCTTCTGCTGTTTTCTGACATTTTATAAACCAAACGACTATTCGATTAATCAAGACAACAACCGACAGTTAAATTGATGACATTTATTAGTTAAAGTCCTTCAGTGAAACAGCCATTCAATAAATATAGTGGAGTAAAAAGTACATTTGTATTAGAAGCACAGAAGCAATAAAAATGACTCAAGTACTTCAAATATTTGCTCCACTGCAGAGAAGGCAGGGTTTCTAATGAGGTTTTATCCAAAATGTTAAGAATTGAGAAGAAAAATTAGATTTTTCACTAGTTTCATTTGTTGTAGTTTAAATGACTAAAGTATAATTTTATCGATAAAATGGTCAGAAATGAAAAGAAAATGCAGATTTCTGTCAGATGGCGTAATACAAACTATACATGGACTGATCTCCGGGAGAAACTTTAAAGGTATTTCAAATTTACTAGAAAACATCTTTATTGAACTTTAAGGCAAACTTGAAAAAAACAACTAAAAATTAAGTTAAACAGAGAAACTGACGATAATCAGTCCAGTACCATGGGTCTGTCAGTCTTGGTTTTGCTGACAGTTTTCTTCTTCTTCTTGTCCTTGAACATCGGGGAGCTGAGGAACGTGCTGTCGGTGTGTTCGTCTCCTCGCCTCAGTTTGCTGTTAAACAAAGACCTGATTAATGCTGCAGCTTCCTGTTTGAGGCTCACAGGTCAATGATCGATAAAACCTTCTCACCTCCTCAGAGTCGGCTCTAGGTAATTGACCACACCTTTCCTCCTCCTGGTCCTTCCTCCAGCGTCACCGTCTGGAGTCGACATCGTGTTCGTCAGCGACGTCAGAACTCTTCCTGCTGCGACACAAACAATCAAACAAAACAGTTTCTAATCACAGCTGCAGAGGGTCGGGTCAGCCAGCTTTTAAATAAAACACCTTCACCCAATGTTTTCTTAGAAACACCTACTGTAATCCTCCTAGTATATAGAAATAAAAATATGGATATTATTCGAATAACATAAAATGTGGATAAATACAGAAAAAGATCATTCCAGAACTGCAGGACATTTTACATCATATTCCCAATACCCCATGTAGAAAAGCCCAAATCGTGCAGTAGTGTGTAAATGTTCTTGTCCTGAGACCAAATCCATAAAACTAGGAGAAAAGAATGTTTGAAAATGTTTTTAAAATACCAAATAAGTCTGGAGTTCCTCCTAAAATGCCATTTTTCTCTTGTCCCAACGCCCTGATGACCAAACTGGACCTCTGATAAAACAGTTCAAATCCATCCAACAACATTTTAGCACAACCTGTTGATGAAGTTTTCCTCATTTTCTGTCTTGTTTTTTTCGTTTCCATCCTCCATCAGTGTTCCTACAGAATGTGTAGATCAAAGCTATGTCCTCTCTTCTATTTTCCATCTTTTCATCCATTGTCAGTCTTGATTGAACGTCTCTCTCTACCTCATATTATCAGGATCAGACTCATTCTTTGGACTGTTTTCCATCAGTGGTCAGCAGTAACAGCTAGCTAAATATCTAGCTTCTACTGCTGAGAAAAAGATCACATTAGCATGGATTAGAGTAGGGTTAGCAACAACACAGAAAACATGGGATAAAAACGCCACCATTGATGTGGAAGCTGAGCCAATCAATACCTATTATTGATCAATATAGAGCAGAAAACTGGAGAAGAGAAGGTTTAGTTTTCTAACATTTTGGAGTCTAGATGTCCTCTAGTTCTGGAATGATCCAAAACTCTCAGTGTCAGTCCAGTGTAGCTTTCATCATCTTCCCCCTCTGTGATGAGAGTTCAAATCTAAACAGCTGCAGCTCATAAGTCTTATCCCTGCTGATTATTTTCTCTATTAGTTTGAACTCTAAAAGGTCAGAAAAAGGTGAAACTATCAGTATTTTCTAAAGATGAACGTAACAAACATGTTTAGTTCAAAGATCTTCAGTTTACTGTCAGAGTGGATGAAAGAAAGCAGAAAATCTTTACTAGAGAACCTGAAATCACAGAATTTAAACTGTTTTCTCTAAAACGTATAGTCAGAATGTGTTCCAGAGTTTTAATATCTGTGGAAACATGGTGGTTCCTGGTTTCTTTTTGAATGATTTCCATAATTCTAACTGGTGACAGAAGACATCTTTGAGTTCTCTCTCCTTCTTTATGTTGTTCTGGTTCCTCAGAGCTGCAGGACTTTAGATTAAAACATAAACCACAGTGAAGAAGAACATCCAGAAGCTGCTGGAGTTCAGAGGGTTGATGTAAAAACTCTGATTAAACTGATACCTGGAGAGTTTCCAGTCGACTCCTGGATCTCCGTTTCTCTGCTCGGACTGGCCAGTAAAGATTCGATGTCAGCGGCGTTCCCGTCGGCGTTCATCCATGGTGGCAGCTCGTCCATCAGCAGATCTCCAACATCGTGGTGGACAGACTCAGACGTCTTGCTGACGTTCACACAAACACTTTCATCTCCAGTTTTCCGTCGACAGACAACAAACGTCCCTCGAGGGTTTCTGGAATCTGCGGCTGAATTCTCATCAGACGTCTTCCTGTTTGGTTTCAGGTCCGTCCTGGACTTGTTGGACAGACGCTGGAAGAAGTAGTCCTCTTCGCTGATGTCAGGATGTGAGTCCAGCAGCTGTAAATCTTCTGTTCTGCGTTCAGGTGGAGCACCGATGGGATCAGAACCTGATTCGTTCTCAGATCCAACCTCTTTGTTGCTGCGCTGACTTTTCTTCTTCTTTTTCTTCTTCGTGTGATCTGAAATGTCTTCCTCTCTCTTCTTGCTGGATGGTCTCGTGTCTTCTCTTCTGGATTTTTTATGTTTCTGGACCTCTGATCCTGAATCAGTGAGTTGGTTGTCCTTCTCAGCGTCCGTCCAGGATCGCTTCCAGGAACGCCGAGGCTCCGGCTGAAGATTCCAGTCGGACTGTTCACTTCCATCCAGAACCTCTTGACTGGACCCTGCTGGAGACATCAGGTCTGGTTCTGGCGAAGCTCTGCTGGAGGAGAAGCTGTCTTGGTCCACTGAGATCACAAAGGTCCCTCTGCACCTTGAGCCTCCGCTGGGACCCGTCTTTGTTCTGCTCTGCGATTTATTTCCACGAGAGGGAAGAAGTTCCACCTGTCTGGACTCTTCTCTACAGAACATCATCTGGTCTTCAGGTTCAGAGTGAAGCTGCTGCAGTGTGGACCGACTCCTCTCTGTCTCACGAGGAACTAAAGTCTTCCTGCTGACTGTTTTTCTGGACTTTCTGCAGGTGATTTTGGGGTTTGTCTCCTCTGAAGGATCCGTCTGTCTGGCAGCTGAAGACTGAACTTCAGGATCTGTGAAATAATCGTCCAGGTCTGGTAGGACCAAATCTCTGGATTTTAATTTGTTGTTCGATGTTTTCTGAGGTTTGGCCAGTTTGGGGATGCGAGAGGTGGTGATGTTTCTACACAACATTTTGGGCGACTGAAGCTCAGGACATTCTGTGTCTCTAAAATCTTTGACCGTTTGTACCACGGTTCTGGTAAGTTCTTCGCTGGACCTGGAATCTGCCGGGTTCTTCACCTCTGCACAGGTTTGTTCTTCATTCTTTTTGCCCTTCGTTTTGTTGGAGCATCTGGTCTTTTTGGCTTTGGTTTCCACGGTGACAATCTCGCTGGCGTTACTGAGCGTCATCTCCATCGTGGTGTTCAGCAGCAGAGTCTTCTCTGGTTTGTTTCCAGGCAATGGTTCAGGTTCCACAGCAAAACCAGAGGAGCTGGACTTACCACATGTCTGCTGGTTCTGGACAGAGAGGACGGACTTCATGTCGAACCCAGACTGAGATAAAACCATCGACAGTCTGTTCACTTCCTCCCTCAGGCTGCTGGAGCTTCCTGTCTGAGCGACTTGGACACACCAACTTGAACGGCTTTTCTCAGCGTCTGGGAGGAAAACATCAAAGATACGATAGAGGAAGTCATTATTTTACATCAACGCTAGAAGTTCTCACCGTCCTACCATCAGAAACGTGTGAGGACTCGTCATGTCTCTGGGCGTCTTCACTGGGGATCTTCTCAGGCCGGTCAGCTGATTCGGTTTCAGTCGGACACAAAGAACCACTGAAAACTTCCGGCTGCAGCAGCAACTGATCTGTGAGGCTGAAGAACAGAGAGAAATGGTTCACATCAGTGTTCCAGCTTTTCTTTGAATCTGGAGGAATCAGCGAGGGACAGTTCTCAGTTACAGAGATGCAAAAAAGTAAAATAAAAACGTAATAAATCAATGACAAAACAAACATTACAGCAGTTTATCTTAATGGTTTTATATTTAACTACACACATGTTCAGTTTTAACACGTTTAATGTTCAACACCTCAGGAAGTGGAGGCAGAGCTTTATTCAAGCTGTGTGAGATCTGCAGACCTGTACTGGGGACATTGTTAAGGCGGTAAAAAGAGAACTTCAAGGAACTCCTGAATCCGGTAAACACGTCCACTGTGGAGGAGGCAGAGCCTGAAGACTTAGGGAATCTGCTTCCATATCCGAGGCAGAGGTAGTTAAGAAACTCCTTGGTGGCTCCAGGTATGGACGAGATCCTCCCTGAGATGCTGAAGGCTCTGGACACTGTTGGACTGTCTTCGCTGACATGTCTCTACTAGGGATGGGAATTTCGACTAATTTCCGAACCGACTAGTCGTTAATTTTATTGGCGACTAGTCGGTTCGGAAAACTTGCAATTTAACCCTTTAAGCGCCAAAGTTGCAATATTGCCACCAGCAACATTGCTGAACATAACAAGCCATAGCTTCAAATATACTGCCTCGTGTGCCTCATGTACTGTACACCAGGAGATGGCGGACATCTGGAACTTCAATCTGAGCATCAGTTGTGGGCGTGTTTTCATTCAAAGTTTTGGAGTTTACAGAGTTTGAAAACCGAGGAGACGAGACTCGCCGTCGGAGCGTATCAGAGCGCAAGACGGCACATTTTAGAGTGAGAAAACTCACCGTACCGAGAGGTCTGGTCAACACTGACAAAGTACTTTGTCAAGTAATGGCTTACTCATATTCTGAAGAGGAATATTCACCCTCTGATGAAGATGTTCAGTCGTCCACTGAGACAGAAAGTGCCGCTGCGTCTGTGCGTAACGGCAGCGGGTCGGTGTGCCATGACAGTCCACGAGCAGCACATAGTGGAGCCGATGCTTTGCTTCGGGGGGGCAGGAAGGGACGTGGTGGGTGTAGCTGGAGTGGTCAAAACACCGCTAATGATGAGGGGGATAGCAGGGGTTGGAAAAAGAGACAAGCATATGCTACTGGCAGGATCAACCAGGTAGCCCAGACGGGATGAGTGTGTGGCGCACGGCCGAGTGAAGAACTGCATGGACCGGGGGCCGCGAAGCGTGGGGGGGGGGGGGGGGGGGGGGGGGGGGGCACACTAGCGTTTAACCGACTTGTAAAATACTAACTGTTTAATAAATGAGTCGGCGGTTAAACGATTAAACGACTAGTCCGCACATCCGTTGTCTCTACAATCGGGTACAGTGCTGTGGAGTAGCAGACCGGAGTGGTGGTTTCCATCTTCAAGAAGGGGGACCAGAGAGTGAGCGCCAACTACCAGGGTATCACACTTCTCAGCCTCCCCAGGAAAGCTTACTCTAGGGTGCTGGAAGGGAGGCTCCGACTGATTGTCAAACCTCGGATTCAGGAGGAACAATGCGGATTCCAAGCAAAGGAGTTCAAGTATCTCAGGATCTTGTTCATGAGTGATGAGAAAATGGAGCTTGAGATGGACAGGAGGAGTGGTGCAGTGTCAGCAGTGATGAAGGCGTTGTACCGAACCGTCGTGGTGAAGATGGAGCTGAGCCTCAAAGAGAAGATCTCAGTTTACCATCCATCTCACCTATGGTCATGAGCTCTGGGTAGAGACCCAAAGAATGAGATCATGGATACAAGCGGCTGAAATGAGCTTCCTCTGTAGGGTGTCTGGACTCAGCCTTAGAGATAGGAGGAGAAGATCAGACATCTGGAGGGAGCTCAGAGTAGAGCTGCTGATCCTTCACCTCTAGAGGAACCAGTGGAGGTGATTTGGACATCTGATTTGGATGCCTCTGGGAAAGCTTCATTTGGAAGTTTTTTTGAACATGGAGACCCCAGGGCAGACCCAGAACTCGCTGGAGGGATTATGTATCTCATCTGGCCTGGGAACGCTCCGGGATCCCTCAGGAAGAGCTGGAAAGTGTTGCTGGGAGGAAGAACGTCTGGAATTACCTACTTTATCTGCTGCCTCCACGACCCCGGATAAGAGGAAGAAAATGGATGGATGGATGGATGGATGGATGGATGGATGGATGGATGGATGGGGCTACTTTAACTAAGTTAGAGTACCTTTAAGTAATATAGAGTAACTTTAACTAAGACCAGTTTAACAGAGATGATGCGTCTAGTGGCTTCAGAAATAAAAAGGAACGACAAACTTTTCCACTCAGTGAACAGCGATGAGCAGAAAAACAGTCAGTGATGGATCTGAGAGCTGAGCAGTGAATCAACATTCCAGGGTTCTCGCCAGGATTTTTTTTCAGCGTAGCGGCAGGTCGTCCTGCACGCACATGCGCGCAATAGACGGGAACGGGTCAATCGACAGGAAAGTACGGCTGAGGTGGGGAGACATAAATTAACCTGGAGTCGATAAAAACAAACGCACATGGTGTTATCTGTCAAATTAACAGCGCAGCGGCCCTAATCACAGTGTTAACCCTTCCTGTTCGGCCCCCGACCGTGGTCAGGAAGCCCGGGGTTAACCCCCTTCACTTCATCAGCAGCCGTAGAGGCAAAGACACAGGAGCCCAGTCGTATTGAAGAACACTGCAGCCTTTATTGTCTATAAACAGTGGCTGAACCGCACAGTACCGCCAACCAGCAACTACTCACCTTCTCTGCTCCTCCGACTGCACCGACTGCCCGTCTCTCTCACTCGCTCTCCCCCTCCCTCCCACACACACGCTGCTCTCTCTCCCTCTCTCATGACGGAGCCACACACTCTCATAACAACAGCGTAATCTTTGAAATGCGCTGGCGTAGCGGCCCTAATCACAGCGTAGTCTTTTAAACTGAGCGTAACGGGCCGTTAAGACTGTGTAACAGTCTGTTATGACAGCGTAACGGGCCGTTACACTGAAATGCGCTGGCGAGAACCCTGCATTCCTGACCTTTCTGCTACAGCAGGATCCTGGTTGACTTCAGGGAACATCAAAGCATCTTCTGAAAGCTCCTGAAGGAAACACAGGATTGAACACTTTGAAGTTTGATGGTTAAAATCAGCAGAAAGTAAAGATAAAACAGCTTCTATCAGCTGAAACATGTTTCTGTCTCGTTTCCATTGTGCCTCAAACATCTGAACAAAACTGAAGCATCAAACATCTGGAGTTCAGAGCTTCTCCCAACGTAATAGAGAATGACGAACGCAGTGTAGAGCAACTTCAACTAATATGGAGTAACTTTAATATGGAGCAACTTCACCTCATTTAGAGCAACTTTAATACAGAGCAACTTTAAATAATGTAGAGCAACTCAAATTCATGTACACCGTTCAATAGTTTGGGGTCAATTAGAAATGTCCATATTTCTGAAAGAAAAGCATTTTTTCAGTGATGATAACATTAAATGAATGATAAATCCAGTGTAGACATAGTTAATGTGGTAAATGACTATTGTAGCTGTAAACAGCTGATTTTTAATGGAATATCTCCACAGGGGTCCAGAGGAACATTTCCAGCAACCATCACTCCTGTGTTCTAATGCTACATTGTGTTAGCTAATGCTGTTGAAAGGATAACTGATGATTAGAAAACCCTTGTACAGTTATGTTTTTTTGTGATTCAGTTTGTAGTTTAAAGGTTTTCTTACAAGTTCAGGGAACAGATCCTTCACCATGTTCCAGTGCTGCACAGTGTTACTGAGCAGGTTCTTCACTATCAGGACCTTTAGAGGAACAGGAAGATCTGGGTCAGAACAACCAGGAACAGAACCAAACAGAACATCTGAGTCTGGCTGCTGTAACTGTGAACAACCAACCAGTTTTCTCTGCTTGTAGTTCTTGGTCGCCCGTTCGAAGCAGTCAGCTTCGATCTGTTTCTTCAGGAAGACCACCTCCTTCTCCAGCTCCCGACATCTTTCCTTCTGGGCCTCCAGAGCCCGAGCCAGAGCCTTATTGTTGGTCTTCAGAGAGACCTTGAAGAAGGACGAGGTGTCTGGAGGAAGCACAGCAGCGTTATTTCTGTTCTTCATAAACATCTGAGAGCGTCTAAAGAAACCAACCAAGACTCACTGAGAATCTTATTCTTGATCTTTGCTGCAGCGACGGACGTCTGCATGGAAGCTTTGGACAGAGTCTTCTTCATCACCGGAAACATCTTCAGAGGAACACCAGCTCTGATGGGAAACCAGGAACCAGAGAGAGACGCAGCTGTTAGAACCTCTGCATAATGACTGAACAGTAAAAATGACGTAACTTTTGCTATATATGTGTTTCTAGCTGTAGATATCTGCCAAATAAACTGCAAAAAATGAGTTGAAATTATGAATAAACTTCAAACTTTGGCAAAGTCACCAAAACTGTGCAAAATAAATTCAAAATGACAACATTTTTTCAAAACAGTTTTTAAAAAATGGCCTGAAATGACTTAAAATGTCCTAAAACAGGATTTCTGCAGAAATCAGCCCGTCAATGTCATTTTAATACTAGACTGTAAAAATGTTAATGCCACCACCGTGAACTCAACAAATTACACAGGTTTGTTTGTAAAAGATTATTTTTATATGAAAACCGTCTGTCCCTACATTTCACCATTTCTGAATCCAGAAACCACCCCTGACCACCCACAGGCTGCAGTCATTCTCTGAATTCAACGTTTTCTGCTCATTTTTGCTGGAATTTGCATTTCTCCTTTTCCCAGCTCTCCTCCACCTGGCCCAGCCTACCGGCCACTTTGAAAACATGCAGTTTTTTGGCAACTGTACCCGACCAGCCGGAGCAGTTATCACAATGGTTCGGTATGTTTACGCAGATGCACTTACCTGACGTCTATAATTATAGATTATAATATCATTATTGTCAAACATTTTTCTTGAAAACTGCAGAAAGAATTTTTAATGCCACTGATAATCACATTTAATGATTTTTAATGTCATGTAAGGCCTTAATTTTCACAAAATCAATTTAATGACTATGGATGCTTTTTAATGCCCTGCAGAAACCCTGTAAAATACGGAAAATGTTTCCAGAATAATGTAAAACTTTGCCAAAATGACATAAACTGTGCAAAGTTACTCAGAATTTGTCCGAATGAACTTGAAACTTTGGCAAAAAGTGACAAAAATTGTTAAGAATTACTAAAGATTTATCCGTAATGGTGAAAAATGTTCTAAATAAGTTCAAATGGGCTATTAAATGAACTGAAACGTGTTTAAGATGACTCAAAGTGTCTCCAGGATAATGAAAAACTGAACAAAAGGAGGGTTTTCTTTTATCGCTTTCATAAAATACTCAATTTAAATACTGATATTGACCAAGAAGTCAACTGTTTTGAGCAGATTCAGAAATACAAAGTGACATAACTTTAATATACAGCAACTTTAAGTAACGTAGAGCAACTTTAACTAAAAACATAAAGTGACATTTCACACTTTCAAACCGCTCATATTGGTTCTAACTGCTGACAGGTGTCATTATTGATTAATCTGAAGATTATTTTCTTAATTAATCAATCATTTATTTGCTGTACACAATGTGGAGCAGAGTTTCCCACATATCAAATGTCTTGTTTTGTCCAAAGATATTTAGTTTACTGTCACAGAGGAGGAACAAACAGAAAATATCTCTTTAAAAAAGAACTCAAACCCATTAATCGATCACCAAACTAGTTGACAACTGATCATTTGTGTTTGAGTTTCAGGAACATTTGACTTTAGTGTAAAAATAAAGCGAACAAATTCAGTTTTGATGCTGAAATCCAAACAGTTTAAGTGAAGTTAGTGATAAACGCTGCTACCTTGAGCTTTAGTCAACAGACGTTAGCAGCTAGCTCGGCTAACCGGCGCTAACTACCGCTGTCTGGATCAACTTACCGGTAAAAAACGTTCACCGACAGTAAAGTCGGTCTCTGGTCCACAGATTTTCTCCACAGCAACAGGAACTGATGATCAAATGCTGAGTTGAATCATATTTTTACCGGTTAATTCTCCGGAGCTTCCAGGAACGAGTCACTGATTCAAACGTAAACACAAAGTGCGCCGAGCTTCTGCGCAGGCGCCATGAGGGCGTGGCTAAACCTGGGGAGCCAATCAGAAAGTTTTAATTCAGACTTCCTCCTCTGAGTTTGTCTCTTCAGGCACAAAGCAGCTGAATCTCATAATAAATTATTTTTATTTTTTAATTTTCATTTGTATTTTTTATGATATTATTTTTCCTTCCCTGAGCTTGTCCTTTCAGGCACAAAGCAGCTGAAACTCATTCTTATAAGAAATTATTTTTCATATTTTAATTTTCTTGTGTATATTTTTTAATTATTGGTATTATTTTTCCTTCCCTGAGTTTGTCCTTTGAGGCACAGACCAGCTGGAATTGTTCCGCGCTTACTACAGAAGGTAAATAGATTCAGAAGTTGGATCCTCACAGTAACGCAGACACTACGAACAGCCTCTAACTGTGGCTATGTGGGCTTCATGTGAGGGTTTCATTTTATTTTCCTGACATTTCAGAGGAGACACTGCATCGTTGACTCCTCTGTAGAGGCATTTCTTCACATTCAAACAGAGCTTTAAAGGCCTTTATTAGAACATGAATTAGTTTTCAGGCTTCACACACGAAGCTGGGAAATTCAATAATCAAATAAAATGCATGATAAACTCAAATGTAGTGGCTGCAATATTTCAGAAGCAAAACAGATTCCAGTTATACTGTACATGTTGTGAACGTATTTAACCCTCGTGTCGTCCTGTGGGTCAAATTGACCCGTTTTAAAGTTTGAAAATGTGTCACAAAATGTTCAAAAAATCCTAAAATTGTTGAAAATATGGACATCAGAAGTTTCACTGTGAAAATATTTTTTTCCACATTTTCAAACTTTAAAACGGGTCACTTTGACCCGCAGGACAACACGAGGGTTAAATACACGATAAATTATATTAATATGAATATTAGACTGCTTATATGTGGTATTAATTTCAGTGCTGGGATTGCAGTGCCTTTACAGAACAAATCCTAAGATATAAACCGTTATTTTCCACCCAGAAGGCGCCGCTTCATAACAACACAGAGGTCCGATCGATGTCTCTGGGTTCGACCTCTACTCCTGTGTGCTCCCGGTGCTGCTGGGATCGATTGTTTCCCGGTAGTCGGTTCCCGTCCAGGTGTTCCACCGCTGCCTTCACATTGGAGCTTCATCCAGGGATGTCGCGCTCCTCCGGTGATCCGGTAAGTCGCTCTCTGTGCCTCACGGAGGTTCTGTGGTATTTCTGGCAGCGACTCTCCGCCGGCTAGCCGTTAGCTGCTAAGCGTTAGCCGCTAGCTGAGGCTACAAGTAGCTAGCGCGGCTAAAAACAGTTGATCAATGAGCTAACGGAAGCAGATCACATATTATCAGCTTGTTGGGTCATTACTGGGCTGTCAGATAGCTGCTGCTAATAATTAAAGAGTAAATATACTGTAAGATTTATTGTAAACATGCCGACATGGTGGTTAAATGAGACTCAAGCTCATAGCTGTTAGCCCGGAGCTAGCTGGCTTTAGTGTTAGAATAAAGGATTCTGTGAGGTTGGTAATGAGCCTGTAGGCTGACAGCGGCTCTGGAAGGCAGAAAACATCCTGATCATGTGAAAATTAGCTGGGATGAAGCAGGAAAGCGGTCAGCTGCGGCCTGGTGGGTCACATGATGAGCTGCACGATGTGGAGCTACTTCTGCTTCCTCCTCTGTTTACACACACGGTGTGGAGCCAGGGTCCGTCTGTAGCCGAGCCAGGGTCCGTCTGTAGCCGAGCCAGGGTCCAGCCTTCATCAGAGGGGGTTATCCACTCTATTTCTGATATCATGGCGTGTGTAGCTCATCCAGACTCCGTAGCCTTCTACATAGGGTAAGTAGATCCACACCCAGGAGACAGGACGGAGCTGAGTGTTTGGGTCACGAGTTGTGGTTCATGTTGGGGTTAGGGTCAGGGATCAGATGCTTGTTAAATGTTCTGTTTGTCAGGTTTAGAGGAAAACAGAAACCTGACCAACTAAAGTCTGCTCACTTGGTAGCAGCAGGAAACAGAATCTAACATTTAATGTTCTGAAATTAAACTTTAAAGCCAGTTAACAGAGGACACCTAAATGTTGACTTCCTGATTAGCTGACAGGTCATAAAGAGACATAAAATGAGACACCAGACGACATAAAATTATTGTTATAAGAGGCATAATGACCAGTAAGAGACAAAATGCAAGCAAAATAAACTGAAAGTGACCAGAATTACTGCCAACAGACACAAAATGACTAAAAGACCTGCGACATGACCATAGCAGAGACAAAAATATCCAAAAACAGAAACTAAATGACAATATGAGATACAAAATTTCTCAAAATCAAACAAAATGACCACAAGAGAAACTAAACAACCACCAATATTGAGTGTGAGACACAAAACAACCACAATGACATGAAAAATGACTGTAAAACGAGACACAAAATAGCAGCAAGAATAGCAAAAATGACCACAAACAGATGCAAAATGACCAACATGAGAGGTAGGACTGTCAACACACCGTGACCTTTGGAGAAGCAAAATAACCACAAACAGTTTAATGTGAGACATAAAACATTGAAAATGAGGGCAAATGCCTGAAAAGATACACAAACTCTGGTAAAGCTGAACTCATGGAACAGGTTTCACTGAAACGTGGTTCTAGTGAGACGTTTGAAGCTGCTGTGTGTTTGTTGGCCACATGTTTTCATTCAGCAATAGTCCAACGTTCAGTTAGAGTTACTGTAAGTCTGTTTATGTTTAACCACAAACACTGTAATAAGAACATGAACAGACTGCTGAACGTCTTCAGAAAGAGGCATGGAATGACCAAAAACAGACACAGAAATGACCACAGGGGAAGCAAAACGATCACAGAGGTGCAAATGGGAAACACAAAATGACTAGAATAAGACATAAAAGATGCAAAACCACCAAAAGACACTCAAAATGAGTCAAAATAGCTGCAAAGAGATAACAGAGAGACAAAAATGACCCATAATATGACCCAAAGAGACACAAAGTGACCTAAATAAGATATAAAACGACCAACAGAAGAGACAAAATGACTGTAAAGAGTCAGAATAACTGCTAAGACACAAAATATCCAACATAATTAATGTTATGATCGACACAGTGACCTAAAAGAGACACAAAATACCCATAAGAGAAGCGAAATAATGACTAGGAGAAGCACAGCGACCACAAAGAGACCTAAAAAAAACACACAAAACAACCAAAATAAGATGCAAAACGACCAATTTGAGAGGCAAAATGATCAAAATAACTACATAAAGACACAAAATGACTGTGAAATGAGTCAAAATAACTGCTAAGAGACAAAGTGACCTAAGAAACACAATATAACCAACATAATTAACATTATGACCAAAAACAGACACCAAATGCCTACAAGAGAAGCAAAATAACAACTAGGAGAAGCACAGTGACCACAAAGAGACATAAAAAAACACACAAAACAACCAAAATAAGATGCAAAATGACCAATTTGACAGGCAAAACGATAAAAATAAGTACAAAGAGATGCAAAATGACTGTAAAAGAATCGCTAAAGGATGCCAAGTGACCACAGAGACACAAATTGACCTAAATGAGATGAAAAAGGACTCTAAAGAGGTAGAAAATGAGACACAAAATGACCAGGAAGAGACTTGAGACAGAACGATGATCAGAGAAGCAGTTTGTTCATCAGAGGTCCTAGCGTTCCAGATGTTTCTCAGAGCTGAGGCTTTAACTGGATTTCCTCCCTGGACAGCAGGAGCAGCAGTGACATGGCTGCTGAGGAGAAGCCGTCAGCTGATTGGAGCGTGGAGCCGCCCGTCATCTCGCCCAGCAGCCCCTCCCACCTGACCCACTTCAAACCACTGACCCCAGAGCAGGATGAGCCGCCGCTACGCTCCGCCTACAGCTCCTTCGTCAACCTGTTCCGCTTCAACAACAAAGGTGAGGACCACACCTGAGAGCTAGACCTCCAGATGGAGACGTCACACATTTGCGGAAACTAATAGTTCTTCAGAAGAAAGTAATTTGTGCTATATCTTGGTCTGAATATTGTGCTCCTTCAAATCCTCTGTTTCACCGACTCAAGCTCCTGAAACCTATTGAATGTAATTATGTGCAAAATGCTTGTATCATCTATAGTGTTGTATATAAATTAAATCCAAGATTGAGTCAGCTCATTCCAATCACTACAGCCTCCCATGAACATGCTACCAGAAAGAAACACCTCTTGAGAGGAAAAAATCGCACATTAGAGTGTAGCGTATAAGGGTCCTCAGATCTGGAATGAACTTGCCGACAATATCAAAAAATCTAAAAGTCTGGATTTATATAAAAGAAATTAAAACGCATTCTACTGCAACGATATGCCTGTTGCAGGAACAGTAGTGGACGGTCATTGTAATCCTTTGCTGCGTCCTAGAAATTTGTTAGTAAAATCCCTAACACAAATCTAAAAATAAATTAAAAGTTAAATAAATAAATTTTGATGGATTGTAATAAACTCTCTTCTGATGTGCCGTAAGTAGATGGACAATAGTGCTTTTATTGTATTATGTAGTGTTGTAAATGTATTATGTATAGAAATGTATTCTTTTGTTTTTGCTTCTTTTTGTTATTTGTTTTTCTGACTGTTGAATTTAAATGATTGTGGACTTATGGTGGGAGGGAGTGGACATTGATAAGTTCTCTGAACTTTTTCTGCTCCTTTTTTGGGCACAAACTGAATTGAACTCGCCCTATTAACTCAACAAATGTCTGCTCAAAATAAATAAATAAACACTTCACCAGTCAGGTTCCTCCTCCTTCAGCAGGTGGTTTTAACGTTCTAATGGAGAGCTACGAGGAAAACAGAAATATGTAAAAAGTTAAAGAGCTGCTGCTGTAAATGATGCAGGTAAAAACCATGTTCATAGATATATTTTACTGATCAATACTGATTATTGATCACTGACAGCTGCTCATTTGAGATGTTCAACTTTAAACCAAATCAAAGGTAAATTAATGTCACTGATTGAACATTCTCTGTAATAAAGACCAATAGATAATCAATGTTCTAATCTGAGGTCTATCAGCTGCAGGACAGCATGGCACGAATATTCGGATCTCACAATTAATATCCGGATACCACCATCACGACCGGATATTACTAAAATCAGTACTAAACTGACTTTCATCGTTTTCTGTAACAGTGACAATGAAGATCTGTTCTATTCTTATATTGCATTCTATTAAATCCTATTGTAGGTTGTAGAAGAGAGATCTTAATGGAACCCAGCTGACTCCCTGATCTGCTCCGTGTTGCAGCTTCTGGTTTTATTAAATCGGTATTTTCTGAATGCTGCTGCTTCTTTAAGTCCAGGCAGCTTTAACCAGTAATTAGCTGCGGTCTCGTGCCGTCATGTGATGCAGTTAAAGCAGGAACCAGTGAACCACAGGAGACATGTGGTTGTTTTCCTGTTATTAACGTCCCACAGGCTCACTGCAGGTTGATTCAGAATAAAACCAGAAGATATGCATCACAGACACGCTGGTTTAGAAAATAAGTTTACGACAAAACCTAATGTAATGTAGAGCAACTTTAGATAATGTAGAGCAACTTTAGATAATGTAGAGCAACTTTAATGTAGAGCAACTTTAGCTAATGTAGAGCAACTTTAGCTAATGTAGAGCAACTTTAATGTAGAGCAACTTTAGCTAATGTAGAGCAACTTTAATGTAGAGCAACTTTAGATAATGTAGAGCAACTTTAGATAATGTAGAGCAACTTTAATGTAGAGCAACTTTAATGTAGAGCAACTTTAATGTAGAGCAACTTTAGCTAATGTAGAGCAACTTTAGATAATGTAGAGCAACTTTAATGTAGAGCAACTTTAATTCATGTTAACTACCTTTCAAAGGTTTGGGGTCACTTAGAAATGTCCTTACTTTTTAAGGAAAATCAAAAATCTCGATCTAGCAGCATGAACTCTAACAGTAATAATGAGAACAGGTGTGTTTCACTACTTTCTGACATTTTCTAGACCAAAATATGAGCTGAGACAACAGGTGAATTAATTACTAATGGGTCATTTCATGTGAAAACACACAACTTCCAGAAAAATGGTTGCTGTACCATTGACAATTTTCTCAGGGTTTTATGTGCTGAAAGATAGTTACAATAGAACTTTCCATGCAAAATTATAGGTCTCTATCTCTACTAGTTCCAAAGTTATGACCTCTTCAAATTTCTGGAATTTGGACCTAAACCCACCCCCTAAATCCTCACCTAGGATTTTGCACTATTTAACTGCTTATTTCTCAGCTTCTAGACATAATTGATGGCTGAAATTTGGCAGACAAGCTCACAGCAACCATCTGACATCACAGGTAGCCTCACAGCCTCCTAGCTACTCTCTACAGACCACAGGAGCCTTCTAAAAATGCTAAAAATGAAGGAAAACACACTTGTGAGTAGGTTTTAGGGGTCTAAAATTACTAGAAATGTTATAAATGTTGACCCAAGGACCACTCTGTCCTATTCTAAACAAAATTGTATGATAACTTACAAAGTTGGTCTTTACTCCACATTCTAAAGTTACAGCTTTGCCTTGTACTCCTATAAGTATTTCTGCAGTACGATAACTTCTGGCATTCATCTTGCTGTCCAAGTTTCACACCAATAGAACAGGGATCAAGTTCTGCCATGCTTTTTGGCAAGTGAGATAGTTAAAGTTAGTAGGTCTACTAATCTATGCTACACTACTAACCTGGCAATAGCCAGATTAATAATTGTGTAGTACTTGATAGTACTCCACAATATCAATCTGGGACCACTCCATGCAAATCCGTTCGGAGGAAAGAGGCACGGATTGGACAATGCAACAGTATGTCCCGCCTCTGACAAGTTTGTTTTTAGCCAATCGCGGCAAACTTTAATATGTCGTCATCGGGTTGCGCGCAGGTGCTATGGTGTGGTCAAAGTAAAACTGACTTAATAGCAGCATCTACGCGATCGTTGTCCTCCGTTGCCGTGTTTGTTTTGATCTACTGGCGCTTGGTGTCGTCTTCACACCCGAATATCCCGCCCCACACATGAATACTGCTGCGTGATTGGCCCAAACCAACTTGGCTCTGTACGAACAGTGAATGTGGGAGCGGAGCAAGATGGTTTCTTGAGAGATTTGTGAACTCACAAATATCGCGAGAAATCAACTTGCTGGCAAGGTTACTACACTACAGTTATACTACAACATGTCAGGCACCAGCACCATCATATGGACAGGACTTTTACTCTATCTTCAGCTCAGTTTTCTGCAAAAGAAAAAAGATATATCAACAAAATTCAATTCATATAATGCAAAACATAGATTCACAAGCTGTTTATATGGGTCCACTTAATTGTATGGTTAACCATGAAGGAGGAGAGAAACCAAACTGGAATTTTGCAGGCTTCTAGCAGCATGATAGAAGATAATTTATTCAGGGTTACAGATCTGTACCACCTGTGCCACACCATTCCACCATCATTCAGTTCATATAAGGGAAAACAGAGGTTCACAAGCAGGTTATAAGAGTTCACTTCAAGTGTATGGTTGACCATGAAGGAGGAAATAAGCCAAACCGGGATTTTGTAGGCTTGTAGTATCATGATGGAAGATATTTTATACAAATTCATAGATCTCTACCACCTGTGCCACATCGCCTTTTGGCCTCACCAAAATTGGTCACTTTTTGTGGGGTCCATACTTTAGCAGCTCATATCTTTCTATATGATACCCCCAGAAGTCTCCAACTTTGTAAGTTATCGTACAATTTTATTTAGAATAGGACAGAGTGGTCCTTGGGTCAACATTTATAACATTTCTAGTAATTTTAGACCCCTAAAACCTACCCACAAGTGTGTTTTTCTTCATTTTTAGCATTTTTAGAAGGCTCCCGTGGTCTGTAGAGAGTAGCTAGAAGGCTGTGAGGCTACATGTGATGTCAGATGGTTGCTGTGAGCTTGTCTGCCAAATTTCAGCCATCAACAATGTCTAGAAGCTGAGAAATAAGCAGTTAAATAGTGCAAAATCCTGGGCGAGGATTTAGGGGGTGGGTTTAGGTCCAAATTCTAAAAAATCAAGATCCCATGAGTTTGGAACTAATAGAGCTAGAGCTCTAATTTTTTGCATATAAAGTTGTTTTGTGCCTATCTTCCATCACAAGAAAATGTAGCCAATTTCTAGATGGTGCAGCAACACCCATTATTGAAACCACATGAAATGACCCTAATGAGTGTAATTATTGGTGAAGGTACGATGGGCAGTAAATGAAGAGGTAGAGTTAAATGACTGACCGACTCTTGTTTTTCTGTGTTTTTGTCCAGAGGAGGGTCGTTCTCCCTCCACAGCTGCAGAGAAACCAGATGTTTCATCTCCGTCTCCTCAGCCTGAGAGGAGGAGCTGGTCCTCCAGTCCGTCACATTCAGCCTACAGGGCTCACCGCAAGCAGCATCCAGAACACCTGAGAAGAACCTCCACGGCCTCAGGTAAGACGCTCTGCTGCCTCCATCAGAGTGGAGTCTGGAGAACGTTTCTGAAGGTTCTGGCTTTAAAGGTGGAGTCTGTGGTTCTGGACACAGGTGGATGATGTTTAGCTGGTTAGGATGTTCAGATCCAGCCCGCTTTACCAAACGTGCACCAGCGTGAACGTGCACAGGAGGAGCATGTGGTTGTTTCAGAGACAGGACTGTAGCTAACCACCTAACGGACTGAGAGCTGGACTTTCAGCTGGTTGGTTGGTCTGCAGTGTTCCTGTCGTCAGCAGAACAGCTCCACAGCAGCATCCTTTCAGGATTCATCCATTATTTTCCTTTACCTGCACTAAACGTACCTCCAAACTAACTGAGGTCAAACAAGTCGTCTGTGTTTCTGCATTTAATTCAAAAAGTAAAGTTTCAACAGCAGCTCAACAACCAACATGGAGATCATCTGAAAACAGCAGCTGACTGGTGGTTTATTGCTCAGTAGTCAGTCCGTTCTCATTATTTCAGTAGCAATGTACTAAAAGACAGGGTATTCACCTAGACTTTTTTACAGCGTACCGGCAGGTCCTCCTGCACATAAGCGCATGCGCAATAGCCTTCATTAAATCTCGCGAGCGGCCGGCCCAGATGTTAGCCAATGAGCGTCACGCAGATGCTCCAAATGCTCGTGATTTAGGTCACTATTCACCATACATGGCATCACGGAAACAACCGAGACATGCTAATTGTAACCCCGAGATTGGAAGCGACTCTTGATTTTAGACGGGAACGGGTCAATGGACAGGAAAGTACAGCTGAGGTGGGGAGACATAAATTAACCTTGATAGGCACCCAGTCGATAAAAACAAACGCACATGGCGTTATCTGTCAAAATAACAGCGTAGTGGTGGCCCTAATCACAGCATAATCTTTTACCCCCAATTTCCACATAACGCGAAAGCGCCGCCGTCTTGCTCCGGAAGTCAAAGCACCGTCTATGGTCAAAGCACACAGGAAGCGCAGCGGCGCGCCGTCCGGAGGGGGAGGGCTGCTCCTCAGAGAGGCTCTCGTGTGAATGACATGAATACCGTTTGCTATTATCAAGTACTTAAAGGTTAAACTCATTAAAAAGAATCAATAGAGTAGTTAACTCACCGTCCACTCCCACAACTGTTGAAATTTCAGTCCACGCCTTGTCCTTTCTGCCAGTATCCTTGTAAAAAGGATGTTTTGGATCATAAATGATATTGTATTTTTCCACTTCAGTGATCAGCTTCTCTTCATCCATGGCGTCGTGTTGTGTCTGGGACCCTGTTGACCTGATGCTCGTGCCTCCGGAGGTGTCGTAATAACAACGTATAGGAAAAAATTTACGTCCGAGAGGTCGTGCATTGTGTTTTATTTTGAAAGTTCCGGTTTAACTTCCTGTCTGGTGCTTTCTCAACGACAATGAATTTACGAAGCGGACGCAGCGTGTGCAGTGGAAATTGTCTGATAGAAGAGAATGGGTTCTAAGTGCTGCGCAGTACTATTCAAGAGCGCGGCGCTTTTGCGTTATGTGGAAATTGGGGTAACTGACAGCATAACGGGCCGTTACGACAGCGTAATACGCTGGCGAGAACTCTGAAAGACACAGAATCACCAGAGAAAGAAAAATTATAACAAAAAGGTGGAGGATCCCTGCAAAAAGACGAGAAATAACCACAAATAGGCCTTTAACCACCACGAAAAGAAGTGAAAGCAGCACAAAAACATGATATTTGCATAAAAGGAAGCTAAACCACCACAAAAGAAGCAAAATCACTACAAACAGTGTGAAAAAGATGAGAAATCACCAGAAAAATGGTGCAAAACCGTCATGAACACTACTAAACTGACCAGCTGATGTATTTTCAGGCATCATATGAATGTGAGCAGCTGCTCTGGTGACTAAATCTGCAGATCTGAGCTCTTTCTGCTGATCTAGAATGAATCCAGGCTGATAGTCTGTCCTCTGAGATCTCCTGTGGTTGGTTCTGTTCGTTAGATGTGTGGTTTAGGATGTTTTATTGTCCACTCAGACAGATTCAATTCTTCTTCCATAAATAACTCCATGTACTGTATAACATGATCCGTCTCAGTGACGTCCTTCAGCTTCAGACGTTGAACAGCAGCTTCTCCAGTTAGAGCTGGAGTTCATGAAGCAGCAGGACAGGAGGTGAGTACAGGAAGGTTTGATTTAAACTCGGTAGATCTCTATCTCAGGCTCCACCTTTAATTAGTTCCTTCAGGCTGCCATGTTTCCTACAGATGTGATGTTACTCTGATTTAGAGTTTACTGGATTATCAGTTAGTAATATTCTTTGGTTTTCTGTAATAAATTAACTGATCAGAGGATAGTGGAGGTTCTCAGCTGGTTCTTAAAGCTTCCGTCTTGGTGTGTTTAGGTCCAGACGTAACATCGACTTTAAAAGAGTCGCTTCATTTTGTCCACGTTTGATCAAAGTTTTAATACTGGAGGTCTGTTTGTTGTTTTAGAAGTCAGTCTCTAAAATCCATTTTCTGTTTAGATCAAGGTTCTTTATATCAGGTTGTGAATGAAACATGTTCAGACTGTTCTTCAGAAACCTTCAGACTATAGACAGGAGGAGAACTGAGGTCTGGGGTCTGTAGGTGGACTCATTGTGGACCTGATACAGGACAGGCGTTGATGCTCAGACGGGCGTTGATGCTCAGACAGGCGTTGATGCTCAGACGGGCGTTGATGCTCAGACAGGCGTTGATGCTCAGACAGGCGTTGATGCTCAGACGGGCGTTGAGGCTCAGACGGGCGTTGAGGCTCAGACGGGCGTTGATGCTCAGACGGGCGTTGATGCTCAGACGGGCGTTGAGGCTCAGACGGGCGTTGATGCTCAGACGGGCGTTGATGCTCAGACGGGCGTTGATGCTCAGACGGGCGTTGATGCTCAGACGGGCGTTGATGCTCAGACGGGCGTTGATGCTCAGACGGGCGTTGATGCTCAGACGGGCGTTGATGCTCAGACGGGCGTTGAGGCTCAGTTGAGGCTCAGACGGGCGTTGATGCTCAGACGGGCGTTGATGCTCAGACGGGCGTTGAGGCTCAGACGGGCGTTGAGGCTCAGACGGGCGTTGATGCTCAGACGGGCGTTGATGCTCAGACGGGCGTTGATGCTCAGACGGGCGTTGATGCTCAGACGGGCGTTGATGCTCAGACGGGCGTTGATGCTCAGACGGGCGTTGAGGCTCAGACGGGCGTTGAGGCTCAGACGGGCGTTGAGGCTCAGACGGGCGTTGATGCTCAGACGGGCGTTGAGGCTCAGACAGGCATTGAGGCTCAGACGGGCGTTGATGCTCAGACGGGCGTTGATGCTCAGACGGGCGTTGATGCTCAGACGGGCGTTGAGGCTCAGACAGGCATTGAGGCTCAGACGGGCGTTGATGCTCAGCCGGGCGTTGAGGCTCAGACAGGCATTGAGGCTCAGACAGGCGTTGAGGCTCAGACAGGTGAGGTGTTGGTGGACTCTAACGTGGTTCTCCTGTCTTTCCGTTTCCAGTGGACTGGCCAGGTGAGGTCTTGTGCACCGTGTGGTTCTACTAAGATGCTTTTAGCTGTAACCTCCAGCATGCTACTGTTTGCTTTCCAACCAAACGCTTCTGTTGTCTGGTTTGCTCTACTGTTCTCCCAGGTACTAATGCTGCTGGAATGGTGTGAAGCTAATGTTCATGTTGGGTTTTCTGCTCTCGTGTTGTTAATTAGATTCTATGGATGTGGCATGTGACAGTGCAGCAGGACGGATTTCAAAGGTTCCCTGGTCTATGTAGTTAATTTGGTGTTTGTTCCTGGTTTCAGATGGCAGCAGGAAGTCGGATGCATCTCTGAACCACGACCCTCGGACCGCCGTCCAGCTCCGTACGGCGCTGAAGAGGCTGAAGGAGATCATGGAGGGGAAGAGTCAGGTAACCTCAGCAGCACCTCCTGGTCTCACTGGTCCTGGAGGCTGTTCGCGTTTTTAAGAACGTTAAAGATACACAGAGACCAGTGCAAATGTTTTAGAAACTAAAAGTAGAGTTAGGATGTTTAATAATATGACCCTGAAGAGTTCTGATTTATACATATAAAGAGAAACTACAAACAGAGATCACAGCTTGAGTTAGAAACTGGTTTCTGACCTGGTTTAGGACCTTTTCTACCTGGATTTAAGGATGTTTTTAATCTGGTTTCTAGTTTAAGACCTTTTCTAACCTGGTTTAGGACTGACTAAAGACCTTTTTTACACTAGTTTCGAGCCTGGTTTTTGTCCAGGCTTCAGACCTAGTATCAGATGTGGTCTTGGACCTGGTTTCAGATTTGGTTTAGTGGCTGTTGTAGGCCTCTTTGTGTGCCGGATTTTTTTTCTGGTTTCAGGCTTGGCTGAGGGATGTTTTTAGACTGTTTAGTTTTCAGCCTGGTTTAGTTTTGATTGAACATCTTTGTTGGCTGGTTTCTGGAGTAGATTTGGTTTAAGACTGATTGAGGACCTTTTCAAGACTGGTTCCTGGGCTGGTTTCTGTCCTGGTTTCGGACTTGGTTATTGTCCGGTTTAGGTCTGTTTTTTGACTAGTTTCTGGCCTAGGGTCAGACCTGGGTTAGACCTGTTTCTGGCCTAGTTTCAGACCTGGGTTAGACCTGTTTCTGGCCTAGTTTCAGACCTGGGTTAGACCTGTTTCTGGCCTAGTTTCAGACCTGGTTTAGACCTGTTTCTAGCCTGTTTCAGCACCTGGTTTTGGAGTGTCTAGAAGAACTTTCCTCAGAATCTTGATCCAGACTGACTTGATGTTGAGATCAGAACTCTGTAGGTTCAGATCTTCTCCTGGTTCTTCTTGTGACTGGAGATGGTTGATGTTTGGGTTCAGTCTTCTGCTGAATGATTCAAGGTTGTGCTGTCTGATCCCAGACTGGACCATGTTGTGTGTTTCTCTGAGGGTTAAAGGTGATCTCCTCCCTGCAGGACAGCGACCTGAAGCAGTACTGGATGCCTGACAGTCAGTGTAAAGAGTGCTACGACTGCAACGAGAAGTTCACCACCTTCCGCCGCCGACACCACTGCAGACTGTGTGGTCAGATCTTCTGCAGCCGCTGCTGCAACCAGGAAATCCCCGGAAAGTTCATGGGCTACACGGGTGGGTGATGATCTGTGATATTAGGGAAAAGCGTCACATCGTGGTGTGACTTTATTATCCGATGTCTCATCTGAAGGCTCGTTCTGACATGTGGCTTGTTTTTCAGTTTCCCTGAAATATTCAAAGAAGTAAATAAAGTCATGAAACTTCATTTCAGTCCAGTTTGATGCGAGGTCCAAGTAACTCTGAGAAAGTTTGTGGAAGTTCTCTACCATATAAACGCCATACTTATCTGTTTACAGGATTTGGTTCACAGGTGAAAATGATCCTTTGTTAGACTGTTGATGCTCAGAGTGTTTGAAATGAAACAAAGCTGTCTAGAATGTACACTACTGTTCAAAGATAATTCCATGTTTTCCATGAAAATTCACACTTTTGTTCACACATGTGCTAATATAGCTGCACAAGGGTTTTCTAATCATCAATGAGCCTTTCAACACCATTAGCTAACACAATGTAGCATTAGAACACAGGAGTGATGGTTGCTGGAAATGTTCCTCTGTACCCCTTTGGAGATATTCCATTAAAAATCAGCTGTTTACAGATAGAATAGTCATTTACCACATTAACTATGTCTACACTGGATTTATCATTCATTTAATTTGATCTTCATTGAAAAAATTTATTTTCTTTGAACAATAAGGACATTTCTAATTGACCCCAAACTTTTGAAAGGTAGTGTGTTTACCTCTTGGCCTCCTTTGTGTTTACAGACGGGTTGTTGTTTTCTAAAGTCAAACAACATTAGCAAACTTTGAACAACCAAACGTTTTCAACATCATAACTTCTGCTGCACAGAAAGAGGTTCAAATTAGCAGCTGCTGCTTCACAGACACAACCCTCTGAGGTTCACCTTTAAAGAACCACACAGTTCCTGTTGTTCAGCAGCACAGAGGGGATGATGTTGCTAACCTTGTCTTTTCTGAACCGTCCTTAAACTTTTCACTACACAGAGCACTTGGATCTATAGCCGTGTTACATGTGTTTGCCATATCTTATACGGTTTATGAACAACACTTATTTAACTCTGATCTTTGTCAGCCAAAACAGATTTGAAAAACTTTAAATTTATGGTTTGTTTAATCGTCTCTTCAACATGTTTCATATCTGCTACCACTTGGTGCAAACTTCACTGGTAGGATCCTCCACAACCTGTCTGCATCCATGTTACCAGACATCTCATAGTTTATCCATCCATCCATCCATTCATCCATCTGTCATCATCCATCTGTCATCCATCCTTAATCCATCCATCATCCATCTATAGTCCTATAAGGTGCAGTCAATTCCAGCCATTTTCAGTACAAAAATTGCTAATATTTTATTTGTAAATAAAAATATGATGAGAAATACAGGGAATATTGGACGTGCATCGCGAGGTGCATTTCCTCGAAAACGACCTATTCATGGATTTTATACCGACTCCAAGACATGTTTTGGACAAAATATTTTACTGGCTTGTTTCGTCTGGATGTCCAAGGTTGGATTATGGCCGTTTTTTGTGGAATATTTTTTTTGTGTGTAATAATGAACACGGAAATTTGAGTCGCGCTGTGTGCGTTGAAGCCGTGTATAGAGAACGGATGGATGGATATTCGTTGTTTGTCGGACAAATGTGTTTTTCTCACCCGCTGTGGTAATCACATCTGAAAGTGGTTTATACCGGCGGATTCATGAGAATCTAAGCTTTCCATCGGCGTATAGTGTTTGTATAATCGTGTTTGCAGTTTCAGACATTTAGCAAATTGCTTATGCAGATCTCAAAGTGTACCGCGGGTGGGACACTGAAGCGCAACGGGTTAATCCATCCATCCTTAATCCATCCATCCGTCCTTCATCCATCCATTATCCATCCATCCTTCATCCATCCATCATCCATCTGTCATCATCCATCCTTAATCCATCTGTCATCCATCCTAATCCAACTATCATCCATCCTTAATCCATCCATCCATCATCCATCCTTAATCCATCCATCCTTAATCCATTCGTCCATCTGTAATCCATCCATCATCCACCATCCATCCATCCATCCATCATCCATCCATCCATTCATCCATCCATCCATCCATCATCCATCCATCCATTCATCCATACATCCATCCTTAATCCAGTCATCCATCCATCCTTCATCCATCCTTGCACCATCCATCATCCATCCTTCATTCATCCTTAATTCATCCATCCATTGTCCATCCATCGACCATCCATCCATCCATCCATCCCAGTGTGTAAGCTTCGTCAAAATCTCTGGTGGCCCGTACAGGAAAATACGGGCCACCAACTCCTGCCAAATCTAAATTTCTGGTAGCCCGTACAAAAAACTAGTGGCACGTACTTTGCGTTGTTTACATAAAATAAAAAAATAAATATAACTTCTCAGGTCAATTTCTTTTAATGAGCTCTTCTCTTACAACCTGCTTACCATTACAATCTAAATAATCAGTCTCTCATTACAAAAAAAATCAGTCTCTGTTCATCTTTACAATCACAGCTTAGTTGAACTAGATGTCCATCTACATCAACTCATCAACATCTTCAAATTGTGCCAGTCTCTTGAGCCCAGCAACAACTTCTTCCTCAGTCATTTATGGGTTGAAATCATCCAGAAACCCTTCATGAACCTCATCCTCCATGCCTTCCTCTTACCATTGAACTTCCTCCTCCTCCTCCTCATCATCAATATCCTCCTGAACAGCTGCCTGCTGCTGGACTTCTGCTTCCAGCTGCTGGACTTCTGCTTCCAGCTGCTGGTCTTCTGCTTCCAGCTGCTGGTCTTCTGCTTCCAGCTGCTGGTCTGGTGCTTCCTGAGTCACAGTTGCACTGGGCTGACTGTGGACCACCAGCCTACGCTTTTTCCTCAGTCTCTCCATCAGAGCTGGTCTCCTGGGTGCTTTGGCACCACTCAGCCAGCTGTCTATAGCTTGATCTGGGTCAAACTCTCTGACAGAGGATGTACACATCTGGATTGTCATAATGTTGTCCAGGGTGTTGGCAGCCATTCTGGTTCTCCTGTTAGTTTTTACCAGTTTAATCGTGCTAGAAGTCGCTAAATGACGTCATCATGTAATTTGCATATTTCCCAGTTTGCATGTAATTGTAATCAACGTTGTAGGAGAGAGGAATAACGGTGTGGAAGAGAGCAAAAAGTGAGTATAAAACACCCATAATATGTTTTTGTACTAGAGGCTAAATGCTGTGGCTTATTTTAGTTTGACAGAGAAGAAACATTTTCATTTATATCAAGCTCCGTAAGTCTGGATGGGATCTGTAGTGATTCATCTGCCGTCTGGCCGCGGAGTGATGTGTCCTCTAATCAGACACTGGGACTGCTGCGGGCTGCGGGGTTAGGGGCTCGACACATGGGGAGCGACAGTTCAGGGGGGAATGCGAAAGTCATCGCAACTGGAGATAAATTCAACAGACAGTGCGCGATACTTGGCAGCGGCAGGTGACGGCCGGCGACACACGGCGCGCTGTGCAAAAGCACAGACCACTTATCTCCCTCACTTCTGATTGGCTGTGAAATTGGAGGGATTTTTTACGTTTTCAGAGAGTTTCATGACAGAAAATCATAAAGATGATGAGCCAGAAGATATTGCTTGATTTAGCCGAAATTTTACTCTTGACATTGGCCTGTAAAAGAAAGAAACGACCCTGGGTCCATGCCATATTGCAATCTCGGAAAGAACATGGAGAATACCACCATTCAGTTCAAAAGTTGAACGTTTTTCAACTTTCTTGTATTGCGTCGCAAGACAACCGTCTACGTGAACGCGCGCGAAATTTCACATGCACGAATGTCGCCGTCGCATTGTTGGGAGGGGGGAAAGCCATGTTCGTCTCATCGCACAGCAGCCATAGAAAATGAATAGAGCGCAACTGTTGTCGCCTCCCGTGTGTCGAGCCCCTAACTGGACTGACAGCCTGTGCTTTGGGACAGGGAGGAGCTCACAGCAGCACCTCCTGTTTGTTGAAAACTAACTGCAGAATGATCCCTGTTTTCCTATGAGAGCCCCCCTTTTAACAAAACAAGTCGCTAGGACGCTTTAGAAAGTCGTTAAGTTGGCAACACTGCCTGCGCAGAACAAAGCGAAAGGTTAGAAATCTTTCAATTTATTTGTTTATGAAATGCTTGTTGCCCGGCCGGGCGATGAGAAATGTATAAATTGTATCTATTTATCGCCCGGGCATCGTTCTGGTCGCTTCGGGCGACTTGGCGACCGCGAACCTTACACACTGCCTTCCATCCATCCATCCATCCTTAATCCATTCGTCCATCTGTAATCCATCCATCATCCACATCCATCATCCATCCATCCATCCTTAATCCATTCATCCATCGTCCATCCATCCATCCAGCATCTACACACCACTTAATCCTCATTAGAGTCATGGAGTCTATTCCAGCTGACTGAGGGTGAAGGTTCACCTGGACAGGTAACAGTCTACCACAGGACTACACATAGAGACAAACAATCACATTCACACCTACAGACAGTTTAGAATCACCAATTAACCTCAGCAAGTTTTGGACTGTGGAAGGAAGCTGGAGAACCTGGAGAATGCCCAGCAGGGACACTCATGCAGAAAGATCCCAGAACCAGAACCAGTCAGGGACACGAACCGGGGATCTTTTAGCTGTGAGGCGACAGTGCTTACCACTGTGCAGTTTTTCCATAATTGTCTATCAGAGTTGAGTGTTTTACTTTGACCTCTCTGGGTTCCTTGTCTCATCCATCATCTCCCTCGTGTCTTTCTGTCTTTTTTAGGAGATCTGCGAGCGTGCACGTACTGCCGTAAGCTCGCTCTGAGCTACGCCCACTCGGCTGACTCGGGCTCCATCGGCGAGGACCTGAGCACTCTGTCCGACTCGCCCTCTTCGGTTCTAGTTCTGGAGCCCAGCGAGCCTCGGACCCCGGTGGGCGGCCGTAAAGCCAGCAGGAACATCTTCCTGGAGGAAGACCTGACCTGGCAGAGGTGAACACCAGACACGCTGTGGGCGAATCAAACCAGAAACGTTAGCCCAACAGAACCACAGTTATTCTGGATTTCACAGCTGATCTCACATTTTAAGATTCCTGGTTTGATTTTGCCCAAAAGCTGCAGAACAAAGTCTCCCTGCATGGTTCCTTCAGCTGCTCCTCACAGTGTGTTGGTCCACTAACCTTCTAACAGAGCGGTGTTTAATGTCCTTAAAGCTGCAGACAGACAGCCCTGAGCTCATCGTGCAGCAGCAGAACACTGTCCAGCTAAATGTAGTAAATACACCAGAAAGAAAGTCCTTGTTACGCAGAATAATGTTGATTAATTACTTGGATTAGAATTAGTGAAGCATTCCTGTCTTCATCGTTTTTATTTTGCAGCTAGTGAAGCTAATTTTACATCAGTCACTTTTCATCTTAATCTAATAATCCGGCTCCACTCATTTCTATTTATATCATTCATCTAAATATGCTAAATAACTACAGTTTAAAGTTAATGAAAACAACTAGTGGGGTAAAAAACAACATGTGTTAAGTAGCAGAAAACTGAAATACTTTAAAATTACAAGTACTCCGAAGCTAAGACTTAAAAAAACATATCTGAAAATAACAGTCAATAGCTGCAGTAATCCACTTATTATTATTGGAATTATTGTTTTAACTACATTTTTTTACCAAAACAAAGTCACACAGTTCATTACAATAAAATTAATGTCTAATTAGACAAATAATGAAAGTACATTCAAAGAAATAGAATCACAAACCAGATAAAATAGTCAACATTTACGTTATTTTAATGTTTAATTTATAAAATGGCCCAAAGTTTTTTCTGTCATTACAAAGCAGCTTCCAAACACTGTTTATTTATTTATGCTGTGATTTTATCAAAGTATTAAAACATGACAATACTTCGTCTAGAACACAACTTTACGTGACTTTAGTAGAATCCAGAACTTTTATGGTATTATGTTTTCACATAACGAAGTCTGGAATGGTAGATAAAAGACAGGAAAAGGCATACTATCTCCAGATAAATTAAAATACTCTACAGATATAAATATGAAAACAGAATAAATGTGAAATGAAACTCGGTTCTTTGTTGCTCATAGTGAGTCTGTTTGTGAACAGCTCTGGGGGAAAAACTGTTTTGTTTACTGCTGAAAACCTCCAGTGTTAGTAATGATCGAGAATAAGTGCCATGGTACACTGCCTGTCCAGAAACATCTTCATTTGGATTTAACTCAGCAAATGGGTCAGAGCCTTCCATTGGATAATTACTGCAGTGATGACAACAACTTCTTTAGCCCTAGCTGATCCAGTGAGGAGCTTCCATGCTGGAAGACATCTCCTGTGGTCATGGAAAGGATGTTAATCTGTCTCAGAGGGTCAGATTATTGGCCTGCATCAAGCAAAGAAAACAACTAAGCAGATGAAACGAATAGAATCAGGTTAAGAACCATCCAACGCGTCATTAGAACCTAAAGAATAGTGGAGAACCATCATCTCCAGGAACAAACTCTTAGATGACCGTAGGAAACCACCAGTAGAACACATGACTGTTCAATAGTGAAAGTAAGAACATTTCCACATGAAGGGAACTCAAAGGACTGGGACTAAACAGCTGTAGCTCTAAGAAAACCACTGATCAGTGAGGATGATCAGAAAAAAGGCTTCAGTTTGCTGTGGAGCATAAAGGTTGGACTCTGGATCCATGGAAGAAGGTCATGTGGTCTGATGAGTCCAGATCTACCCTGTTCCAGAGCGATGGAGGCAGTAGTTTGGGTTGAGATTTGGTCCCGACTTTGTGCTGGTTTTAGACCTTTTAAGGACTGGTTTTACAATGTCTTGGACATTGTAGGTAGGAAATTAATCCATCTCTGGACATAATTGAATGCTGTGACATTACAGAACTCAGACAGCTCAACAGAAGGATGACACTCCTCACTCATGGGTTTCTTTTCTTTGCACCGTTTCGTATCACTGTAAGGTTCGAATCAAATGCTTAACGGGAAAGGCAGGAACTGCAACCTAGCAGCAACTTCATCAAGCTAAGATGAAAGGATATTAGATGAAAAAACAGTTTCAGATACCACTTCCTGCATCAAAATGAAGGAACTGACTGTTCGACTAGCCCAACTCTAACAATGTGTGTCGTTCTCAGAGCTGAAGGCGAGTTATTTTTGGACGGGCAGCGTATTATCGCTAAATTAAAGTACAGAACTTATAAAAAGTGAGCTTTTTTCTGTATGAGGCTGATTAAACACCATAATCTGACCCTTTGTTTGCTGTTTTTTGCTCCTCTTCGCTCTGCTCCTGCATCCATCTTCTGCAGTTTGAACATCTGTGAGCGTTTCGTCTGTTCCGTGTTCTGTTACAAACACATTTCACGGCGTGTTGAATCTGTCATATCTGCTCCTGAAGCTTTCCCTCTGAGAAATGAGTCCTCTCAGACATAAACGACTCCACCTCGTGATCTGATGAATTAAGAACATGAGAGATGAGAGGATTGGACACGAGGACTTTTATTAAGCGAACGCTGAACAGATGAAGCTGACGGATGTGTCAGTCCAACAATGGCTGCTTGTTATGTGTTCGTTGTTCTGCTGTTGTTTCAATCAGATCTGCTCGTTTTCTCTATTAACTTTCCTGCAAAGAAAAAAAAGGAAAAAAACTCTGTTCCCTCTCTCTCTCTCTCTCCCGGCTAGAAAAACTCCCATTGGGATGAGAAAGACGTGAGTGTCGCTGTTTGATTCCTTCATCTTCTGTCTCTTTAGCTTTAGCCGCTGCTTCTAGCTCTGAGGAGAAAAAATAAATCATAAATGTGTGAAAGGAAAAGCTGGGATGGATGTAAATCAGAGCTGGTGTCTTGTCAGTATGATCCACCAGGAGCCTCAGAACGGCGGCCTCAGCTCCAGACTGACCACGCTGCAGGAAGACGTCGGAAAATCACCGGCCAGGAAGAGGTCAGTGGATGTTTTATCTGGAGCGACCAAAGTCTGATTTCAGCCCCTAAGACTATCCTGTTCTCTGATGTGTCCTGATGAAGAGATTTGTCTTCATCAGAGAACAGGACAACAGTCTGAAGATCAGATACTACAGTGTTTAAAAGTGCAGAAGGTAAAAGGTAGGGATGTTTTAGTGCAGTTCAGTTCTGGTATAAAGGTGCTTTTAGTTCCTTTTTTTTTTTTTTTTAAATGAGGAGCCGAAAAGATTTAACTGTTAAAAGAGACTTTAGACGCAGAAGGTTTTTGTTAAATTGGATTTTTATTGTACGTTATGACAATATGAATCGTATCACGTTTTAACTGTACACTATTTGACAACTTGTTATAAAGTGAAACTTGTGTTTGAATAAAGTGCAGCGAACAGATTATCTGGCCTGGTTTCTGATATGGTTAAGGAAAGGTCTTGGACTGGTTTCAAACCTGGTTTGGGACCTTTTCTAACTTTATTTTGGACTGTTTTTAAACTGGTTTCTGACCTGGTTTGGGACCTTTTCTAACTTGGTTTAGGATGGTTTAAAGTTTCTGGCCTGGTTTAAGACTGACTAAAGGCCCTTTTTTAGACTGGTTTCTGGTCTGGTTTTTGTCCCGGTTTCAGACTTAGCATCAAGTCTGGTCTTGGACCTGGTTTCAGACTCGATTCAGGGTTATTGTAGACCAGTCTGTGTTCTAGCCTTTTACCTGGTTTCTGACCTGGTCTCATCCTGGCTTCAGACTTGGTTTACTGATGTTTTTGGACCGTTTTAACCTGGTTTAGATTTGATTGAACATCTTTGGTTCCTGGCCTGGCTTTTGACTTTGTCCTGTTCTTAAATGAGGAACTTCATTCTGTGGATTTCTGTCATTTGAAGTTTGAAACCTTGAACACAGAGATCTTTTCCTGTCCCAGAACAGGAAGAAAACAAAATATTCACATTAAAGAAGCTGCATCCAGAGGATTTCAACATTTCACTCAGACTGATGTATCGACCATTAAATTATTGATGATTCAGTTCACATTTGATTTAACGCTGCAGCTGTGATGTGATAAAACTCTGGAGGCATCAGTATTCTGTCTGTAAATAAAAGCCCAACTTGCTGCATTATTATATTAATTTAGAATCTAATTAAGTTTTTTTTCCATAAATAACGTCAGGGTTAATGAATGAATGAATCATTTTACTGTGAAAATGACGAGAAGATGAGCTCATTCAGTAGATTCACATGATCTGGATCAAATGATTCACATCTTTGGTTGCTGTAGAGTTTCTGTGTTATTTATGAATAGTTTAAACCCAGTGGGAGGAAGGTGGAGGATCTGCTACATATAAATATGCTAACCAGCTAAATATCACAAACCTCTGCAGCCTCAGAGACACCTGACGTCCTGCTTTCAGTCCAGCTTCTGTTTGGTGAATCTTCTGGCTTCAGTTTTGAAATTTTAAAGCTTAAATTGGGAATGTTTTATTTGTCAGCTGATCTGCAGGTGTTTGTTTTACAGGTAACGTTTTATTTTGTAGGTGTTTGTTCTGTAGGTAAAGTTTTATTTTGTTGATAAAATTTTATTTGTTGGGTTTTATTTTGTAGATTTTGTTTTGTAGGCAAAGTTTTATTTTGTAGATAAAGTTTTATTTCGTAGGTTTCATTTTGTGGATTTTATTTTGTAGTTATTGTTTTATTTTGTAGGTTTTATTTTGTAGGTAAAGCTTTATTTTGTAGGTTTTTTGTAGGTAAAGCTTTGTTTTGTAGAATTTATTTGTAGGTAAAGTTTTATTTTGTGGGTAAAGTTTTTTGTAGGTTTTATTCTGTAAGTAAAATTTTTTTCTATAGGTACAGTTTTTTGTAGGTTTTGTTATGTGGGTTTTATTTTGATAAAGTTTTGTTTTGTCAGTTTTATTCTCTAGGTAAAGTTTATTTTGTAGGTAAAGTGTTATTGAAGCTGCTGCTGTTTCCTGTCCTACCAGGTCTGCCAGTGTCACCAACCTGTCTCTGGACCGGTCTGGATCCTCCATGGTTCCGTCCTACGACAGCTCCGTCAGCCCTCCCACCAGCCGGGCCATGACCGGAACCAGGAGCGGCACCAAGCTGGACCACAGTGAGGAGGAGAGGAAGATCCTGCTGGTACCAGAGCACTCCTCCATGTTTACCTCTTCATGTTGGTTTATGTTCCTCACCGTTTATACTTCCTGCAGGACTCGTCTCAGCTGAAGGATCTCTGGAAGAAGATCTGCCACAACACCACCGGCATGGAGTTCCAGGACCACCGGTACTGGCTCCGGACCTACCCCAACTGCATTGTGGGTAAAGAGCTGGTCAACTGGCTGCTCAGGAATGGCACCATCTCCACCAGGTACCAACGTTCTAAATACATAGCATTTAGAACAACAACCAAAGTAGAAACCAGCAGAAACAGAACCTTCTAAAGAGGTCCAAATAGTTCCTTCTCCCCACTGGACAACATGTTTGATTGTTTGTCTCCTAAATGGGTTCCACTTGGTCAGTCAGGTACTGTTTGGTTGTTGGTCTGGTCAAACTGTCAGGTCCCAGAAAATAAATCTCTGCTTTACCAAAATGCATTAAACTCACAACCAGATGTTGGAAGTGTTGTTACCATGGCCCAGAGTAAGGCTGGAGAAGTTCCTCTTTCAGAGTCTCAGATTCCTCTACAGGTCATTAGTCTTTGAAATGTAGGAAAAACTGGTCAGCAGAAAGCTCAAGTATCCACTGGGTACAGAAGTCATGATAAAGGTACAACAAAGGAGATCCTTCAAAGACTTTCCTCGCTCAGGACGTCCATCTGACCTAAGAGCCGAGGATCAGATAAGAAAGGCTGAAGGTAAAGACACCAGTCATGCCAGCGATTCAGAGGCTGAAGAACCTTGGCTGAAGATGTTTCTAAAAGCTCTGAGCATCGTTATTTAACAGAAACATCGGGGCTGAAAGCTTTAAGAGACAACGTACCCCACGACTCACCAAACTGCAGAAGGAGAAGAGACTGGCTTTACAAAGAAGTCCAGAACTCTGACTCCTAAAGACTGGAGAACTGGATCTTCTCTGATGAACGTCTTCTCTACTTATTTCTGACACCCAACAGCCAAAACCACTGTATCCATACAGATAATGGTGGAACAGTTCCATCTTCTGATGGTGAAATCCAGTGTCCATAGTATGGTTTGGATGGCTATGTCTGCTTCAGGTCTCTGAGCTGCACATTGAGCCTCAAGGCTCCACTGTTAGTGCTCAACATTAGACCAACAACACTCTAGAAAAGGTTGTACTTCCTGTTTAGGCCAGGAGGAAAAGATCTGTGACTGAAGGGAAAACCAATATTTATGTAGATGGGCCATATGACTCAGTAGCGGTGTTCTGAGCTTTTACCTGGCTGTAGCCCTTTAAGCTGCAGGCAATTCCAGCCGTTTTCAGTACAAAAAAATGGCTAATATTCTATTTGTAAATAAAAATATGACGAGAAATACAAGGAATATTGGACGCGCATCGCGAGGTGCATGTCCTTGAAAACGACCTATTCGTGGATTATATACCGACTTCAGGACATGTTTTGGACAAAATATTTTACTGGCTTGTTTCGTCTGGATGTCCAAGGTTGGATTATGGCCGTTTTTTGTGGAATATTTTCGTCTGTGTGTAATAATGAACCCAGAAATGTGAGTCGCGCTGTGTACGTTGAAGCCGTGTATAGAGAACGGATGGATGGATATTCGTTGTTTGTCGGACAAATGTGTTTATATTACCCGCTGTGGTAATCACATCTGAAAGTGGTTTATACCGGCGGATTCATAAGAATCTAAGCTTTCCATCGGCGTATAGTGTTTGTATAATCGCGTTTGCAGTTTCAGATATTTAGCAAATTGCTTATGCAGATCTCAAAGTGTACCGCGGGCGGGACACTGAAGCGCAACGGGTTAAGGAGGAAAGCGTTAGAGCGTGTTCGTTATTTTGCTGTAGAGGAATCACTCTGGATCAATGAAACCTCAAAAACAAAACATTTGTTCAAGAATATTTAGTAGCACTGGATGATCAGGATGTATGCATACAGGTTCTCACTTGATCTAGTTAACAGCAGTTGTCTAGTCTACAAAGTATTTCCGCAATCAACCATCACAAGGAGAGAATGCTAACGCAGAGTTCACAGAGGTTTAAATATGACAATGTACTTCTATCTGATTGGTCTAAGTTACAGCAGATTCATCAGGTGTCTTCAGTCTTTGTCCAATCCGGTTAATCTTCATGTTGTTTCCAGGGGCCTGCTGTTTGCACGTGTCAGCTCTTAAGGTTACGAAATAACTCAGGCATGACCTCTTGCCTTGTAGGGAGTTTCTTTGTATGTGTGCTCCAAGTTTGAGTTCTATTTCAGTCTGCTGTGCTTGGATTTAATCATTTAAATATTCATTTAACTATTTGACCACTGATTAGGGCAGACCCATTTAGCTTATTATTTTATAGAATTCTTCTCGTTCTAGCTTTCAGTTACAATTTAAGACTTTATTCAATTTGGCTTGTTTTAGGTGCGGTATATCAATATTAAATATTATAATTTAGTTTCCATGTTTCTTTGGTCTCCCTCTTGTAAGATAACTTTCAGCTTGGTGCTTTCATGTACCTGTTATGACTTTTAGCCTGGTTGCTTCAGAGCGTACATGATTGCTACTTTTAGATATGTCCTCTGCTGCATCCTCACTTCTTCCACAGAATGGTTACTGCTGTTTTTCCATGTAAGATTGTGAGCAATGACAGATAAAGCTGTGGGCTACGTCTAATCTTAAACACTCGTTGAGCAACACTCCTCAGCTTGTATGCAGCGGACCAATGCTGAAACAAGCACATTATATGCACACTAGTATTTGCTTTGCATGGTTAACATAAATTTATTATAAGTAATAGTGCATTAATACAATTATGATTATGATTACATAATAAGGTTAGTTGTGATTCAATTAGATTAAATGTTGGCTACGTGAGTTATGATTAAAAGTAATTAATAGTTGGTTAAATGTGATAAGATATTATTAAATGTGATCAAATATTCCCAACAAATGGAACCCAAACTCCCCTGACCTCAACCCAACTGAGAACTGTTGGAGAATCCTGAACATCTTTACCTGTCCACCACCAACAATCATGAAACAGCTCCGCTCTAATGGGGAAAGATAGAACCATTCACATTCAGGAACCTCCTACATTCCATGAAAGACTGAAAACCTGATCAGAGTGAAAGGAGGAAATACTGGTTGTTGAATAAATTGATGATGTTGCATATTCAGGCTTGAACTTTATTTTTCTGGGGAGAACAAACTTTTGGGACATGGTGTAGGTTCTTGAAGACACTTCACCTCTCCTCCAAGCCTCTTCAAGAACCTACCAGAGATGTCCAGTTGATTTCTACTGAAGCTCTACTGAACCTACTGAAGACATTTTCACCTCTTGAGGAATGTGAAACATCTTTAAGAACCTACAAGAGCTTCACTAGAAATCAACTGGACTTTTCTGGTAGGTTCCTGAAGATGTTTTCACCTTTCATCCAAGATGAGAAGTCCAGCTGATTTCGACTGAAGCTCCTGCGATCACCACGACCTGGATGACTGAGAATCTTCAGAGACATAAACATTTGTTCTTTTGTACGATAGATACAGTATGTTCTTCTGGATACAGATCGCAGCTTTTTCTAAAAATGACTCGATTGATGACTTGTTCGAACATGAAGCCAACGTGTTCGGATGACGTCAGATTGACAGGAAGAGGTGCAGGTCTTTGTCTGACTGTGGTGAATTTAACTGTAGATGAACCGTCAGATCTTGTCTCCTTGTTAACAGTTAAATCTGCTCTAATCTCATGTATTCATAATTTATCTGCTCTCATGTTCCAGAGCTCAGGCCATCGCCATCGGTCAGGCGCTGGTGGACGGCCGCTGGCTGGACTGCGTCACCCACCACGATCAGCTGTTCAGGGATGAGTACGCCCTCTACCGCCCCCTGCAGGTGGGAGTTCTGCACCACCACACTGGGAAAGAGGAAAATCACTGACATGACTCAGTTGTGTGTGTTTTAATGTTGAGCCACGCCATCACATGCTACTGCTGATTGATTAAGCCACTGACTGATTAGACAGAGGATGATTGATCGATGGGTAATTGTGCTGATGTCTCCTGTCTGTCTGCAGAACACAGAGTTCTCAGAAACGCCGTCTCCGGACAGCGACAGCGTCAACTCTCTGGAGGGACACTCGGAGCCGTCCTGGTTCAAGGACATCAAGTTTGACGACAGCGACACGGAGCAGCAGGCTGACGAGAACGAGGACGCCATGCCCAGTAGGAACCTTTATCCACCTTCATCAGCCTCTGTTCAGACTTCTGCTCTGTGAATTAAAGAGTTCTTCTGTTCCAGACTCAGCCAGTCCTAGTAAGAGGACGTCCGTCAGCAGCTTCCAGTCAGTGGTCGACAGTGATTCTGCTGCTTCCATCAACCTCAACATGGAGCAGAACAATGTCAACTTCCACATCAAGAAACAGTCCAAATATCCACACGTTCCCCCTACAGCTGAGCAGAAAGGTTGATATTCCAGTCAGGATGTGTTCCAGAGCAGCTTTTACTTCAGACTGAGCCTTTAGAAACTGTGGACACCATCAGAGACGCTGGTTTCATTAAAGTACTTCTATTAATAATCAAGGATTACAAACGAACTTCAGCTCAAGTTATTCAAATATTAATCTACATTTAAATAAAAGTTAATTTTCATTGGTAGGCAGCAGAAATGAAGAATTTACTCTATTAGAAGTCTTTGAGATTGTTTTTCTGAGGAGAACAAACTTTTGGGACACAGTGTAGGTTCTGGAAGACATTTCACCTCTTCAAGAACGTAAAACATCTTCAAGAACCTACCAGACACGTCCAGTATATATATATATGTATATATATATATATATATATATATATATATACATTGTATTCAACATTACAAAAGTAGCTTTTTGCAAAAGCTTTAATGTGAAAATGCTTGTTGAAGACCGTTTCCTGTTTCTGTGTCAGAAATATTTCCCACATATTGATCAAACCATCAGAAATGAGCATCGTTTAAGGAGGTTATCCTTCACAATGTGACTCCATGGGCAACCCTTGTCTATATTATATTATGCCTTATATATGTAATTAGTTGTATTGATTATTTTACCAGTTATCCACAGTCTTCAGTTATTCCTGACTCTAGAGTCTCACTGCTCTGTTTCTGTATCACCTCTATGCTTTAGAGGTCGGCTGATTAGTTTATTTTAGGACTGATTCTGATTATTATTTATCAGTAAATGAACTTAGAACAGATATTTGAGGGAAAAATTTAAACTCTGTCCAAAATGTAGAAAAACATAAACTCCTACACAAATGTACCTTATTTCTAATTTTCATATTTAATTTAAAGTGCCTTTCACCGTTTATTCTTCAGGTTATTACTTGTAAAGACAGAGCGAGGAAGTAGTGATTTGTTTAAATAATTTATTTTATTTGGAATCAGGTAAAAATACAGATAATGAGAATGGTGGATAAATGATCCAGTCGTCATCAGGATGGTGAATCTGGACCGAAGCTTTTATCTGTGTTGAGCTGAGTGAACATCAGAAGTAACTTTCTACATAAACTAGAATATATGTTTAGTGTTTCCTAAAGGGTTGCTGCTTTAACAGTCAGATTAATAATTAAACCGTCTGTCCCCCTGCAGCAGAGTTCCTGGTGTCTGAGGACGGAGGTCAGAACATCATCATCAGCGACGCCTTCATCAAAGGTAGGAATGTCCTCCCTGATCTTATCACTCCTCCTCTGAGCAGCTAAATAAGCTCCTCCTGACTTCCTGCTGCAGAGTCCCTGTTCAACCGGCGTGTGGAGGAGAAGGCCAAGGAGATGCTGTTCACTCCTCTGGGATGGCATCACAGCTCCCTGGACCAGCTCCGGGAGGAGAACGGGGAGAAGAAGGCCATGGAGAGGCTGCTGTGAGTTCACCTTCACTCTGCTGCTCAGTCTGAACCAGAAATGAGATAAAGATAGACCAATTAAAACGATCTGGAACAGAAAGCTTCCTCTTTTTTGGCTGATTTAAACAGAGTTTTGGAAGGTTGTATAGTGTGTATCGGTGGTGTCATTATTAGGATGATGACATTTTGATTTGCAAGGTTTCTGGACAGATTCATGAAAACTAGACACCACAAGAACGCTATAAACACTGTGTTTTTATGTGTTTTATGGGGTTTTACACAGTTTTAGAAGGTCTTGTAGCGTGTGTTGGTGGAGCATTTAGGGAACAGCTCCACATGACACCGACAGCTGATTTCAAATGATCTGAAACACAAAACTTAAGGCAATTCTGAACAAATGATTATTACAATTTTTGGACACATTTATAAAAAAAAACCCATAAACTCTGTGTTTGGGTTGTTTCTGTGTAGTTTTTTTATTCAAAATTAATTATATATAATTCAGTTATGCTGCTGTTTGGAACATTTAACACCAGTTATTGTGTTTTTACAGTGTTTTGTAGACTGTCAGAAGGTTTTATAGTATATATTGTTGGTGCACAAGCCAAAGAAAGCTGATATATAATGGCATAAAGTGATTATTAAAATTTCTAGACTGATTCTTAAAAAACTAATAGCTGAACCTGCAGAGACACAATCAGTAAACTGTGAAAACACCTTAAAACTCTGTGTTTGGGTTGTTTCTGTGTAGTTTCTAGTTTTTGACTCAGAATTAATTCAGCATGATTCAGTCACACTGCTGTTTGGAACATTTAACACCAGTTTTAAGTTTTTGTAGACTTTTACAGAATTTTAGAAGGTTTTATAGCGTATATTGACGGCGCACTGAGGGAGCAAAATCAACTGCACTTCTGTGGTAGCAACTGGTCTTAAAGAACCTACCAGAGAAGTCCAGCTAGTTCCTACTGAAGCTCCCAGGATCACCATGACCTGAATGATGGAGAATCTACCTACACCTACATGAAGGTTTGTTTTTGTCCTCTGTTCAGCTCGGCCAACCACAGCCACATGATGGCGCTGTTGCAGCAGCTGCTCTACAGCGAGTCCCTGTCGCTGTCGTGGCGGGACATCATCGTCCCCGTGGTCCGGCAGGTGGTCCAGACGGTCCGACCCGACGTCCGCAACTGTGACGACGACATGGACATCCGGCAGCTGGTCCACATCAAGAAGGTCGAAATCTTTGAACCGTTTCTTCTATTCTTTTATCGTCCTATCAGTCAGTTTTAATTTACGTCTCCCTTTGGGTTCAGATTCCTGGAGGCAGGAAGTTCGACTCGACAGTGGTGAACGGCTTCGTCTGCACCAAGAACATCGCTCATAAGAAGGTACATCTCCTTATTTACTCTCTTTGTTTCCTCTGAATGTGCTTAAGGTCTATTTTATAACATCTGTATAAATATTGATACTAAGCTGAGAATCTGTGACTCCACCAGATGAACCCGTACATCAAGAACCCAAAGATCCTGCTGCTGAAGTGCTCCATCGAGTACCTGTACAGAGAGGAGACCAAGTTCACCTGCATCGACCCCATCGTGCTGCAGGTGAGCTCACCTGGACTGCAGAGGCACCAGCTGGTTCTGCTGCAGCTCTCTGATGCTAACAGGACTTATCCATATCTACAGGAGAGAGAGTTCCTGAAGAACTACGTCCAGAGGATTGTAGACGTTCGTCCAACCCTGGTGCTGGTGGAGAAGACGGTGTCTCGGATCGCTCAGGACATGCTGCTGGAACACGGCATCACGCTGGTCATCAACGTCAAACCGGTCAGTGGATCCACACGGATTCTTGTTCTGGAAATGAACCAGAGGCAGGAACGTAGTCGTAGACCAGAACTCTCCCAGTTGATCCTCCTACGTTTGAACTGAGTTCTCCTTCTTTCTTCTTCTCCTCCTTCTTTCTTCTTCTCCTTCTCCTCCTCCTCCTTCTTCTCTTCCATCTTCTTGTCTTTCTTCTCCTTCTTTCTTCTTCTCCTCCTTCTTCTCTTCCATCTTCTCTTTCTTCTTGTCTTTCTTCTCCTTCTTTCTTCCCCTTCGTCTTTGTCTTGTTATTATTCTTATTATTTTTCTTATATTTCAGGGACTAAAGAATCTTTTCAACACATGGAAATTTGCACACACATTCAAACATTTGAGGTTTTCTGGGACGTGTGGATGTGTGGTAAAATGCCTCTGTGGCGCCCCCTGTTGCATTATAAGACATTAGTCCAGCAGGATGTTTTTAATTGTCATTTTTTTGTTATTTTGTATCTTGTTTTTGTTGGTTTGTGTTTTGTTTCATGTTGTTTTCCATCTCATTTTACTTTTTGTCTTTCTTTGTGCTTTTTTTCTCATTTTGTGTCTCCTATTTCTTGTTTTGTGCTTCATTTTGTTGATTTTTTTTGTCTTGTCATTCTCGCTGAATGTCAGGGAAATGTTTAATGACGCATAGAATAAAATGATTTTGAAGACAGATCACGACTTTGAACTGAGAATTGGTTACATTTTTTGCTTAATTAGTTGAAGAACTGTTGAAAAGTTTTTGTTTTTACACTTTCTTTTTGGACAAATAGTGTCATTTTGATTTAAAATCATGTTGTGTGGTTGCAGAGCCTCAGATTCTCGCACATTGGAATGAGTTCTTGAGCAGTCGGATAAATAAAATGTTCTGTTTGTGTGACTTCAGCAAGTCCTTGACAGAGTAAGCCGGATGACGCAGGGAGATCTGGTGATGTCCATGGACCAGCTGCTCACCAAACCTCGGCTGGGAACCTGCCACAAGTTCTACATGCAGCCGTTCACACTGGCCAGCGGTAAGGATCACAGACTTCTTTAAACACCTGGGGCCTCATTTATAAAGCTTGCTTTCGCACAAAACAGGGCTAGAAAGTGGCGTACGCCACTTTCTACGCAAAGGTTGTGATTTATAAAAACAAACTAGGCGTGAGAATGTGCGCACCGGTGCACCAACCTTGATTCTTGATGCTTCTTTACGCACAAAACAGGGCGTAAATCACAAACTTTGCGTAGAAAGTGGCGTTCGCTGTGTTCGTTGTGATTTCTAAAAAAAACTTGGTGTGAGAATGTGTGCACCGGTGCGCCAACTTTGATGGTTGCTTAAGCACATTTTGGAGACAGAGGGAACGGCAGTGCCGGAGGGTGAAGTGGTGAATTGAAGCCAGATTGATCTCAAACCTTTATTGTTATCACATATTAGACTTGTAGAGCCGGATAATCATAAACCCTCATTGTTGTAGATGTTCCTATAGTGCGCCATTCGGCCTACGACTGTATTTGCAGAACTATGTTCATATATCAACAGGAGCGGATTGAACGTTATTTCATTCGGTCGTTTGACCGAAGGGCCGGTATCTGGGGCCGGTGCGGTGATCTTTATTAAATAATTTTGTTTACTGATCACCCGGCGCCTGTATGGCTCATCGGGGAAAGCAGAAGACCCATTTGTAGGGCTGGTCTCTGATGCAGTGGCTCGGGTTCGATTCCTGCCTGCGGCACTTTTATGCATGTCTTCCTACTCTTCTCCCCATTTCCTGTCACTCTTCACTGCAACTATCACAGTAAAAAGGCAAAAAAAGTAAAGAATTTTGTTTATTTATCCACATGCGGCCGAATGGGATGAGCGTCCAACCATTAATCAGCCCTGTACAGGCACACATGCTTCACACCACAACCCCCGAGTGAAAATGAATTTGTCTGTGTGAACCGAAAAAATGTACATTCAATCAGTGTACAAATTATTTGTACATCGGACATGATCATAACAAATTTAGTGTCAGGGTGGCCTGGGTCAACACATGATTCATTCATCCTGATGCACAGCAGTGAACAGACTGCAGGGGGCGCTGCGTGAAATGCCGTGGATCAGCAGCTTATTTATATACAGATACATTCATGAGTTACTTTGCATTGACCATTCATGGTAAAATGTGGGTGTGTTGTGGGCGGAATGTGAGGTGGATCCACCTGTGCAATCTTCCAGCTGGTGTGTGATTTATCAAGAAATTGCATGCAGCTGTGCTTACGCACAGTTTTATAAATCAGGGGTGAAGGGCATACGCCATTTTCGTATTTTCGGCGTAGGCAAACTTTAGTATGAATCCTACGCAATGTTTTATAAATGAGGCCCCTGGACAGTAAGAATCACCTCTGATTAGCTTAACCCTCGTGTCGTCCTGCGGGTCAAATTGACCTGTTTTAAAGTTTGAAAATGTGGGAAAAGAATATACATTTTCACAGTGAAACTTCTGATGTCCACATTTTCAACATTTTTGGGAAATTTTTGAACATTTTTGGTGGAAATAAAGAAATGTTAAAAATGTTTTTTCAAGAAGATTCACATAAAAATCAACCAAAATCCAGCGAATTTCACTGTTTTGGCTGATTTTTATGTGACTGTTCTTAAAGAAAATAACAGAAATTTTACTGATATATGTGTAATCACTCTAGATATTTTGAGAATTTTTTGGAAGATTTTTACTCATTTTTTGAAAATATTTCCAAGAATTTTCTTGCCAAATTTGGAGGAAATTTTTTTTAAAGAAACTTCTAAGCAAAACTTTTAGGGAATTATTTAAATTTTCTTCCTGATGGTTTTGCTAATTTTCAGAAATTTGGGGATTTTTTTGCTGAATTTTGGGATTTTTGTCAGACAAGGAAACAATATTTTTTGGGTGCCCATAAGTGAAGACAACAGGAGGATTAAACAAAGTTGTGAAAACAACGATGTAAACAACAGGGTATAGTGTGGCTTCCCACAATAAGCAAAGATGATACAAATCCTTCTTGATGTCGTGTCTTGAGATAACTGTGGCAGATTCTTCCGGATGGAAACGAAAACACGACTGACTTGGTTGATCTTAATGTGATTGAATCTGGTTCATTTTAAGTTGTTGAACTTCATGTTATTCCGACACCACTCAAGTTCAACATGGAAACCTGAAATGATCATGAACACGATATACGTTTATACGCTTCAGTAAATGCAACAACCACTCAGACTCATTTTTTTGCATGTAGAAGATCAGTTCCTGAAGTAAACACATTCAGAGCAGTAAGCTGGTGGAAACATGAACGTCTTGAGGTCTGTCCATAAAATGTTGGTTTATGAGGAACATTTAATAGGAGCAGGACCAGCTGGACTCAGAAGCTCTTTGTTGGTTTCTTCCAGATGAGCTGAAGACCCTGATGTTCTTCGAGGGCTGCCCTCCTCACCTGGGCTGCTCCATAAAGCTCCGTGGGGCGTCGGAGTACGAGCTGGCCCGGGTCAAGGAGATCATCATGCTGATGGTGTGTGTGGCCTACCACTCCCAGCTGGAGATCTCCTTCCTCATGGACGAGTTCGCCATGCCGCCCAGCCTGGCCCAGAGCGCCTCCTTCCCCTGCCTGCTGGACGGGAACGCTGCAGAACCCGACGGAGACAAACCTGGAGAGGACTCAGCAGCAGGTCAGCAAGAGGACGAGGAGGCTTCATACAAGAACGCAGCTTCAGATGATCTACACCCACAACCTTCCTCCATCCCAGAGGAGGAGTCCAGCACCGACACCAGGGCCTCCACACCTTTCTCCAGCCCTCCTGCTGCCGTCAACGTCTCTCCTCCATTCCTCCTGGAGGACGACCAGGAGATGGACACTGTGGTCGGAGAGGAGACAGAAGGAAGTCCTCTGAAGGATCCGGATCTGGAGGACGGAGAAGGTCCAGAGACGCCGAAGCTGTTCAGAGACCCTCTGCAGGACGATACCGGGATGTTTGTGGCCGAGCAGGTGGATTCCACCGACGACCGTCTCAAGTCATTCTCAGCTGTTTTCAAGCAGGAGCTCAAAGACATCATCCTCTGCATCTCCCCCTTCATCACCTTCAAGGAGCCCTTCCTGCTGACGCCGGCCGGCATGCACTGCCCCAGCAGGGACTACTTCCCCGAACAGGTACACCTCCTCCTCCTCCACACAGGATCTTCGTCAGGTGGACTGAGATGTTCAGAGTGGAGATACTGATGGAGCTGATCATCTGGGCTCAAAGACAGCATCAGCTTCAGAGTTAGATGTTCTTAAAGAAAGCGTTGGTGTTTTCATCCAATCTGTGGATCAGAGTGTAAAACCATAGCTTCAGTAACTAGATGAGCCCCCAGTAGAGGGCAGAACCACGCCCATGCATGATACTCTGTATCAATTTTGATCATCCTATGTATATCCCTTCCTACTTGATCTGCTGACCTGTAACTCCAGAAGTGAGCAGGGGACCTTAGACTGATCTTCAGTGCCAAATTTGATTATCCTGACTTCAGCACTTGCAGAGATATCTGACCGGACATACACACATACCCACACCGCCACCCACCCACATGTCATTTTGTGTCTTATTTCTGTTGTTTTGTGTATATTTTTTTTGTCATTTTATGTCTAGTTTTTATCATTTGGTGTTTTGTTTGTGGTGTTTTTGTCTTTTTTCTGTCACTTTGTCATGTTTTTTTTGTCATTTTGTGGGTTTTTTTGTCTGTTTTTTGTTATTTTGTGTGTCTTTTGGGTCATTTTATGTGTATTTTTGTGCTTTTCTGTCTTGTTTTATGTCTGGATGGTCAATTTGTCAATTTCTAGATGTTTTCCAGTGGGTGCTGATGGATGCTGATGGATGCTGATGGATGCTGATGGGTGCTGATGGATGCTGATGGGTGCTGATGGGTTCTGATGGGTTCTGATGGATGCTGATGGATGCTGATGGGTGCTGATGGGTGTTGATGGGTGTTGATGGGTTCTGATGGGTGCTGATGGATGCTGATGGGTTTCTGATGGGTTTCTGATGGGTGCTGATGGGTGCTGATGGGTTTCTGATGGATGCTGATGGATGCTGATGGGTGCTGATGGGTGTTGATGGATGCTGACGGATGCTGACGGATGCTGACGGGTGCTGATGGATGCTGATGGATGTTGATGGGTGTTTCTGTCCCTCAGGTCTACCTGTCGCCTCTCCTCAACAAGGACTTCAAGGAGCTGGATGGTCGCAGGAAGCGGCAGCTCCTGAAGGACTCTGCGCCGTCGTCCCTGCAGACCAACGGTGGCGTCCATGCCAGGCCGGTGGACGTCCTGCCCTGCCACAGCCTAACCAGCACTCGCATCGTGGAGCAGCTGAGCGGCAGCCAGGACTTGGCCAGGATGCTGGCCGACTACCGAGCCAAAGGAGGTCGCATCCGGCAGAGAGGAAGCAGTGACCTGTTCAGCGCCGGACAGAACCGAACCGTGGACGGATCGGTCAAAGGTCCAGTGAAGGCCGACAGCGAAGAGGAGAAACCCAGCAAGCAGAGCGACGTGAGCTGGGCTCCCAAGGTGAAATATTACCACAGTTAAAGTTCTGATGAACTTCTAATGTATTCTCCTCATCCTGTAGATGTTTATTTACATTTTTACTATTTCTACTAGAGGCTTAACTCCACTCTGTGACTTTTCAAAGGAAAACCTGCCAGCGGGTTGGAAAGGCAGGTTTTCCTTTCAAAAGTCACGAAAATGACACCATTGATCAGCTTGTAACTGGAATAACAGAAGAAAAATGTGAAGAAAATTCTTCAGTGGAATATTATTTGCTCAACACAACACTAAGAGTTGTCTCTCAGATCAAAGCAAATGTTTTGCTTGTGACAAGAAATCAACATGAACAAAACGTAGTCTGAACAATTGACTGACAATATGTGGAACAGTTCAGCTTTTATACAGGCACATGAACAAGTTACCACCTGATTACCATCAGTTACAGGACGCTGATTCTCAGTGCCATCATCAGTTTCTGAGCAGACAGTTTCAACCAACTTGTTATATTTTCATGGTCAAAGTTAATCATAGAAATTTACTGAGTTCATTTATTTATTTAATCAGGGACCATGCAGTTATCATGGGACACATAGAACTGATGCATTACATATAGAGTGTGTAGCAGAGGGCTAATTTACAACTCCCATCCCTGGTTGGGCTTTTAAGTAAAAGTGGTCAAAGGACCCACAACACAAATAAACACAGCACAGACAACATTACAAACCTATAACCCCCACCCACCCACGCACACACAAACATACACAATGACAACCACAGATTACATGAGTTCACAGTTATCCAGTAGTTTGAAATCATAAAGAGCATTTAGTCATAATATTCTGATAATCTACAACAATAGATCACCACATTTTCAGCTGGAATGCATCGTGTGTGACGTTTGGGAAAATGAACCACCTCTGAGCTTCAGATGCTGACATTTGATTCAAATCACCTGGACTACCTCATGTTTCCTCTCTACTCTGATCATCATCAGTAGATGTTTCACCATGCTGGATGGATCTCCAACTACTAGATCCTCTGTTCACTGTTTCTGCTGCATTTATTTATTCATCCAGTAGCTTTTATTCTTACCCCCATTTCATGTCTCACTTTTGTCATTTTTTTGGTCTTGTTTTTGTTGTTTTCTGTCTCGTTTTTGTCATTTTCGGTCTCGTTTTTGTTGTTTTCTGCGTCGTTTTTGTCATTTTTGGTCGTTTTTGTTGTTTTCTGTCTCGTTTTTGTCATTTTCGGTCTCGTTTTTGTTGTTTTCTGCGTCGTTTTTGTCATTTTCGTCATTTTCATCATTTTTGGTCTTGTTTTTGTTGTTTCCTGTCTCATTTTTGGCATTTTTGGTCTTGTTTTTGTCATGTTCTGTCGTTTTGTGTTTCTTTTGTCATTTTCGATCTTGTTTTTGTCGTTTTGTGTTTTTTTTGTCATTTTCGATCTTGTTTTTGTCGTTTTGTGTTTTTTTTCGTCATTTTTGGTCTTGTTTTTGTCATGTTCTGTCGTTTTGTGTTTCTTTTTTGTCATTTTCGATCTTGTTTTTGTCGTTGTGTGTTTTTTTCGTCATTTTTGGTCTTGTTTTGTCATGTTCTGTCGTTTTGTGTTTCTTTTTTGTCATTTTCGATCTTGTTTTTGTCGTTGTGTTTTTTTTGTCATTTTCGATCTTGTTTTTGTCGTTTGTGTTTTTTTTCCGTCATTTTCGGTCTTGTTTTTGTCGTTTTGTGTCTCGTTTTTGTCCCTTTCTGTTTCCTTTCCTGTCTCCCACTTGTCGTGTTGTCTCATGCAGATGTTCTTCTGTCTCCATGTTTTCAGACTTTTCCTCTCTACTCTGTTCATCATCAGTAGAAAGAGGTTTCACCATGATGGATGGATCTCCACCAATGTGCGATCATTTAGTTTTTTGTGTTTTGTGTCTCGTTTTGTCGTCTCGTGTCTGTTTCGTGTCAGCTTATGTGTCTTTGGGATAGTTTTATCTTGTTTCTGTTGTTTTGTGCCTCATTTTTGCTGACTTGTGTCCAACTTGTGTCTCATTTCTGTTGCTTTGTATGTATAGTTTGTATCATTTGGTGTTTTGTTTCTGGTATTTTTGTCTTTTTTCTGTCACATTGTCTTGTTTTTTTTTGCCATTTTGTGTCTTTTTTGGTCAGTTGTTTTCATTTTGTGTGTCTTCTGGGTCATTTTGTGTCTATGGCTGTTTTCTGTCTCGTTTTAGATCTTGTTTGTCAATTTGTGTAATTCTGTCTTGTTTTTTGTTGTTTGAGTCTAATTTATGTGGTTTTATTTGTTGCTTCTGTCGCTTTGTCTTGTTTTTGTGCATTTTGTGTGTTTTTTTTTAATGGACAGCGATGGAGACGTGCTCTTCCTGTTTTAGTTTTCTGAGTTTTGGACCATTTTTCAAGACAAAACAAGAAATGTGTGTGGTTGCAGTTGTTGTTTTTGAGGTTTAATGAAGGTTTGAGGGTATTTATTGTGTTTCCTATTTATTGTATTCCTAGAGCATAGTCATTCTTTTATCTACTCGGGGGTAGTTTTCAGTGTTTCTTCCCTGTTTATCTGTTGGGATTTTAATGAAGTGCACAAACATGATCAAGAGAACAAGCTGAGAGAAGAACTCCTGTGTGTTTGTTCCTGTTGAGCCTGAACTCCTCATATTTCATGTAAAATCTGAATTATCTGTTAAACGTTCTTCATTTGTCTCCTCCAGCTGGACTGTCTCAACCCCGTCAACCACCAGAGACTCTGTGTTCTGTTCAGCAGCTCCTCCGTTCAGTCCAACAACGCTCCCAACCCATGCGTCAGCCCCTGGTGAGAAGATCTGCAGCAGAATCACCACAGAACATCTAAGATAACCTAAAATTACAGAAGAATTCATAAATCTGAGGGGTCTGTCTTCCGCAGGATCGTCACCATGGAGTTCTACGGGAAGAACGATCTCTCTCTGGGCGTCTTTCTGGAGCGATACTGCTTCAGGTGGGTTATTAGACATGTTCTCCATGTTCTCCAGACCTTCCTACCAGTGTAGTTTACTGTAGGTGTTCTCCATGTTCTCCAGACCTTCATATCAGTGTAGTTTATTGCAGGGTTCCCACATGTCCTGGAAAACCTGGAAAATGACTGACCAATTTTCCAGTCATGGAAAACATATGGAAAATGAGAAAAAAGGTCAAAATGTCCTGGAAACGGTTAACTTGTCCTAGAAAATTTTTTTATCCTCCCCCTGTCAATGCAAACGGGTTACAAGTTATGCGCATGCATGTCTGTTGTCACCGTATTTCTGGGCAACATTAAGGCACATAATGTATATAAAATAGCGCTTCTCTGCTTCGAGCCGCAGCGCCCCATGTGACGCTACCAGCCAATCAAACTTGCATTCCCCTGAGTTGACTGTAACTTGCGAGATGAAACAACTCTGATATCAGCATAGCGGCGGCTTAAACCGGCATGGGCCACGTTTCACTCAGTAGATCAGTTTTTTTATTGGCTGATAAAAATAAGGGAATGAAAACAACATTAGGAATTCTGTGGTGTGGGTGTTGTGACACCCGCACTTTCACTGAAACATCATTTCGTCCCCCTCACTGCCGAGGTGTGTGGTGGCGTCCGCATAAACTACATCTTCCCACAACAGTTGAGGGTGCAGCTGAGCGTTTCATGTCTGAAATCAAACTTTCAGTCGAAAAGTCCGCCTGCGTATGATGCTGACGTCACGGTGACGTATTGTAAGTGACAATTTTGTGGTATTTTCTAAGATTCACAAGCGTCATGGTACTTGAGTCCAAACTTATGGCCGTGGCTGTACGTCTCAATTGGTGGTTGAGTTGCAGACACTGGAATGTGAATTTAGCGTGCACACGCTAATAAGCAAGAATGTCCAATTACTACAGAGTAAACAATCAACATGTCAGTCTGCAAACCCAACACGGAATATCAGAGGGCAGAGGTTCTCAATAAACACAGAATATCAGAGGGCAGAGGTTCTCAATAAACACAGAATATCAGAGGGCAGAGGTTCTCAATAAACACAGAATATCAGAGGGCAGAGGTTCTCAATAAACGAGGTTATAAACGATGGAACTAGGAGAGACCAGGACCAGATGAGCACGAGGGTGAACTGTCCTGGCCACTGTTTACATGTCATTGTGCACATTTTTCCTCACTGAACCAAACTTTACCCTCTTAAACCCTGATCAGCAAATGAAGCTACATTTGGGCATATTCTGGATATGGCATATTTAGGGCTGTCTTTTGGAACGCTAGGTGGCATATTTTTGGGTAATTTGTTTTTAATCTGACCACATTTTTTCAGGTGTATACTGGCATACCAAGAGCACATTTTGGTATTTTTCAGGTTCGTATTAAGGTCACATTTTGGCTTTGTTCTGTCATTTTCTGGGCACATTTTGTTACAGTTGAAGCACATTGTGGCATTTTTGTCCATATGTTTGCATTAAATTGTCCAGTAGGCCAGCAGAGCCATATTAGGCTCCATATGGGCTTAAGAGGGGGAAGAAAAACACATTATCTTCATGAGAAATGCAGGTGCCAGATGTGCAGAAAATCTGAGTTAAGCAATAAACTGATATGAAACAAAGGAAATTGGTCAGTGATTTATTGAAAATATCCTAATATTTTAAAATCAATTGCAACAGAGAAAGTAGGAAGAGAAGAGAAAGTAGAGTTGAGAATTACCCAGTTGAACACTGTAACTCCAGTTTGTCATGCTAGTGAACTGTTACGCTGTAATCTGTGGTTGTTTGCATTATTCTATGATACATCTGCCATAATTATTTTTCATAGATAAATTATAGCCGTAGATGCACATCAAATGTCTGAGTAATAAATATAGAAACAATCTGGGTAAATGCAAGTTACAGCTGTAGTAAGAATAATTCCAAAGAATGAGGGGGACGGGAACGTATTAGTGGATGATGTGATAACGTGTGTCTGTACCGACTGGAAAAATCCTGGAAAATCATTTCGGGGAAAGAGTGGGAACCCTGTGTAGATGTTCTCCATGTTCTCCAGACTTTCCTACCAGTGTAGTTTACTGTAGATGTTCTCCATGTTCTCCAGACCTTCCTACCAGTGTCCCAGCATGTTCTGTGAGACTCCCATGGTGCATCACATCCGGCGCTTCGTCCACGGCAGCGGCTGTGTTCAGATCGTGCTGAAGGAGCTGGACTCACCTGTACCTGGATACCAGCACACCATCCTCAACTACTCCTGGTGCCGCATCTGCAAGCAGGTGGGTCAGACAGAAACATCTGATGTAGCTTCTGTTTGAAATGCTAACAGATCTGATGTAGCTTCTGTTAAAGATGGTAACAGATCTGATGCAGCTTCTATTAGAGACGCTAACAGATCTGATGTAGCTTCTGTTTAACATGCTAAAAGATCTGATGCAGCTTCTGTTAGAGCGCTAACAGATCTGATGTAGCTTCTGTTTGAAATCCTAGCAGATCTGATGTAGCTTCTGTTTAACATAACAGATCTGATCTAACTTCTGTTTGAGATGCTAACAGATCTGATGCAGCTCCTGTTAGAGACGCTAACAGATCTGATGAAGCTTCTGTTTGAGACACTGGCAGATCTGATGTAGCTTCTGTTAGAGATGCTAACAGATCTGATGTAGCTTCTGTTTGAGATGCTAACAGATCTGATGTAGCTTCTGTTAGAGATGCTAACAGATCTGATGTAGCTTCTGTTTGAGATGCTAACAGATCTGATGTAGCTTCTGTTAGAGATGGTAACAGATCTGACGCAGCTCCTGTTTGAGATGCTATTGCTAACAGATCTGATGTAGCTTATGCTAAAGATGCTAACAGATCTGACGTAGCTTCTATTAAAGATGCTAACAGATCTGATGTAGCATCAGTATTTCCTCCAGATGTTCCAGCAGCATCATTTGGTCTGTGGTGACTGAAACAGGAAGTTAGACACCAGACCAACCTGTGAACATAAATAAACGTGCTGATGTCTTCAGGTGACCCCAGTGGTTCCTCTGTCCAATGACTCCTGGTCCATGTCTTTTGCCAAATACCTGGAGCTGAGGTTCTACGGCCACCAGTACACCAGACGGGCCAACGCCGAGCCCTGTGGTCACTCCATCCACAAGGACTACCACCAGTACTTCTCCTACAATCAGATGGTGGCATCCTTCAGGTTCTGACCATTCTCCTGTCTCTACATCGTTTATCTGACCTGCTGCATCACTGACCTCTAAGTAAACCGAGTTTCCTGTTTCTTCAGCTACACGTCTGTCAGGCTGCTGGAAATTTGTCTTCCTCGTCCAAAGATCTTCATCAGGAACCTGGGACCTTCAAAAGCCAACCTGCAGCAGGACCTCAAGGACTTCTCTCAGAAGTGAGTGAAGCAGCAGATGTTAGAGAGAGCTGAATACCAAAGGGTTTATCCTCTGGAGCATGGATGTAATGGAAATCTACCCGTAAAGAAGAGTTCAAAGTGGCTGTTTAACCTCTTAGTGCACGGCTATGAAAGTTCTGTTTGTTGTTGGCATCTTGATATCAAGAGCTCAAATGATAGTTTATATGAATTACTGATTCTTTATTGTTAGCATCAGTTACCATGGAGATCTAGCTCCACATCATCAGTTACCATGGAGATCTGGCTCCACATCATCAGTTACCATGGAGATCTGGCTCCACATCATCAGTTACCATGGAGATTTAGCTCCACATCATCAGTTACTATGGAGATCTGGCTCCACATCATCAGTTACCATGGAGATCTGGCTCCACATCATCAGTTACCATGGAGATCTGGCTCCACATCATCAGTTACCATGGAGATTTAGCTCCACATCATCAGTTACTATGGAGATCTGGCTCCACGGCATCAGTTATCATGGAGATCTAGCTCCACATCATCAGTTACTATGGAGATCTGGCTCCACGGCATCAGTTATCATGGAGATCTAGCTCCACATCATCAGTTACTATGGAGGTATAACCAGGTGATGCTGAAAACTCAATAGGAATTTTGTCTCAGTCATGAGGCTGTGATGAACGTTCTGACAGGTTGTTGGTTCATCGAGTGATTGTGGATCTAAATGTGAGATTTCTGGTTCTATGAGTAAAACTCATTCCAGGACTATCCGATGACTATCAGACTTCAGGGTCTTTAGCTTCCTTCCTTCCTCCTCAGGGTGACTCAGGTTTATCTGGCCATCGACGAACCGGCTAACCTCCCTGAAGACCGACACCTTCAGTAAAACCCGGGAGGAGAAGATGGAGGACCTGTTTGCCCAGAAGGACGTTAGGTGTCCTCGTTTCCTCCTGTTTGTTTGTTTGTGGGGTTTCCGGATGGCTGAGTGTTTGTGTTTCAGATGGAAGAGGCAGAGCTGAGGAGCTGGATCGATAAGCTGCAGGTCCGACTGCAGTCCTGTGGTCTTGACTCTCCTCAGCAGCTGCAGGCGCTTCTGGAGTCGCTGGTGGTCAAGAAGCAGAGTCTGTGTGAGATGCTGCAGTCCTGGAATGCCAGGTACCCCACCACGGTTCATCAATAAAAACACATGAATCAATCAATACATTGATCGGATCAGTAGCCAGATGTCACCCTGGATCAATAAAACACATGGAACAGATAAATAGATCAGATGAGCCGTTATTAACCTCACAGTGGAAACATTTACACACCAGTGGTGTTAGATCTGACAGAAACAGAAATACTGTTCTACGTGTTCTAGATAGCACGTGTTCTAGTTCTCTAACACATGTTCTAGAAACGTGTTCAAGATAACACGTTGTTGATAACACGTATTCTACATAACACCGTGTTCGAGAAAACACCTGTTCAGCTAACATGTGTTCTAGATAGCACAGGTTGTTGATAACACGTGTTAACTAGATAACACGTATTCGACATAACATGTGTTCTAGATAACAGATGTTCTAGATATCACGATCTAATTAAACACATGTTCTAGACAACATGTGTTGTAGATAACACATGTTCTACATAACACATATTCCAGATAACACGTTCTACATAACAAAGGTTCTACATAACACGTGTTCTAGAAACATGTGTTCTACTTAACACATATTCTCGGTAACATGTTCTGGATATCACATGTCCACATTCCTTCCTGAGTTCTGTCTGTAGATCTGAAGATGTTCTTTCTGGTCCATACAGCAGCTTCTCTCTGATTCTGTTTCCTGTTCCAGCTTCTCTTTGATTCTACTTCCTGTTCTAGCTTCTCTTTGATTCTGTTTCCTGTTCCAGCTTCTCTTTGATTCTACTTCCTGTTCTAGCTTCTCTTTGATTCTGTTTCCTGTTTCAGCTTCTCTTTGATTCTACTTCCTGTTTCAGCTTCTCTCTGATTCTACTTCCTGTTTCAGACTTCAGGATCTGTTCCAGCAGGAGAAAGGAAGGAAGCGTCTGTCTGTTCCCCCGAGTCCAGGAAGACATCGACCTCCAGCTGCCGACGACAGCAGCAAAGGTAACACCTCACCTGGTCACCTGGTCAGTGACATCACACCTGGTCACCTGATCAAAACTGGTTTTTTCTTCAGCTTCAGATGATTCTTCCTCCTCTAAAGAACCAAACATTCTCCTCTGATGACTGATTATTAATTCTGAATATTGTGATCATTTAAGTCCAGTCATGTTCAGCATCTTTGAGAACTTTATTATCTGTTCTGGATTAAAACGTTCTTCTTTGCTTTCGAGGCTCTGAACTGATGTTCTGTCTGTTCTCCAATCAGAACAACCTGGATGCTTCTCCTCGGAACCCGTCTCCTGTGGGTGCAGAATGGAGACAAAGGTGAGTTGAAACTAGATTTGGATCTGAGAATGTTTCATTTCTGCTTCTGATCTCAGAGCAAGCAGAGACTTAGTTCTTTAAACATCATCAGAGTTCTCCTGATCTGATAGAACTTCATCATCAGAACTTTGGATTCTAACGATGTTTGGTCAGATATTTATTGAGGTAATGTGTTTAGTGTTTCTTTGTGGTTGTTTAGTGTAGATCAATAATCAGATTATTGATCTGCTGTCCAATATTAGATTCTGGATCAATGACACAAGAAGATTTCATGTTTTTATCTATAACAGTTTCTCAGACGTTGCTCAGACTCACATTTAATGAGACTAGAAACAGCTGATGGGGTTGTTTTTAAAGATATCTAGGTAAATGTTTGACATTTGAAGCTGAAATTTCACAAATATCTTCATAAATATCTAGATTTTATCAGAAACATTTGAGCAGAACTTTGTAGACCTGAGATGTTTTTGAGATGTTTGATGGAGGTGTTCATGGATTCACTTCAGTGTTTTCTTCAGCTTTGTTAAAAATTAACCCCTGGAAGAAAATTCAGTTCCTTACAGCAGCTGGATGTTCAATAAAGGGATAAACAATAAGATGACACAGAATATTAGGTTAGGAAGTGAAGGTTAAATAAATAAAGTGAAATAGATAAAAAATATCTAAAATCTAGAAAAAATCAATAGAAATACAGAGTGACAGTATTTTATTCTGTAAGATTCTAGATTATCTGTCTGTCCTCTGGGTTAGATTCTCAGGTTATGGTTTGATAATCAGACAGACTTCCTGTTCTAACTTCCTGTTTCCTGTCCCAGAGGACCGCCTCCTCAGCACGCTGCCCTCCATCACCTCCTCTCTGCTGCCATCTCCTGGAGACGCTACAGCAGAACCCACAACTCCAGGACCATCCTTCTCCGAGCAAGGACTCGGTCAGCCTCCCTGAAGGTATGGATCTGATGGATCTGGTGGATCTGATGGGATCTCTGATGGATCTGGTGGATCTGATTGATCTGGTGGATCTGATGGTCTGATGGATCTGGTGGATCTGATTGATCTGGTGGATCTGATGGTCTGATTGGTCTGATTAATCTGATTGGTCATCTGTAGATCCTCATGTCTGTTTGTCTTCCAGATGTGTTTGATGGACACCTGCTGGGCTCCACAGACAGCCAGGTGAAGGAGAAGTCCACCATGAAGGCCATCCTGGCCAACTTCCTGCTGGAACAGCTACAACCCATCCCCTTCCCCTTGTCAGTATCATTAATTATTGATCACTTATTACCTCCCAGGAGGTTATGTAATCACAGGAGTTTGTTTGTCTGTCTGTCTGTCTGTCCATCTGTGTGTGTGTGTGTGTGTGTGTGTGTGTGTGTGTGTGTGTGTGTTTGTGTGTTGTGTGTGTGTGTGTGTGTGTGTTTGTCTGTAACAGCATACTCAAAACGTTGTGGACGGATTTTCACCAAATTTTTACAGAATGTCTGGAAGGCTAAATGTAACAATCGATTTAGATTTTGGAGGTGACCGGATACCGTCTGGATCCAGGATTTTTTGAAGGACTTTGTACAACTGAGAGATCTCTCAGTTGTACAGGCAGAGGTCGCTGCAACGATCCCGGGGCGACGGCCGAATCCCCGCGGCAGGTTCGGCTTCCCAGACGAGTCGGGACCGATGAAACGAAGCGGCGGCGACGCGTGCGGTAACCGTCACACACGTGCCGCGCGACGGTACCGTCACGTGCGTGCGGCGCCGCCGCCGCGCTGCAGCGCTGCAACGATCCCGGGGCGACGGCCCGAATCCCCCGCGGCCGCTTCGGGCTGCCCGGGCGAGTCGGGACCGACGAAACGAAGCGGCGGCGACACGTAGGGATGGGTACATGATACCTTAGTGTGTGTATCGGGCACATTTCCCAATTGTGTTGACACTGCTGTCGACACTGTTACTGTATAAATGTCGACATCTGCTGGACGAAAAGAGTCATGCAGGCGGCTTCAGTAAAGACTTTTCACTCATTGCGTATTGTTGTGCCTGCTTGAACTTGCACTTTATTGTCAAGACAAATGCCCCATGTGGGACAATAAAGTTTAAATGATTAATAAATGTATTTAATTCACTGAAACAAACACGAGCTTCGTTCTCATGTCGGGTACGGTAACGCCTCAGCAATCGAACAATCGAACAGCGGGCCAACTTGCGGGGGGGTGGGGGGGTGGGGGGTGGGGTGGTGGTGTTGGTGATACCGCGAGCAGCAGAGCTTCTACAGCTGATCGCCGCTGCTTAGGACACAAGTCTCATTCTGAAATACAGATGTATTAAAATGACTCCTGAGACACACACGTTTTGTACACACTGTTGCTCAGTGAAATAGTACAACCGTGTCCCGACCAGTAGCGGCAAACGCGGAAATCGCCCGGCAGCAAGCCCGACCACGCGAGTTTTGGTGTTGCGGTGACGGACCGGCTTGGCTCCGTGCCAAATCAAATTTTCAAAATCATCTGGCGGGGCCAGATATTATTCCTGACGGGCCAGTTTTGGCCCGCGGGCCGCCAGTTGCAGACCACTGCCTGTAGGACAAATCCTGAGAGCAAATCCTACATTTCACCTACAGTCAGAATTACAAATAAATCTGTGTAAGCAATTTCGTTTGAATATAAATTGCAATAACCCCCAAAAATAGTGGAAACAACAACAGGAAGAGCATTTACCTTATTCGCCGTGATAAGATCAAAGTGATCCTCTTCCTTGATTGATTATCCATGATGATATCCACAAACAAGTAAGAAACCACCGCAAAGCCGCAAAGTACACAAAAATGTCGGTGCAACACGAGCCACAAACCTGTCGCCACATTTTCCGCCTTATCAATACGATTTGGCGCTTCCAAGACCAAACGACACAGCAACTGTGTCGGTCACGTGGTTTGCCTTACAGTGATACGCACACCGACACGTGTCGAGGCTTCAGTGTCGTTAGACCCATCACTAGCGACACGTACGGTACCGTCACACGCGAGCGCAACGGTACGTGCGTGTGGCGGCGCCGCATGCAAAACACTGTGCTGTTACACTGTACATGCATGTTATGCTTTCTGCACAAACTGTTGAAACTCAATACAATCCGTCCATGACGTTCTGAGTTATGCTGTTAACAGACAGATGGCCTGGCGGAGGTCTGCGCTCTCTGAGTGCTTTTCTAGTTGGCTGCTTTAAACCTTATTCAGAGTTTATAGATTCGGTCTACAGCTGGAGTTACTTTCTGAGTTTTCTAACCAACCTTACCTGGCATCAGTCAACCAATCAGAGCAGGAGCTGCTTGTTTCAGCTTCATTTTTTTAGGTTTATTGCACTTTGAAGCACTTTTTTATAGTTCAAATATAAGTCAGTACAATTTATCAAGACCTGGAATATAAAAGTTAGATTGATGCAAAGCAAATAAAAGTGACAGCATGTAGAAATGTAAGAATATGTCCTGGTGGATTAACACAATGGTAGGTCTGAAAGGGTCAAAGAGAATCTGTAAAACTAATAAAGAGTAGAACTGATGATTCCCACAAATCAGATCAAACATAAAGTGATCAGAAAAAGCAGGTTTTAGCTGTAGTCAACACAAAAGCTCTCAGTGGAAGAGTTTAAACTGTGGATGAAAATAATAAATAGTTTTACTCCCTTCAACCACCTCAGTACCTCCTCCTGCAGACAGAATTTGGATTCTTTAGGTCAGAGAACTTGATTTGAGGAGAGTTTTTAGTGTTTTCATGTTTTTAGAATTTTCATGTTTTTAGAGTTTTTAGATTTTCTGTCATTTCCAGCGATCCAGACAAACACTACCTGATGTACGAACATGAGAGGGTTCCCATCGCCGTCTGTGAGCGAGAGCCCAGCTCCATCATCGCCTTCGCCCTCAGGTGACCTTCTCCGCCAATTTCTTCTTCTTCTTCTCTGCTTCATGTTACCTTCCAAGTTTCAATCCTTCTCTTTTGTCCTGCAGCTGTAAAGAATATAAAACGGCTCTGGATGATATGTCAAAGGCGTCGACCGGAGGAGGAGACGAAGCTCCGCCGGTGAACAGGTAGCAGGAAGTTTCTGTTCAAGGAGCAGTCAGTTTAGACCAACAGTTGTCTTCATTACTGACTCATCTGCAGATTAGTCTCAAAATTAAAGAATAATTTCCCTGTTATAATGTCAATTTTAAAAGATTTTGGAGTGATATCAGGCTATAAAATACATTTTTCTAAAAGTGTTCTGTTTTTAATTAATGACACAGCCAAACAATCAAAGTCCACCTTTAGCATTACCCATTTACAATCTCAAGCAATTTTAAATATCTGGGGATTAACATAACACAAGAATTTTCCGGTCTTTTAAGGCATAATTTTCTAACCCTGTTTGAGCAAACAAAACAAGACTTAGAAAAATGGAGCAACCTCCCAGTCTCTCTAGCGGGAAGAATCAATATAATAAGGATGAATATTCTGCCCAAGTTTTTATTCTTATTTCAATACATACCTATTTATATTACTAAAGCATTTTTCACCAAATTAGATAGATCATTCTCCAAATTTATTTGGAATAAAAAAATCCTAGGATTAAGAAATTTTTCTTACAAAGCCCGAAAGAACTTGGGGGAATGGGATTGCCTCGTTTTAGATTCTATTATTGGTCTTGTAATATCAGAGCTTTGTCTTTTTGGTGTAACTCTAGAGGGGCTGATTGGGTTGAGATGGAAAATCAAAGTTGTCATTCAACTTCATTGCAAGCTTTGATCTATGCTGCTTTGAAGACAACAACCCCAAAAATAAAAAATCCGGTGGTTTCTCATTCTGTTAAGATCTGGGTCCAAATTAGAAAACATTTTAAATGGAAAGATGCTTCAATACTGACTCCGATTACACAAAATCATGAATTTACTGCAACACTTAATGAAATCTCATATTCTCAATGGAAAGCCAAAGGAATATCCTCTGTGCAAGATTTATTTTATGAAGGAGTGTTTACGACTTTTGATCAGATTTGTGAAAAATATCAACTGTCAAATACTGATTTTTTTAAATATCTACAAATTCGTAGCTTTATAAAGCATCATTTCCATCTTTTCCTTACCAGCCCCCTAACTCCGAAATGAATACTGTGCTTTTAAAAGATCCATTGAAGAAAGGTTCAATGTCCATAATCTGTACAGAACTGTTTGATAAGGAATATATGCCTTCACTTGACCATTTAAAAGAAGCATGGCAACAGGACCTGGGAATAGTCATTACCAATAAACAATGGACCAAGGCTCAAGAAAACGTCCACTCATCTTCAACTTGTGCCCGACACGGATATTACAATTCAAAGTCCTACACAGGCTTCACCTCTCTAAAGTGCGACTCTCCAAAATGTTCCATGGAGTGAACACTGCATGTGACAGATGCGGCCAAGAACCAAACGACACTCGCACACACCTTCTGGAGATGCCCAAACATAATGCCTTATTGGACTAAAATATTTGCTATGTTATCAAATGTTTGTGAAACACAATTGCATCCTGACCCGGTACTTGCATTGTTTGGAGTATCTCTGTCACGGTTACTCTCTCGAGTAGACAAAAGTAATTGTAAAATTTGTCACAGTACTTTCCAGAAGACTGATCCTCTTAAATTGGAATCAAAAAACCCTCCCACCTATACTAACCTGCTACATGATGTTATGAAGCATGTTCAGGTAGAAAAGATAAGGTTTGAATTAAAAGGAAGGGCAAATGATTTTTATTTGACATGGAGCGGTTTTCTGGAATACTTTGACAAACACAAACATGTAAACAGTTGAACTAGGGACAAAATAATACCCCCCCCCATCTCCCCATTTTATTTTGTTTATTATTATTTTTTTTTCTTTTTTTTTGTTTTGTTCTGGGGTTTTTGTTTTGTTTTTTGTTGTTTTTTTTCTCTCTTTTTTTCATTTAAAAAAAGGGGAGGGGGGAGGGAAGGGAAAAAAAGAACATTGGAGCACTACATTCAGTCTGCATGTGTACATATATATGGATATGCATGTATATCTGGTGTTCTGCAAATTAAGCTCTACACTGTTATTTTGTGTGAACAGTTGTAAAGATTCAATAAACAGATTTAAAAAAAAAAATTAAAGAATAATTTGATCAATGAAAGGTCAGATAAAAGCTGAAGAACGTCCTCAGAGCTCCTTCATGTCCTTCAACTCACAGCTTTTTTAAAGGACGGAAGGAAACACCAGAACTAGCATCAAAACAAACGGCTCAAAGTGCTTCTGATTAGAATAAACTCACATTGATTTAAATTTGTTAACTTTTTTGAACCTTTCCTGTGTTTCTAAATACATTTTTCATGTTTTGTGTCTCTGCAGAATGAAATGAAATAAGGTTGTTTAGCTGTAGGTCCTTTAATCATAATACACAACCAAAATAGAAATAAATCCCATAATATTACACAGTTAATAACAAACTGAAGTTCTCACATGAGTGAATTTAATTATTAAATATTACACAGTCATTTTCTTTCAGTCTAATTCTCTGTAATTAAGACTGATGGAAACTAAACCAGCTCAGAGTAAATCAGGAGATCCTCTTGGGAAAAGACTAAAAAGGTGAATATTATTTTGGTTTCTGGTGGAGACCAAAGCTGAGCTAGAAGATGATTCAATAGAAAACTTAAATATATGAAGAGTAAATAATGACTTATTTAAACATATTAACTGAAAAACTGATGACATGTTGATGATTTCAAAAAACTCAGGACATGTTTGGGTCATTGAAATAAAAGGCATTAAAGAGTTTTATTAGTTGATTTTTTTAAATAAAACATTAAAACAACAGAAGGAACAAAGCAGACTGAACTCTTAAACTGAATAAACTCTCGGGTTCAATCCAGTACATTTCCTGTTTTCTTTCCAGCAGTGTCGACGGTCGGATGAAGAACAGTCCGGCTCGACCCAACGAGTCGACGTCGTCTCAGAACCGCAGCAGCAGCGACGCCGAAGCCATCAGTGAGTTTAATAAGAGCAGAGTCAGAGCTTCTAAACGTTTACCTGAAGATAAACATTTAAAGCTTCTAAATGTCTACCTTGTTTACTTCTTTAAAGCCTCTAAACATTTACCTTGTTTACTTCTTTAAAGCCTCTAAATGTTTACTTGTTTACTTCTTTAAAGCCTCTAAATGTTTACTTGTTTACTTCTTTAAAGCCTCTAAACATTTACCTTGTTTACTTCCTTAAAGCCTCTAAATGTTTACTTGTTTACTTCTTTAAAGCCTCTAAACATTTACCTTGTTTACTTCTTTAAAGCCTCTAAATGTTTACTTGTTTACTTCTTTAAAGCCTCTAAACATTTACCTTGTTTACTTCCTTAAAGCCTCTAAATGTTTACTTGTTTACTTCTTTAAAGCCTCTAAACATTTACCTTGTTTACTTCCTTAAAGCCTCTAAATGTTTACTTGTTTACTTCCTTTCTGCAGAGGAATCAGACTCGGCTGATAAACAGAAGAAACAGACTCTGAATCCTCACATCGAGCTGCGTGAGTTGAACCGATTCTTCATCAATTTTAAACCTTAACGAGACTCAGAAACAGAAAAGTGAGCTGAAGATCAGTTTCTATTTAAATAAGGACAAACCTGAAGGTGAAGATTTCTTCATGAATGTATGAACGAGCAGATGAAGGCAGAATATAATGACATAAGATTAATAACGAGGAGAATAGAAAGAATAGGATGGAAACCAGGAACATTAAGGAGAGCAGGAGGAAGAAGAAGATTAGAATGAAGGAATAAAGAGAAGAATGTAAAGCTAAAACATCTGAAGAACCAGGTGATGCAGAGGAAGACTGAGAAGAAGTTAGACAAAGAAGAAAAAGAAGATGAAACATCCCAAAGAAGATCGAGATTATGAAGGAACAAAGAGAAGATAGTTTGAGGAAAAACCAAAATAATTGTGTTAAAGGGCTAGAGGACAAACTGAAGTCCTGTTTTAGTTTCATCAGTTGGTTTATTCTCATTTAAAACCATCTCTGATCCGACGATTCTTCACTAGAAATGAAGAAAAGAGAAAATGTTTTAGTTAAAACTCAGTTAATTTGTTCAGAAGCAATGTTGGAAACCAACTGGACCTCTCTGGTAGGTTCTAGAAGATGTTTCTGGACCTCTCTGGTAGGTTCTAGAAGATGTTTCTGGACCTCTCTGGTAGGTTCTAGAAGATGTTTCTGGTAGATTCTGGTAGTTTCTCTGGTAGATTCTTGAACATACCAGAGAAGTCCAGTTGGTTTCTACTGAAGCGTCCATGATTACCAACACCTGGATGAAGGAGAATCTACATAGACATGTTAAGTAGAACCTGAATCAGAACCTCAGAATTACTGGACCTTTATAAAAACTGTCTTCTGTGATGAAACTTTGTGGATTCAACTCTGACCTCCAGTCAACAACCTTCTCTCCTCAGAATTCTCCGACGCCAACGCCAAGTTCTACTGCCGGATCTACTACGCCAAGGAGTTCCACAAGATGCGAGAGGAGATCATGGAAAGCAGTGAAGAGGACTTTGTCCGGTCGCTGTCGCACTGTGTCAACTGGCAGGCGAGAGGAGGAAAGTCTGGAGCTGTGTTCTACGCTACAGAAGGTATGGAAACCAACGCCAAGGGTTAGGGTTCATTGTTCTCAGGTAACATCCAAACACACTTTAAGGTCTAGTTTAACATGTTCTGTAATGTTCTACATGTTCTGTAATGCTCTAAACGTTCTACGTGTTCTCCCGTCAGATGACCGGTTCATCTTGAAGCAGATGCCTCGGCTGGAGGTCCAGTCCTTCCTGGACTTTGCTCCTCATTACTTCACCTACATCACCGGAGCCGTGCAGCAGAAGGTACCAGTAGTTCTACATGCTCTGTAATGTTCTAAATGTTTTGTAATGTTCTAAATGTTCTGTAATGTTCTAAATGTTCTGCAACGTTCTACATCAGAATCAGAATCACTTTATTCATCCCCGAAGGGAAATTCAGTTGTCAGGGTTCTTATGTTTAATTTTGAATTGAATAGCCTGACTGCTGATGGCAAGAAAGATTTCCTAAATCTTTCGGTCTTGCAGCGCAGGGATAGGAGCTGTCCACTGATGCTTCGTTGTTCATTGAGGCAGATGTGAAGTGGATGATCCATGTTGGTCAGAATGGCCTCCATCTTTCTAAGTGTCCGTCTCTCCACTTCATCCTCCAATGTGTTCATTGTGATTCCAACCACAGAGCAGCTTTTTTAATCAGTTTGTGCAGACGCCTTGCATCCTTCTGTTTTATGCTGCCTCCCCAGCAGACTGCAGCATAAAACAGGACACCTGCTACCACAGACTGATAAAACATCTGCAGCATCTTACTGCAGATGTCTAGTGATCGAAGTCTTCTGAGGCAATAAAGTCGGCTCTGGCCCTTTTGTAGATGAAGTCTACGTTTGTAGACCAGTCCAACTTATTATCATGGTGGACACCTAAATATTTATATGATGTCACCATCGCGATGTCCACAAGTGTTCACTGGATGAAGAGGGGGTTTGGACCTGCGGAAATCTATGATCATTTCCTTTGTCTTTGAGGCGTTGAGTAGCAGCAGTTTTTGTGACTCCAGTCACTGAAGGCACTTGTCAGATCTCTGTATTCAGCTTCATATCCATTTCTGATACATGCCACGATAGCAGTCATCAGAGTATTTCTGAATGTGGCAGGACTCAGTGCTGGATTTGAAGTCAGATGTATACAGTGTGAACAGGAATGGAGCCAGGACTGTTCCTTGTGGAGCTCCAGTACTACTCATTAATGTCCCAGAAACACAGTTCCCCAGCCTGACAAACTGTGGCCTTCCTGTCAGGTAATCTGTGATCCATGAAACACAGGAAGGATCCACTCCCATCTCTGTGAGCTTGTCTTTGAGGATGGTGGGTTGGATGGAGTTGAATGCATTTGAAAAATCAAAGAAGTAGATGTAAAACCAGCCGCTCCAGAGTTTTCATGATGTGTGAGGTCAGGGCCATAGGTCTGTAGTCATTTAGTTCAGCCGGACATTTGATTTTTGGTACCGGTACAATACAGGATGTTTTCCACAGAGCAGGCACCCGTCCCAGCTGTAGACTCAGGCTGAAGATCCTGTGGAGAGGTTGACACAGTTGTGCAGCACAGTCTTTAAGCAGTCTTGGACATACACCATCTGGGCCAGCTGCCTTCCCAGAGCAAAGTCTCTGAAGCTCCAACATCAGCCCTGTCTCTGTGTCAGAGATGGATACAGGTGCTGGAACGGAAGTGGCTGCAGCTGTGGAGACGTGTAGGAGACGGAGGAGAAGGAGGAGGAGCTATGTTTGTTCTTATTATGTTCCGTAACGTTCTACATGTTCTGTAATGTTCTAAGTTCGGTAATGTTCTAAATGTTCTGTTATGTTCTAAATGTTATGTAATGTTCTGCAATGTTCTACATATTCTGTAATGTTCTAAATGTTCTGTAATGGAACCGAACCTTGAGCCTAGACAGAACCGAGCCGTCTCAATGAGTAACCTCCATGTTTGTCTCCTCAGCGACCCACAGCTCTGGCTAAGATCCTGGGAGTTTACCGGATCGGATACAAGAACTCTCAGAACAACACGGAGAAAAAGCTGGACCTGCTGGTGATGGAGAACTTGTTCTATGGAAGGAAGATGGCTCAGGTGGGTTCTACTGGTTTTATTGGTTCTACTGGTTCAGAATCGAGATCAGGACAAACCAGAATCAGTGGAAATGTTTCTTCACCTTTTGTTTTCAAGGCATTTCCTCTCATGCTGTCTTTGTGGTAGTTTTGTGTCTTCAGAAACATCGCTGAGATGTTTCCACTGATGACGTTTCCTCTGCAGGTGTTTGACCTCAAAGGTTCTCTGAGGAACCGGAACGTGAAGATGGACTCTGGGAAGGAGAGCTGTGAGGTGGTTCTGCTGGACGAGAACCTGCTGAAGCTGATCCATGACAACCCTCTGTACATCCGCTCCCACTGCAAGGCCATCCTGAGGGCCGCCATCCACAGCGACGCCTACTTCCTGTCCAGCCACCTCATCATCGACTACTCGCTGCTGGTTGGACGAGACGACGCCACGGACCAGCTGGTGGTCGGGATCATCGGTGAGTCGAGGAGGTGGAGGTCTGGAGGAGCAGCGTGGGGTTTGATCAGATGTTTTAACTACTTCTGCTGCTTCCTGCAGATTACATCAGGACCTTCACCTGGGACAAGAGGCTGGAGATGGTCGTCAAATCCACTGGAATCCTGGGAGGTCAAGGTGAAGAACACCAGATCAGATTTACTTTCTACTGCTGCACTCAGTCACTGTTGGTTCTTCTAGAAAAGGTTTAGTAGCAGCTTTAGAGAATCTGAAGGAAGATGTGAGCTTCATCACATCTCCTGCAGCAACCAACTTGAAATGAAAACAGGTTCTGTTTAAATACTACTAACCCTGCTGGTCTGCTAGTGACTAGCTTAAAGAGTATAATAACTAGTCGTAGTCAGTTACATCCCTAAGCTAGTGACTAGTAGCTACAAGCTATTGCTAGTCTCTATGGACTAGCCACTAGCATCCTGGACTATTCATCTGTTATAACTCCTCATCCCAACCAGTCGAGGCAGATATCCACCTTCCCTGAGTCTGGTTCTGTCTGAGGTTTTTTCCTCCCTGTTAATGGGTTTTTGGTTCCTTCCCGTCACTGGTTGCTGCTCAGAGGGAATCCAGAGACAGCTCTGGAGTGTTTGATTCTCTGTTCCTTGTTTGGAGTTCATAAAGTTTGTACCTTAGCACGTTAAACGCTGTGAGATGGAATGTTGTAAACTGGTGCTATATATATAGAAAAGTGTTAGTTGTTAGCCTGGGAATGCTAATGAATACTCTAGGATGTCTAGCCGTTGTAATCTCTAAGCTAACTATAATCAGGCTATAAAGTGCACAATGCTGTTTCAAATAGAAAATCCACAGTAAATGGGCGAAAGTCAATAGCGATGCTAGGAGCTAACGTAAACATGCTAATGACTAGTCTAGAGACGCTAGTTGCTTTTGTTGGGATGCCCTTATCAGTCTAGAAAAGGAGACATTTCAATTTGTAAGATTGTCATTAGCATCCCTAGATTAGCCATTAGCATGTCAAGGTTTATTCTGTTGAATCAAGACTTCGGTATAACAGGGTTGTTTCGTGCACGTGATGTGCACGTTGTGGCTTTGATTAAATGAATGTGTGGTTAAAGTAGAGCTGCTGCTAACTGGTCACCTGAACCTGTTGTCTCGTTGCGTTTGGTCTCCAGGGAAGATGCCCACCGTGGTTTCTCCAGAACTGTACCGGGCTCGGTTCTGTGAGGCCATGGACAAATACTTCCTGATGGTTCCGGACCACTGGGCCGGTCTGGGCACCAACTGCTGAGTCCAAATGCTGCCGAACCCAAACCAGCCGGACTCTAACTGCACAAACACCAGAACCTTCCTGAGGTCCAGAAGCACAGTGGACCCAGTTCAGACTGAACCCAGATCAGCACAGAATCATTCCAGCGGAACAGAGTGGCATTAAAACACTTCAGATCCGTTTTTATCCCATCAGTGTTTTCAGGTCCAACTCTGGTTCTTTTATAGTCGGTGCCATGAACCCGTCAGTTGCTGGTTTTAGTTTAAAACAGACTAATTATGTAATTAAAGTTTGTAAATGTACAGAGATGATGTAACTATTAAAGGTTATTAACAACATCAGCGATTTCTGTGTTCATGACAGCAAATGGATCGAGACTTTTAAAATACCGTATTTGTCATGTCTTTACAGTAAATGACTATAAACTATCTTAAACATTTAGAAAAAACACAAATATTTCCTGCTTTTCTGTTTCATGTCTTTCGGTTAATGGCACAGAAGCTTCAATGGTCTTCTTACAATAATTCCTAATCTTTTATACACAAAACAACCTGTTAAATAAAGAGACAAAGAGGGAAAGAAATGCAAGTCGTTAGCGTAGAATATGATGACTAGTGGAGAATATAATGGCTGGCGTAGAGAAGCTAATGATTAACACATAGTAGTATGGCTAGCAGAAGGATGCTAATGACTAGCCTACAGTATTATGGCTATTGAAGGGATGCTAATGACTAGCATTTTCAATTCAATTCAATTCAATTTTATTTATATAGCGTCAATTACAGTCAACTCGTCTCAAGACGCTTTACAGAACCCAAATGCCTGACCCCCAGAGCAAGCCTAAAGGCGATTTTAATTTTGTCACCTTTTATAAAACAACTGGTTAATTAGAAGGCAAACAGAAATGGGAAAAGAAATGAAAGTCGTTAGCATAGAGATGCTAGTTACTAGCATAGAATATAATGGCTCGCGTAGGGATGCTAATGATCAACACAGTGGCTAATCTAGACATGCTCGTGATTGGAGTTGTATGGTGAGCAAAGGGACACTAATAACTAATCTATAGTATGACTAACTGAGGGATGCTAATGACTATCATTTTGTCATCTTTTATATAAGACACAACTGGTTAATTTAAAGACAAACAAGGGAAGAAATACAAGTCATTAGCCTTGAAATGTCAGTTACTAGCGTAAAGTAACTGACACTACGGAAATGGCTAGTGTAGGGATGCTAATGATTAGCATAGAGTGTAATGAGTAGTGTGGGGATAATAGCGACTAGCATTGAGACTACACTGTAAAAAGGGATTGTTGAGAGTCGTAAATACTATCAATTTAAACTGTTTAAAATTTACTTTATTGTTTTAGTCAGCAAGTAAAGTATATTAGAATTGGTAAATTCTACCAACACTACCCATTAATTTATACCAGTGTTTCTTAAATAGTGGGGCGTGCCCCCCTAGTGGGACGCAGAGGGATGTCAAGGGGAGCGTGAGTGAGTGGGAGGAAAACATCCGTCTACATGGAACTAATTAGCTGAACTATTGCTTTAACTTCGGCCTGTTTTCTGCAGCGTACAACAACACTAAAATTGTGCTGGCCCATAGACTGTATATGTGCTGGTCGTTCGGACTCGGGAGTGCAGACTTCCAAGAACAGGAGAACGCATTGTTAATGTGCAGTCGGAACACCAGCTTACTTGATGACGTCACATACTCGACTAATCTACTCTCATCATTTTTACCAGTGGTGTCAAACATATGGCCTGCGAGCCAAAACCGGCCCACCAGACGGTCCATTTCAGCCCACGGGACAAATTTACAAAGGATAAAAACTGCAACATTAACTGTAAATTGTATATTTGTAAAACTGTAAATTCAAAATATATTCTAGACCTTGACAAGTTGTTTTGATGGTGAAGTAAAATACTAGATTGTTCAGTTGCAGATAGCTGTGAAGAGGAAGAGGGATGGGAGAAGAGGAGGGTGGGGAAGAAAGCCTGAAGGAACAATTTAGGCCAAGAAAGACGGTGAACATCTCTGGATGTCTCTGCATCACAGCTGTTGTCCTGTGGAGCTCTGGTGTCTCTGCAGAGCTCCAGGTCATTGATCACACCTCAGAGAGTTTGATCCTCATCAGTGAAAACATGTTTGCCAAGTAGGGTTGCACCGATCCACATTTTTGAAATTTTTGATCCAATTCCAAAACCTGAATTTGGAAATCTGCAGATACCGATATTTTATGTTGATCTGACTCCTCAGGCTGTTCATCATGAGAGTCCAACAGCATCAGCATTAGTATGGACATATCCGTCTTTGGTTTACAAACACGGCAAAGTGAAGACGTCAGAGTTGGTAGGTCTGCGTGATGCAGCAGCCAACTGGCCAATCAGAAGTAACGCTGACCCCAGAGGGTCGCTGCAGTCCACCAAACTCAGATATACCAATGCTTCATGACAGTGATGCAGCTACTGGGTGGTGGGGGGGAGGATCCGAGTATTTGTGTCTCAAAATTAATTTTCAGATACCAACACAACGACCAAATGTTTGGATATTCGGGTCCAGCCCTAGTTCGTTGTATTGTAGGTTATGATGGAGCTTCCTCCTCTCCGTACACGGCTTTGCAAACATTGCGCGTTGGTGTCTTGCTTTGTGATGTTTCTAGTGTAAAATATTTCCACACAGCGGACATGTTGTGATGAAAACTTGGTTGTCCACAGTGCTGCTCAATGCTCTCCTGCTAGCTGGCTGCAAACTGTGGAATGGATTTCCTGAATGGAGGCGTGTCTAATTGAGACATGCCTCTGTTCAGGAAATCCATTCCACATTTTGCATCCAGCAAGCAGAGCAGCCAGTAGGGAATCACTGTGGAGTCACTTCAGCAGACAACATTAAAGCACAGACATGGATCATGGATCGGAAATCTCCCCAAGTTGCATCTGAAATTTCCGATTTGTGAATTACGTTGGTATCAGAACCCGATACTGATACTGATACTAGATCAGATCGGCCCCATCCCTATTATCAAGTGACTGCGTTCTTCTTTCAGTGTTAGAACAACAACTGCAGCAGCAACATGTCTCTGATCAGTCTGTCCACAACTCTGTTAGTAAATGTGTCTTCAGCTGAGCAGCATCAGAACCTGTGGTGAAGGCAGGAAACCCACAGCGAGCTGGACTTAGCTGTAGTCATGTGATTTCTATGTAACAGAGGAGGAACAGAAGAACGAGGAAATGAACAGTTCAGATTCCATCTTACAGTGGACAGAGGAGGACAACAAGGTGAGAGTTAGTTTAACGTTATTATTATTCTGCTGTCAGAAAACCTTACTTCTGTTCAGGCTGTTCTTACATCACAGGAGTGTTTTAATACTGACTGCTGAGGAAGCTTTTTATCTGGTGAATGATCTTTACTGAAAACTGCTTCACTTCCTCTTTTCCATTATAAATGCCTCAGATATTTAAAGATGTCAGTAACTAAAGAGCTGTTGGTGCAGCAGAGAAACAGGTCCAGGAGGAAACACTGTTGGGGTGTTTGGGCAACAACATTTGGATTTATTATCAGAGGTGAAATATACGGAGGGAAGAAGAAAAGAGGAAACGCAAGATTCATGAGTAAAGTCTGTGAATGCAGGAAATAGAAGCAGTGGAGGATAAATGGATCAGCAGCAGGACCACACCTCAGTCTCTCTTCTTCCTGTTATGTGGTCAAACGTACCACTCTGCACTTCCTCTTGGGTACTTCTCCTTCTCCTGCCCCTCCCTCCCTTCACTTCTGCCTCTTCCTGTGTCTCTGCTGCCTCCATCTTCCAACCAGGATACGTTAATGTCAGTGATCTGCTGCTGGGAGTCAGCAGGTGTGTTTGTTGTGTTTCTCAGGTGTGTGATCCCCTCACAGTAAAACATGCTGCTGGTAATTAAATGTAAAACTCTGTTGGACTCACAGTAACCCGACACCATCTGACATCAGGTTTCTGTGGACCTGTTTGGTTTGTCTGAGTGATCAGACTTCATGTCTCAGCAGGTAGAAAGGTGTGTCTGCAGGCTGCTTCCAGCTCTGAGTGTCCAACAGTTTGTGAGTGTATCGGCTGCTTTACTGAAACACAGATTCACACTCCTCACCTTTCAGTCACATTCACTGTTTTAAAGTCAGAACAGGACCAATGAGATTCCTGTGAGGAGAAAAGGACGAGGAGTCTGCCAGACGTGAGGTAAGATGAACTTATTCTCTCTGAAGAAACACGCTTCTCGATGTCAGACAGATGCTTTAATGACAACGATGAAGAAACCCTAAAACGATACAGAGGCAGAAACGTAAGCTAAAGCCTTCACTTTCCTCAGAACAGGGATAATAGAGAATCACTTACATGTAACGGGCAGAACAGCTCAGTACATCCACTCCAGCATGAACAACAATGAATGAGTGATAATCCCGCCAACAGCGGGTTCTTATTCTCTCAATACCACCTGACCTGGCCCTGACATAACCAGAGGCCCCTAACGGCCGGTGGTGATCTCTGCACTCTCCTCGTCAGTCCAGGATGATGATCAATATCAGTAATCAATAATGTTAAAGAATGACAGCTGTGGTAAACTGTCTGACCTCAGTGGAAGTTGGTTAGAGTTGACTTTGCAGCTGTTTATCTCTAAGTTTACAGCAGAGAAATGTGAAAATGTCAAACTGCCCTCATGTTGGGTCTGTGACAGACAACACAAACATGTTGTGTGGTTTTTAAATCAGACCTCAGGTCAGTTTAATGTGACGTTGGGCTGATGTGGAGTGTTTGTTTGGGACCGTGTTGACTCTGCTGCTCTGTGGGTGTTTAACAGTCGGTTGGTGATAAAACAGCATTTTACTGACAAGAACCACAGTATAGATTTAAAAGTCGTTTATTAAATGTAAATAAGGGTTATGTTGGTGACGACTGCAGTGTGAGTGAAATCTGCATCAGGGATCAGCACCTGGGCCGACCGACCAATCAGGAGAAGGAGTAGAGAGGAAGAGGAGGCCGAAGTAAAGGGAGGGAGGAAGGGAGGGGCACAAGAAGCAAGAATGAACAAGTGTCAAAGGCCGAATCCAAATCTCTGGACTTCACCGCACTTGCGAACTCGTGGACTTTGCAGGCGCATTCACGGGAAGTCTGGGAGTGCTGAGGGCTGTCCAAATCCACAATTCATCCAGTCCACAAGGGGCCTCAAGCGGACTTTCTGCAGACTTCCAGAGAGTCTGCTTGGGGTGCAGACTTCTGCAGACTTCACCAGTTTGATTACCCACAATTCATTGCAATACGGACGTGACGTTTAAATTTTTCGATTTTTTTATTGCGTCTGGCCTATAAAAGCTGTGCAGTCTGAAGCCTAAATCATGAGCTGAGAAAAATAATGGCGGAAAAAGGACGAAAGCAAGTCCTCCAATGTAAGTAATACCCAAATTAATTAATATTATAGCGTATACATGATAGTTCTTCAAACAGTGTCACGGAAACGACTGAAACAGACTCCAAGTCTGTCTATTAGCTCCATTCATAACGCTGTAGACTCCCGCTCTTGCAGACTTTACGTGATGACGGTAAAGACGTCACATTACGTATGACTGAAGTCCGCGAGGGCTCAGTCTGCAAGTCCAGAGGGTGGACATATGGATGCAGCCAAAGACAGAGTGGTATGAAGAGTCACATGACAGGAAGTGGAGAGGCTGAGGTGTGGTACTGCTCCTGAACTTCAGCTACAAATGTGATCTCTATTTAAAGGACTGTTAGAGCCTGATGAGGAAAAGATTCTCTGCTCTGATGTGACTCAGCTGCTTTCCAACATCCTTTTCTCTTGTCGTCTTCTTGTTTTGCTCTGGTTGATCTGTTCAGCTCCTGCATCTGTTCCTGACCTTTTATTCAGGACTGTTTTCAGAGTAAAGTTGGACTGAAGCAGCTCCACCTTCTTCAGAATCACAGAACCACCAACAGATGTTGACATCTGCTGTCAGACTCTCCCTGAATGTTAAAGTGTCCTTCCTTTGTTGAACTTCATCAGACTGTGTCCACACTGAGAGAGGGGCTGTGAGCGTTTATAGGCAGCACAGCAACACAACTTCAGGGATTATGGGACTGAAAAGGCTTTTTAGGAAAAGTGTTTGGAAGTAAAAGTCCAGTTAAAGAGCAGCTTTAAAAGCAGGCAGCATGTGCAGCCAGGACAGAGTGAAGGTCCCTGACAGGAATCTCAGGCTGCTTTGTGCCTCAGAACAAGCCAACATGTCAACATAGGTGTAGTGGTGTTTGTGATCCAGACTGCTGCTCCTCCTCCTCATGCTTCTGATCTGTGGTTGCTCAGTCAGCTCCATCTGGTGGACACACAGTAGACCTCCATCATCTGACGGGAGCTTTCTCTGACACTGACTGGGTTTGTGCTGCAGGTTTGACTGGTTCTGACGTCACTCTGATGTTTTCCAGACTCTGAAGTTCTGAGGATGTGACGGCGTCCTCACATCAAACAGGAGAACCAGCAGAACCATCAGCTTCTTCTCTCCAGCTGTTTCCTGGACACATGAAGGTGTAAAGTGTCTCTGAGTGGAGCTGAAGTGAGTTGAGCAGGTGAGAATCCTCCAGAGAAATGTGTAAATGTCTGATCACTGTGTTGTATCACTGACTGGACTGTTGGATGTTTAAAATACAACCTTGTTCAATGAAACTCTGACACTGAAAATATTACAAAGACAACATGAAAAGCATTCATTGATCTTCTGTGTCTCTGTGGACTGTAACAGAAGATCAGGATGTATTCATTTACCAGGTGGACTGTTGACTGGTTCTGTTCCTCTCTGGACTCTGTGTTTTATTTCCTGATGTGAAACTTTGAACTGTGACTCTGGAACAGACGTGTTTGTTGTGATTCTTGTTGTGTGTCACTCAGTGTTGCTGGTTTAACTCTCAGACTGAGTGATGATGAAGAGTGATGTGGAGGAAGAGGAGGACGGAGCAGAGCCTCCAGCATCCAGCCGTCTGTCCATGAAGAGTGACCCATCCAAAGATCCTCCAGACTCCAGGAAAGAAGCTGAACCCTCAGACACAAAGTAAGAAAGTGTTTGTGCTGTAAAGTGAGCTGAAGATGACTGAGTGAGCAGGAAGAAGAAATGCTGCTGCGTCTGTCAGATGAGTTTCTCTGTTGTATCACCACTAACACAGCAAAGCTCTGCCAGCTTCAGAGTTCTGATATCTGTATGTGTGGATCAGACCTGAGCGCTAGAACAGCAGAGATATGGAGCAGAAACAGACACTTGATCTACAGCAAGAAGAAAGAGTTTGATAGAATGTTTGATAGTTGATCAGATGCAACTAGACAAGAGATGAAAGAAACAGCAGCATTTTAATAACAATGGATTAGATTTATATAGCGCTTTTTCGGCCACTCAAAGCACCCATTATTCATTCACTCACACATTTTCACTCTAGTGGTAAGCTACATTTGTAGCCACAGCTGCCCTGGGGCAGACTGACAGAAGCGTGGCTGCCAATCTGTGCCTACAGCCCCTCCAACCACCACCAACATTCACACACCAGTGTGAGAGCAGCACAAGAGGCAATGCGAGTAAAGTGTCTTGCCAAAGGACACAACAGCACATGACTAGGCGAGAGCGGGAATCAAACCGCCAACCCTTCGATCATTGGACGACCCGCTCTACCTCCTGAGCCACAGCCCCCCCGTTTGTTTATTGCATGAACAAACTCCAAGGTAGCTTCCTCCTGGATCAGAACCAGCCTGTCGTACCTCCAGAACCCTCAGTTCATCACATTTAAGAAGTTCCACAGAGGACCTGGAGGACAGCAACTGTCATAAATCTGTTCTATATTCATATTATTGTCCTCTTTGACTGAGTTAGATTATTGATCAGCATCAGTCCTGATCACAAATACCAAATATTCATGTTCAGGATTGAACCCTTTAAATGACAGTTTGCTTCCATAATGCCACTGAGGTTTTTATGAAAACACATAAAAATCTGTGATTCCCAGATATTAAAAGCTGAGAGGATGTTTTTACATCACAGTCTGAGATCTGTCAGTTATTAGCAGCTTTATTTTATTCTGGAACAGAGTCAGACTCTACAATCTGACGTGTTAAAGTCCAGGTAAAATGTTCACTAGTGTTTATTTCTCTGATCAAAGTTTGGACCTTTTATTACTGCAGAAAAAAACAAACTCCAGGATCAGTTTGAACAAGATCCAGGTTTATTTTCCACAAATGAAGAACATTGGTCCTCAGTTTCAGAGTCATCAGAGTTGAGTTGTCATCAGGCTGCATGATCATCTCCAGAATATGAAATGAGCAGAACCCCCCAAACTGCACATATTTCTAGTTTTGGTTGTAACAGCAGCTGGATAAACTCACTGCTGGTCTAAACTCTGCTAAACCTGATCAGTCTGGTCTGTTTTATTGGTTTTTCCAGCAGCAGCATCTTTGAGGCCTCATGGTTTTACTGCAGAAGTGCATGTGTTGCTGTGTTCACACTTCTTTTACTCACTTCTTCATTTTCTTCTCTTTTCATAGCTGCTGGCTTCATCTGTCTTTAATATACAGAATTTATTTATTTCACAGTTTAACTTTTCAAACTGTCAAACTTCAAGTCATCAGAGAGTTTGATAAAACAGCGACGTCTCACTCTCTTCCAGGATTCCTCTTTCTTCTGATCAGAGTCAGAGTTGAAGCTTCATCTAGAACTCTGAGATCAGAAAGATTTTATTCTCGCTTCTCTTTCAGCTCCATTCCTCAAGTAGATTCTGAGACGTTTCAGAATCAACCCAGAGAAGGACTTTAAGAATGATTTCCTGTCTGAGTCAGTGGATTGTAAAGCAGCTCACAGGTTCAAAGTGTCTGGAATCATAGAAGCAAGAATCCTGCTGATCTGTTGTTGATTAGAAAGAATGAAGCAGTTTGACCTGCTAATGAAGCTTTAAACTGCTGCTTCAATCATGGTGAGTGGTTTTACAGTAATGACTTATTTCTTATTGTTTCTCTTGGATCTTTACAGGGTAGAAACACCTCAAACTGTCCTTCTTGGGATGTTGGAGGATTTGGAAGAAGATGACTTAAAAAAATTCAAGTGGTTGTTGTGTCAGAAGATCCTCAAAGGCTTTGAACCAATCCCAAAGCGTCGACTGGAGAAAGCAGACACGACAGAAACGGTGGATCAGATGTTTCAGAGCTACTGCATCTACACCATTAAAGTCGCTGTAAAGGCTTTGGAGAAGATTCCCAGAAATGATCTGGTGGAGAACATCCCAAAAAGCATCAAAGAACCTGAAGGTAAATCGGAGAAAGATGAAAACCGGGATGTAGCAGAGATATCAAGGACAATATGTAGACATTAGAATGATCAGTGAACATGATGGATCTGACTCAACCATCCACAGGACCAAGGAAATCCACAGCAGCCGAACAAATAATATGTAGTGAAACCTGAGAACATCAGACTGGACTAAATCTCTGAGATCTTTGGAGAAAACAAACATGTGGAGAGAATGTGCCGATGTTTTCTAATCCAGTTCTTAACGTCTCACACAGGAGACACGTTACTGATCAGCAACCATCAGGACAAATAATCCAGACAGAAACCAGCAGCCACAACCTCCAAACACACACAGTAGCAGCTGACAGTAGATGATGTTCCACAAAGCATCACAACCATCGTCTACATGAGACTGGAACCTGGAGTTAAAATGTGACTGAATTTCTACCAACCTGTAACTCAGTGATTCACTAACAGAAGGTCAGTACAAAGTGACAGGACAGTGAGGCGTTGGATGGTATTAATGACATCAGGGGTAATTTTAACCACAGGGGGGCAGAAGTGAGTGATTGATGGAGAACCTGACTGGTAGTGGAGCATCACCTGACATTAGCTGTCCAGTAATAATGTTTAAACACAGGAAGACCCAGACCTCCATGTTGGTCACATCAGTTCTAAAATGATCATCTGAAGCTTCTCTGAAGGTTTTAAACTTTGGTCCAGGTCTTTATGGCCTTTTCTTGGCCCATCATGGTTGAAGACAAAGTCCACTTTCATGTAGTTTATTGTGAAAGTGTGAAGACTTCCCCCCACTTTAGTTCTATTTGTTCTTCTTTTATCTCAGAGGAAACTGACAGCATCCATCATATGTGCTGCAGTAAGTTTATTACAATATCCACGTTCTACAATGATAATGATTCTGACTCCATACATGGACCAAACACATGTTATTTATTATCAGTGGTAGAACAAACATGAAAACATGTGATGGTCCAGAAGCCTCATGGTTCCTTGTTTCTGATGATCAGAGACGTGACGACATTCACTCCTCCTCAGATCAGCTGATGCAGTTTGTGGTTTCCTCTGAGTTGATGTTGATGTTTGAATTGAGTGAAATAAAAGATGTAAACCTGTGGAGGAGGTTCACAGCAGACCTCACACAGACAGACTTACAGAGTGGACACACACTGAACATGTTTGTTCTCCATGCAGCACCTCTTCCACCCTCCAGGTGTCCTCAGGTGTTCAGTCCTGTCTGCTACACCCACCTCACCTGCTCCCAGTGTCCCAACCAGCTCACCTGTTTCCACTCTCCTCCTTCCTGCTGTAAATTCTTCACCACATTGTCTTTGTTCCTTCACCTGAGTGTTCCATCCTTGTTTGGTCTCACCTGTTCTGACCTCACATGTTTTTGGACTCTGGTTGTTCTCTCGTTCTGTTTGCTGGTCTACCTTTTCACCTGCCGTTGTTGTTCGTCTTTCGCAGGCGAAGATGACCTTGACTTCTTAATGATACATGAGAGGTCATGGGTATGCAGAGACGGCTGATTAGGCCAGTCCTTGCACGGAAAAGTCTGTTGCAGAGGGGGTAAAGGATGTGCAGAGCTGAACTGTGCTGAGAGTTCCAACTGTCTTTTCTACGCTGCCGACTCTGCTCTTTGCGACTGATACGCCTCTGGTCAGCATCGAACACACCAGTATTTACAGCAGATCGCTAGGCCGAGCGGTTCTCAACTTTCTCCTGCCAGGTAGCATGGGGAATGTTGCATTGCTTGAGGGACATCTTCAGTGTGTCCTTGAAGTACAGTTTTGGTCGACCAAGTGAGTGCTTGCCTGTTGACAACTCACAATAGAGGAGTTTCTTGGGGAGGCGACTGGTAAATGGTTGCATTTATATAGCGCTTTTATCCAAAGCTTTTTACATGATACATGACATTCACCCATTCACACACATTCACACACTGATGGCGGGAGCTGCCATGCAAGGTGCCCCTAATTGCTCCCGATGGAGCAATTAGGGGTTAGGTGTCTTGCTCAGGGACACCTCGACATGAGCACGACGGGCCGGGGGGATCGAACCACAACCCTCCGGTTGCAAGACGGCACTCTACCCACTGAGCTATGCCGCCGACTGTCGTCTATGCGGTGCACGTGGCCAGTCCATTGGAGCTGTGAGTGCATCAAGGTGGCGTGGATGCTCTCTGCTCCGGCTTGCTGGAGCACCATGGTGTCTGGAAGTTTTTCCTGCCAGTTGACATGGAGCAGGGCCCTGAGACATCTCATGTGAAAGGCATTGAGATATCTGGCATGACGACTGTACACTGTCCATGTCTCACAGGCATACAGCAGGTATGGTAGGACCACTGCTCTGTACACCATGAGTTTGGTGACAATGCTCAGTCCTCATCAGTTTTAGACCTTGTCTGCCAAAGGCTGCGCTGGCTCTGGTGAGTCTGTGTGCAACTTCTTCATCAATGGTCACAGAACATGACAGAGTACTGCCAAGGTAGACAAACTTGTCTGGAACAGCTAGCCTCTGACCACTGACAGTGATGTGGGGCTCTATGTACGGAGCTTCTGGGGCAGGCTGGTGCAGGATTACAGTCTTCTTGGTAGAGATTGTGAGACCAAAGTCACTGCAGGCTTGGGAGAAGAGGTCCATAATTCCCAGCATGTCATACTGTGTGGTGGCATTTAATGCTCAGCCATCAGCAAAGACGAAGTCTTGGGCCATGTCGCTGTGCACCATTGTCTTTGCTGGCACCTGCTGTACTGTCAGTAAAACACCATAAAACTGTTTCTGTCTGGTCTGTGGGATTGCTTGGATCCTCCTCCAGGCTTTCCTGGCCCCCTTTGTGACAACATTTTGGATGCTGTTGAATATTAGTGGATGATTCCTCCTTAAACCTTCTACCCAGTCAGGACGTGACAGTCTGAGGATCTGAACAGATCCCACTGATCAGAAAATGTCTCCATCATTGTTCTACCACATCTTCTCATTGGTGTCATTTGTTGTTTATTCATTCAGAGATTCTCACTGAGTGTCAACACAACCTGAAGTCTACTCTGAAGAAGTTCCAGAGAGTGTTTGAGGGTGTCGCAACAGAAGAACAAACCCTCCCGAATGAGATCTACACAGAGCTGTACATCACAGAGGGACAGACTGCAGAGGCCAGTGATGAACACGAGATCGGACAGATTGAGGCAGCATCCAGGAAAGCAGACAGAGCAGAAACAAGCATCAGACTAGAAGACATCTTTAAAGGCTCACCTGGAAGAGATGGACCAATCAGAACAGTGATGACAAAGGGAGTGGCTGGCATCGGGAAAACAGTGTCAACACAGAAGTTGACTCTGGACTGGGCTGAAGACAAAAGCAACCAGGACATCCACTTCATGTTACCATTCACTTTCAGAGAGCTGAATTTACTGAAAGAGAGAAAGTTCAGTTTGGTGGAATTTGTTCATCACTTCTTCAGTGAAACCAAAGCAGCAGGAATCTGCAGGTTTGAACGCTTCCAGGTTGTGTTGATCTTTGACGGTCTGGATGAGTGTCGCCTTCCTCTGGACTTCCACAACAAAACACTCCTGACTGATGTTACAGAGTCCACCTCAGTGAATGTGCTGCTGACAAACCTGATCAGGGGGAATCTGCTTCCCTCTGCTCGCCTCTGGATAACCACACGACCTGCAGCAGCCAATCAGATCCCTCGTGGCTGTGTGGACATGGTGACGGAGGTCAGAGGGTTCACCGACCCACAGAAGGAGGAGTACTTCAGGAAGAGATCCAGAGATGAGGAGCAGGCCAGCAGCATCATCTCCCACATGAAGACATCACAAAGCCTCCACATCATGTGCCACATCCCAGTGTTCTGCTGGATCACTGCTACAGTTCTGAAGGAGTTGCTGAGAACCAAAGAGGGAGGAGATCTGCCCAGAACCCTGACTGAGATGTTCATCCACTACCTGGTGGTTCAAGCCAAAGTCAAGAAGGTCAAGTATGATGGAGGAGATGAGACAGATCCACACTGGAGTGAAGACAGCATTAAGATGATTGAGTCTCTGGGAAAACTGGCTTTTGAGCAGCTGCAGAGAGGAAACCTGATCTTCTATGAGTCCGACCTGACAGAGTGTGGCATCGATATGAGATCAGCCTCAGAGTACTCAGGAGTGTTCACGCAGATCTTTAAAAAGGAGGGTAATCTGTACACCAACAGCGTGTTCTGCTTCATCCATCTGAGTGTTCAGGAGTTCCTGGCTGCTCTTCATGTCCATCTGACCTTCACCAAGTCTGGAATCAACCTGCTGGAAAAACAACAAACATCTCTGTTGTCTAAAGTGTTCAGAAAGAAAGTTGATCCAACAATAGCTTTCTACCAGAGAGCTGTGGATGAGGCCTTACAGAGTCCAAACGGACACCTGGACTTGTTCCTGCGCTTCCTCCTGGGTCTGTCACTGCTGACCAATCAGGAGAAACTAGGAGGCCTGCTGACACAGACAGGAAGCAGCTCAAAGACCAATCAGGACACAGTGGAGTACATCAAGGAGAAGATCAGGAAGAAGGTGTCTGCAGAGAGAAGCATCAATCTGTTCCACTGTCTGAATGAACTGAAGGATGTTTCTCTAGTGGAGGAGATCCAACAGTCCCTGAGATCAGGACGTCTGTCCACAGATAAACTGTCTCCTGATCAGTGGTCAGCTCTGGTCTTCATCTTACTGTCATCAGAAGAAGATCTGGAGGAGTTTGACCTGAAGAAATACTCTGGTTCAGAGGAGGCTCTTCTGAGGCTGCTGCCGGTCGTCAAAGCCTCCAAGAAAGCTCAGTAGGTAGATTCATCAACTGTTTCCATCATGTTTAATGTTGTACATGACGACTGAAACATTCTGTTTGTGTTCTTTGTTAATTCTCCCTCAGGCTGAGCAGGTGTAAACTCTCAAAGAGAAGCTATGAAGCTCTAGCCTCAGTCCTCAGATCTCCGTCCTCCAGTCTGAAAGAACTGGACCTTTGTGAAAACAAGAACCTGAAGGATTCAGGAGTGAAAAGTCTTTCTGCTGGACTGAAGGATCCAAACTGTAAACTGGAGTCTCTCAGGTCAGAGTCCAGCTGTTAACAGTTCAGTTAAATCCTGCTTCAGGTTCATGTTGGTGCTGATTTCCTCCATCTGCAGGTTTTCCTTCTGGAGTCCATGATATTTGTGTCAGAACTGTGAGATGGAAAAGGAACCTGAGCTGTTGAAATGAATACGTGGAGTCATTTGTTGTGATTAACTCTGATCATCATCATGTTCCTGACTATCAGCAGGTCAAAGTAATAATCATTGATGGTGGATCACAGATCTGCACATCCTGGTGTTCACATGAACATGGAGAGTTCTTAGTGTCAGTAATAGTTGTGTGTGAATAAATGCCCTGATCAGCTGACTGCAGAGTTCCCAGATGGAGGACAGAATCCACAGTCCTGCTGTGTGTCTGAATGTAAATCTGATGTGAAAGTGATGTGAGGCTTCAGCAGTGTGACTTCCACACATCCAGTCAGTATGTTTGTGTTTCCACAGTGTTTGTGCTGAGCTGCAGTGGAGCCTCAGGAAGTCAAAGAGGAGTTTAGTTGTCAACAGTGTGGAAGTTGATTAGTGTGAGTCAGCAGCTGAAGCTTGATGTTAGTGTGAGCTGAGCTGATGAAGTGATTCCTTCCAGTGGAGTTGTGTTAGGAAGAGAGCAGTGGACAGTCAGTGTGGACAGCAGGAATCAGAATCCCTCTGTAATGTACAGATGACATGTGACTGTTGTTGAAGACACACTGGAAGATGTGAAGGAGACAAAGCTAGCAAGCTGATTTCCACGGAAGAAGAAGAAGAAGAAGGTGATGGAATAAATGAAAGAATGAAGAGATTTGATGTTGATCCTTTGATGAGAGAGTGGACTGAGGTCAGCAGATGTTACTGATGTGTGGACATGAATAGGTGGATGAATGTTGTGCTGACATGTGGATGATGTGTGTAGAAGGCTGACATGATGATGATCCACAATAAGAGAAGGACAAAGTCACTGTGCTGCTTTTAGAGAAAAGCTGATTGATGAGGACAAAGTAATGTTGATCTGCACATTCAGAACCTGAACACATCTGATGGATCATCAGTGATTTTATACACATCTTTAATTCTTTATTCAGATTGGAGGACTGCAGTTTGTCAGAGATCAGCTGTGATTCTCTGGTCTCAGCTCTGAAGTCCAACCCCTCCCATCTGGAACATCTGGACCTGAGCTACAACCACCTGAAGGATTCAGGAGTGAAACATCTGAGTGGTTTTGTGGAGAGTCCAGACTGCATCCTGAAGACTCTGAGGTCAGACATCATGTTTTCAGTGATTCAAAGTTGTCATCTTTGGGTGAATGTTTCTTTTTTCTCATCAGTTTTAATGACTGCTGTGAATCATCCACAGAGTTTTTCTTTTTAAATGTAGTAGGGAGTCATAAAGTCTAGACTCAGTCCAGACTCAAAGCTAAAGTGTCCTTAAAGTTCTCTGTGCTGAGCTGATAGAAGTCAGTGAGTAGAAGAACTCTCCTCACCTGTCAGCACCTGTTGTGTGTCACATCACTGCAACACTTTAACTGGAAGATCACCAGTGGCACAAACTCTCTCCTTCATCCTTTCCAGCATTTGGAGCTGTGAGATGACTGAAGTAAAGACAGTGGCTTTATCTGCTGCTCAGCCTTTAGATGCTTTTCACCTTTCTGTCCTGCAAGCAAATGTATTTGTCCTCTGTGGTCCAGCAGCTTCTCCTCTGGTAGAATAAATGGACAGATGTCATTGATGAAGCTGCATGTATGAAAAGAAGATTTGAAGGAGATTTAAGGTTGACTTAATGCATAGAAATCCAGATTTCTGCAGCTCTGAACTGATGATGAAACTCTGAACGATTTCAAGCAGGAAATTTGTCTCCTCAACTCAAATCATTTATTCTTCATTCAGATTGGAGAAATGCAGTTTGTCAGACATCAGCTGTGATTCTCTGGTCTCAGCTCTGAAGTCCAACCCCTCCCATCTGGAACATCTGGACCTGAGCTGCAGTGACCTTCTGGATTCAGGAGTGAAACATCTGAGTGGTTTTGTGGAGAGTCCAGACTGCATCCTGAAGACTCTGAGGTCAGTTCACTGACTGTCTGTTACTGTTGTAGATCTGATGTGTTTAATGACAACTGAAGCTCATTTCTGTTCAACAGAACTTCCATCCATGAAGCTGTAAATCTGCTCTGGTTCACATTTTCTGTCTTTGTCCTAAATTGAGTTTGCTGTGACAAAAGTGGAGTGTTTGCAGCAGAAAGTGTAGAAAATGTTGAGTGTTAGTTGTTAAAGTAAATGAATGTTTGTAATTTGAGCTGAAGAGTCACATCTGGATCCAGAAGATCCTCTGAACTCAGATCAGTTTGAAGAGACAAAGTTTAGTGAGTGAAGTCTAAATATTTCTTTGGTTTGTGTTGAGTTTTATTTGACTGATCCTGATCCTGTTGATGATGCAGCATGTTACTGATGTGTGGACATGAATAGGTGGATGAATGTTGTGCTGACATGTGGATGATGTGTGTAGAAGGCTGACATGATGATGATCCACAATAAGAGAAGGACAAAGTCACTGTGCTGCTTTTAGAGAAAAGCTGATTGATGAGGACAAAGTAATGTTGATCTGCACATTCAGAACCTGAACACATCTGATGGACCATCAATGATTTTATACACATCTTTAATTCTTTATTCAGATTGTGGAACTGCAGTTTGTCAGAGATCAGCTGTGATTCTCTGGTCTCAGCTCTGAAGTCCAACCCCTCACATCTGGAACATCTGGACCTGAGCAGGAACAACCTGAAGGATTCAGGAGTGAAATATCTGAGTGGTTTTGTGGAGAGTCCAGACTGCATCCTGAAGACTCTGATGTAAGACATCATGTTTTCAGTGATTCAAAGTTCTCATCTTTGGTTGAATATTTTTTCTCATCAATTTTAATGAATGCTGTGAATCATCCACAGAGTTTTTCTTTTTAAATGTAGCAGGGAGTCATAAAGTCTAGACTCAGTCCAGAGTCAAAGCTAAAGTGTCCTTAAAGTTCTCTGTGCTGAGCTGATAGAAGTCAGTGAGTAGAAGAACTCTCCTCACCTGTCAGCACCTGTTGTGTGTCACATCACTGCAACACTTTAACTGGAAGCTCACCAGTGGCACAAACTCTCTCCTTCATCCTTTCCAGCATTTGGAGCTGTGAGATGACTGAAGTAAAGACAGTGGCTTTATCTGCTGCTTAACCTTTAGATGGTTTTCACCTTTCTGTCCTGCAAGCAAATGTATTTGTCCTCTGTGATCCAGCAGCTTCTCCTCTGGTAGAATAAATGGACAGATGTCATTGATGAAGCTGCACGTATGAAAAGAAGATTTGCAGGAGATTTAAGGTTGACTTGATGCATAGAAATCCAGATTTCTGAGGCTCTGAACTCATGATGAAACTCTGAATGACTTCCAGCAGAAACTTTGTCTCCTCAACTCACATCTTTTATTCTTTATTCAGATTGGTGGACTGCAATTTGTCAGAGATCAGCTGTGATTCTCTGGTCTCAGCTCTGAAGTCCAACCCCTCCCATCTGGAACTTCTTGACCTGAATGAGAACAACCTTCAGGATTCAGGAGTGAAACATCTGAGTGGTTTTGTGGAGAGTCCAGACTGCATCCTGAAGACTCTGAGGTCAGTTCACTGTGTTGTTTAGATACATTTATACTTTATGCCACTAGGTGTCACTGTGTTATGTGCTTAGTAAGATGCCGTAAAATGAAATAGAAGTAGAGTTCTATGATGGCGACTACCTGTTACGATGTTACTGAATTTTTTCGATACTTATACTGCAAAGAGTGAAGTAAAGGGTTATTCTATGTACTACAGTTGTTTTCTTTATATAACCTACATAACATTTTGGCGACGAGTGAACCTGGCGCGAACCTTTGTTTTTCTCTCTGCCGTTTTTTGCCTTCTGAATGAATGAACATTGCTGGACATGTGCCCCCACCGCCGATGTTTCTGCCCGTCCCAGGAGAACCGCCAATGCCGTTTGACTTGTGGATGCGATTTTTCAACAACTACCTGCTCATCATCAACGCAACGGGTAATGCTTGGCCTGAAGCTCGGAAGAAAGCTACTTTGCTTCAATGCCTTGGAACAGAGGGACGACTTTTCTACATACTACCAGATACAGGTGATACATTTCCCGCTGCTGTGGCTGCTTTGGAGAAGCACTTTATGCCGAAAGTGAATGTTGTTGTGGAGAGAGACACATGAAGAAAACGAGCACAAATGTCACATGAAACAATTGCACAGTATGTTGCTGCATTAAGGGGCCTTGCTTCAAAATGTGGATGTGAAGATAAAACTGACGAAATGATACGTGACCAGTTAATTAAACACTTGATCAACCCCAGCATGAGAGAAAGGCTGTTACTCGAACCAGATATCACGCGAGAAAAAGTGGTTACAGTTGCAATTCAAATGGAATCTGCTGTTCAGCAAGCTAAAGCAATGTCTTCAAATGGCAACATGTCAGTTCATGCCATACAGCCTCATCAATAAAATTTCTCAGCCTCATCTATATGCCTCTAAAAAGAAACCTAAACAGTTCAGTCGTCCAAAGAAGTCACTGAGTGCCAGCAATATATCCTCTCGCAGCTGCTTCAGCTGTGGATCAGAAAAACACTTGGCTAATTATGCACAGTGCCCTGCAGCCAAGGCTACATGTAATGCTTGTCATAAGGTTGGACATTTTTCTCGTGTCTGCCGCACATCTATGACTACAGGTGAAGGTGAAGTAAAGCTTCCACACTTGACAGTTCTTTACTTAGAAGACCCTGCCTATGCTCCAAAGACACTCCTGTGTAAACTTATGATCAGTACGTCTGCATCATGTGCCATTGAACAAGAACTACTTGTAGACTTGGGGTCTGTGGTGTCTTTTTTGCCCCAGTACATCTGCAAAAACCACTTCAGTGACATACCACTACTCCAGCCTACACGTCAGCTTGTGACCTACACAACTAAGACAATCCCTGTGCTTGGCTGTCTACAAGTTCCAGTAAGTGGAGGAGCTACATCTGCCACATCTACATTCTTTGTAGTGAGAAAAGGCACCCCTCTCTTTGGAAGAGATGTCATAGCTTCTTTAGATATCAGCATTAAAGGAAATGCTGTTCTTCCTACTACTACTGAGTTGCCTGCTCCTGTGTTGACTACTGCTTCACCTGTTCCAAACCAGACTACTCCTGTGCTTGCCTCCTGCACCTCCACTCCTGACATTGGTTGTGCGCTTAACTTTGTGCATAAAGTGAAAACTCACCCAACTGTAAAACCAGTATGCCAAAAACTCAGATGCTTGCCTTTTGCTGTACGGGCTTCTGTCTCAGCTGAACTGGATCGCTTACTGAAAGCTGGAGTCATCAGAGAATAGATGCATCACCATGGATTTCACCTATAGTCGTCACAGGACGTAATAATAAGTGGAATAAGAATGTGTGCAGACCTCCATGAACCAAACAAAGCAGTTGTTACTGGCTGTTACTCACTACCTCATGTAGATGAACTGTTAACAAACCTACAAGGTGCTAAGGTGTTCTCTACGATTTATCTTGCAAATGCATATTACCAACTGCCTCTTCATGAAGAAAGCAGAGACCTCACAGCATTCATTACACATGAAGGAGTCCCATATGGTCTTGCTTCTGCCCCCTCTGCCTTTCAGAAAATGATGGCTGACAGTCTCAAAGACCTTCCAGGTGTCCAAACTTATTTGGATGATCTCATTGTCTATGGTGCCAACACAGATGAACATGACCAGAGACTCAGCACAGTCCTACTGAAACTGAAAGAGGCAGGACTAGTGCTTAATGACAACAAATGCCCCTTCAGAAAGCCTTCCCTATGCTTCCTTGGTCACATCATAACTGCAAATGGCATCCTTCCTGATCAAGAACATGTTGATGCTGTTCTGAGAGCTCCACCTCGCTCAGATGCTGTCACTGTCAGATCCTTTCTGGGTCTTGTGTGATGGTACTCAAAGTTTTTGCCTAACTTTGCAACGGTTGTAGCACCAATGCGAGCATGTGCTAGTGATAAAGACAAAGTTACATGGACTCCTGCAGCACAAGCAAGTATCGAAAAAGTTAAGCAACTTCTTGTTAATAGTCCAGGACTTGAACTTTTCAACCCTACTCTACGCCCCGTGATATTCACAGATGCAAGTGACTATGGACTTGATGCTGTTTTTGCACAAATACAGCCTGATGGAACAGAGAAACCAGTTGCTTTTGCCTCCTGCACACTAACAGAAATGGAAAGGAAATACTCTACAGTTGAAAAAGAAGCACTTGCTTTTATGCGGGCAACAGAAAAATGGAGCGCATACTTATGGGGATGTCGTTTTACTCTCCGTACTGACCATCAAGCATCAACAACTCTGCTCAGCACAAAAGGACTAGGTCGGGCTGGAATGAGAGTTGCCCGATGGTCTGCACACCTGCTCTGCTTTGACTATGATGTAATCTACAGACCATGTTCTCTAGACTACACAGCTGATTGCCTGTCACGCCTGCCCCTATCTGTCCACTGCGACTCCTCTCAGGATGCTGAACATGAGTTGGTGGCACAGATTGCTGCTACATTGAGCGTCCTCCCAGTCGCTGACTTCAACGATACCTGCTCATCCTGCCCTGAACTTTCTGTCCTGTGCTCACAAATAGTAACTGGCTGGCCTTCTTCCATAAAATCAGTAAGTGAAACATTGACTCCATACCACAAGATAAAAGATGAACTTTCAGTTGAGAATAACTACATCCTCAGAGGTTCAAGACTCATTGCACCACTCTCACTGAGACATACACTGTTCACGCTTGCACGAGTCATCAATGAATCGTTCGCACCAAACAACGCCTGTGTGACCTCTACTGGTGGCCAAAGATTGATTCACAAGTTCAGTTCTGCATTGCCTCATGTGTACTTTGTCAACCAAATGATAAAACACCCTCAATTCGCCCTGCTCCCCTGCAACACATTGCACTGCCAGATGGACCGTGGAAGAGACTGGGTCTTCATATTGTGGGACCCTTTGACTCAGCTGCTCCTGTCTGTGGGTTTGCAATCACATTGACAGACTGTTATTCCAAGTGTCCTGAACTTGCTTTTCACATACTGGTACAGCTGATGAAGTTCTTCAAGGATAAAAGGATATTTATTGTCAAAGCATTTCAGCAATGAAACTTTGTTGGCATTTTCAAAAACAAAAACAACATAGTATAACAAAACAATGAGCAGCTGTACAAAAAGTTATATATATATATTGTAGCAGCCGTGGGGGCCGCTAGGGGTCATCGCAGCAGCTGACTGTGTTCCAGATGTTCCAGCCACTATACATCATGGGAACTTGTGTGTTCTTTGGGGTTGCTTTGTGGGGTTATTTAGGCGATGTGAGACGTTCCCTTATTACTGGTTGTTTTGTATTGTCCTAATCCTATATGCTGGGTGCATTTGGTGGGTTCACTGTTTTCCACTGTACCATGACTCAGGGGGGTTGTTGGGGGAATGACCCCGGCCTGCAAGCCGGCACAGTGGGTGTGTATTTCCTGCGTGCTTATTGTGGTGGTGACAATAAAGCCTTGGTGTGTGAACTGCAAGATTCCTCGTCATTCCTGCCTCCTATCGCCGCCCAGCGCTACAATATATATGTCAGGGTAGAGACTGCGATTTGGTAGAATTGGAGTTTCTACCAGTAGAGATTGCGATTGGAGTCTCTACCAGTAGAGTTTGCGATTGTAATCTCTACCAGTAGAGATGGAACTTTAAATCTGACCCCTGGCCTGACCCCTAACCCTAACCTTAACTAACCCTGACCTTTAAATCTGACCCCTGCCCTGACCCCTGACCCTAACCTTAACTGACCCTGACCTTTTAATCTAACCCCTGCCCTGACCCCTGACCCTAACCTTAAAAGTCTAACCTTAGCCCTGACAAATCTCTACTGGTAGGATTGGAGTTTCTACTGGTAGAGATTGCGATCACAATCTCTACTGGTAGAGACTCCAATTGCAATCTCTACTGGTAGAAACTCCAATTCTACCAAATTCCAGTCTCTACCCTGACACATATATATATATATATATATATATATATATATATACAGTGGGGAAAATAAGTATTGAACGTGTCAACTTTTTTCTCATCACATTTATTTCCAAAGATGCAATTCAAACCAAATTTCTACCAGACATTGGTATTAACTCAAATAATCTACACATGAAAAGAAATCACAACATGGCTGAGGTTCAGGAAGCTATTGAATCGCTTCATAGTGGCAAGTCACCTGGTCCATACGGCTTCTACTTTATTACAAGACCTTTTCCAACTTGCTTATCCCTGATCTGGCTGACGTGTATAAAGAAGCTTTCACCCTAGGTCATCTCAGGGATACCCTGTCGGAGGCCACCATCTCTCTTCTCCTTAAAAAGGACAAGCACCCTCTCTTTTGCTGCAGTTATAGGCCAATTTCACTTCTGAACGTTAACTTTAAAATTATTTCCAAGGTTCTCGCATTAAGGCTTCAGAGCGTTTTGTCACCTATCATAGGGATGGACCAGACTGGTTTTATGCCAAGCCGACAATCTTTTCACAGCACTAGGCATCTGTTTAACGTTGTTGCATCACCCTGTTCTTCATCTCCAGAGGCTGTGGTCTCCCTTGACACAGAGAAGGCTTTTGACAGGGTTGAGTGGAGCTTTCTATATGGAGTGTTGGCCAGGTTTGGCCTGGGTGGGGCTTTTGTTGACTGGGTTAAGTTTCTCTACTCCTCACCAAGGGCCTCAGTCCAAACTAACAATATTTCTTCTCCTCCATTCCCTTTATGCTGCGGTACTAGACATGGATGCCCTCTTTCCCCACTTTTGTTCACGTTGGCTCCGCACAGCTGATGGCTTTCAGAGTATTATCCGTTCAGGTACAGTCCAGAAGGTTTCCTTATATGCGGATGACCTCCTTTATGTATCAGGTCCAGTCAATTTATTCCCTACAACTTTCAACATTCTTGATGAATACAGCAGTGTTTCTGGATATAAATTCAATTACCAAAAAAGTGAGATCCTACCGATAAATAAATAGGCCAAGCAGCTTCCTCATTCCATAGTTCCATTTACACACGTGGACAAAATTGTTGGTACCCCTCAGAAGGAAAAACCCACAATTCTCACTGAAATCACTTGAAACTCACAAAAGTAACAATAAATAAAAATTTATTGAAAATTAAATAATCAAAATCAGCCATCACTTTTGAATTAGATTAGATTTTTGTTTCTGTATGCCAATATGCTAAACAAATGATTCATATGAAGAGGTGAAATGCACCTCGCGATGTGCGTCCAATATTCCCTGTATTTCTCGTCATATTTTTATTTACAAATAAAATATTAGCGATTTTTTTGTACTGAAAGTGGCTGGAATTGACTGCACCTTATAGGGCTACATCAATCCACTGGACCACCACCAGAACTGAAGAAGCCTCTTGGATGACAGGTGAAAGATCTTGAAGGAACTTTCTTCAAGTCCAGTGGATTGATTTAAACTACTTTGGAGAGCAGATGTTGTGTTTAGCTACATTTATACTTTATGCCACTAGGTCTCACTGTGTTATGTGATGCTTACTAAGATGCCGTAAAAAGAAGCAGAAGAAGAGCTGCAAGATGGCGACTACCTGTTACGACGTTACTGAGTGTTTTCAATGGGATCAGGAAGTTCTGATTCTGAAGTTGTTGACGGGGGGGGGGGGGTGCGCGCAGCGGCGCAGCGACTTCCAATCGCTGGGCCATTTACAATCGAACGACAGCTTGTTAACGTCGTTAACAAGCTATCGTTAACGTCGTTACCATCTTGCGGGAGTATCAGTGACAATAAAGTGTTCAAACTTGAAATGAAATACGCGGAAGCATCCGCGGAAATCCGCGGATCCTTGAAATGAAATACGCGGATCCGCGGAAAATTCCCATCCCTGTATACAGCAAAGAGCGAAGTAAAGGGTTATTCTATGTACTACAGTTGTTTTCTTTTTATAATCTACATAATACACTGACTGTTACTGTTGTAGATCTGATGTGTTTAATGACAACTGAAGCTCATTTCTGTTCAACAGAACTTCCATCCATGAAGCTGTAAATCTGCTCTGGTTCACATTTTCTGTCTTTGTCCTAAATTGAGTTTGCTGTGACAAAAGTGGAGTGTTTGCAGCAGAAAGTGTAGAAAATGTTGAGTGTTAGTTGTTAAAGTAAATGAATGTTTGTAATTTGAGCTGAAGAGTCACATCTGGATCCAGAAGATCCTCTGAACTCAGATCAGTTTGAAGAGACAAAGTTTAGTGAGTGAAGTAGAAATATTTCTTTGGTTTGTGTTGAGTTTTATTTGACTGATCCTGTTGATGATGCAGCATGTTACTGATGTGTGGACATGAATACACACGTGGACAAAATTGTTGGTACCCCTCAGTTAAAGAAGGAAAAACCCACAATTATCACGGAAATCACTTGAAACTCACAAAAGTAACAATAAATAAAAATTTATTGAAAATTAAATCATCAAAAACAGCCATTACTTTTGAATTGTTGATTAACATAATTATTTAAAAAAACAAACTAATGAAACAGGCCTGGACAAAAATGATGGTACCTCTATAAAAGATTGAAAACTATTTGACCAGAGTGACATGATTAACTCAGGTGTGTCATTTAATTGACATCACAGGTGTTTCCAAACTCATAATCAGTCAGTCTGCCTATTTAAAGGGAGACAAGTAGTCACCCTGCTGTTTGGTGAAAAGGTGTGTACCACACTGAACATGGACAACAGAAAGCGAAGGAGAGAATTGTCCCAGGACATCCGAAAAAAAATTACAGACAAACATCTTAAAGGTAAAGGCTATAAGACCATCTCTAAACAGCTTGAAGTTCCTGTGACAACAGTGGCTCATATTATTCAGAAGTTCAAGACCCACGGGACAGTAGCCAACCTCCCTGGACGTGGCCGCAAGAGGAAAATTGATGACAAATTGAAGAGACGGATCGTTGGAATTGTATCCAAAGAGCCCAGAGCAACCTCCAAAGAAATTAAAGGTGAACTCCAAGGCCAAGGTACATCAGTGTCAGATCGCACCATTCGTCGTTGTTTGAGCCAAAGTGGACTTCATGGGAGACGACCAAGGAGGACACCACTGCTGAAAAAAACTCATAAAAAAGCCGGACTGGAATTTGCAAAAATGCATGTTGACAAGCCACAAAGCTTCTGGGAGAATGTCCTTTGGACAGATGAGACCAAACTGGAGCTTTTTGGTAAGGCACATCAACTCTATGTTCATAGACTCAAAAACCAAGCATACGAAGAAAAGAACACTGTCCCTACGGTGAAACATGGAGGAGGCTCAGTAATGTTTTGGGGCTGCTTTGCTGCATCTGGCACAGGGTGTCTTGAAAGTGTGCAAGGTACGATGAAATCTGAAGACTATCAAGGCATTCTGGAGAGAAATGTGCTGCCTAGTGTCAGAAAGCTTGGTCTCAGTCGCAGGTCATGGGTCTTCCAACAGGACAACGATCCAAAACACACAGCCAAAAACACCCAAGAATGGCTGAGAGAAAAGCGTTGGACTATTCTAAAGTGGCCTTCTATGAGCCCAGATCTGAATCCCATTGAACATATGTGGAAGGAGCTGAAACATGCCATTTGGAGAAGACAGCCATCAAACCTGAGACAACTGGAGCTGTTTGCTCATGAGGAGTGGGCCAAAATACCTGTTGACAGCTGCAGAACGCTCATTGACAAATACAGAAATCGTTTAATTGCAGTGATTGCCTCAAAAGGTTGTGCAACAAAATATTAAGTTATGGGTACCATCATTTTTGTCCAGCCCTATTTCATTAGTTTGTTTTTTAAAATAATTATGTTAATCAACAATTCAAAAGTGATGGCTGATTTTGATTATTTAATTTTCAATAAATTTTTATTTATTGTTACTTTTGAGTTTCAAGTGATTTCAGTGATAATTGTGGGTTTTTCCTTCTTTAACTGAGGGGTACCAACAATTTTGTCCACGTGTGTAGGTGGATGAATGTTGTGCTGACATGTGGATGATGTGTGTAGAAGGCTGACATGATGATGATCCACAATAAGAGAAGGACAAAGTCACTGTGCTGCTTTTAGAGAAAAGCTGATTGATGAGGACAAAGTAATGTTGATCTGCACATTCAGAACCTGAACACATCTGATGGATCATCAATGATTTTATACGCATCTTTGATTCTTTATTCAGGTTGGAGTGGTGCTGGTTGTCAGAGATCAGCTGTGATTTTCTGGTCTCAGCTCTGAAGTCCAACCCCTCCCATCTGGAACATCTGGACCTGAGCAGGAACAACCTGCAGGATTCATCAGTGAAACATCTGTTAGATCTTGTGGAGAGTCCAGACTGCAGCCTGAAGACTCTGAGGTCAGTAGAAGGTTCCATCAGTCTCTGCTGCTTCCAGCAGTTTTCTACTAAACACAGTCAGTATCAAAGCAAAGATCCAGTGTCTCCTGTAAACCTGCAGCTTCTCAGTGAAGCTGTGAGAGCAGAATGGAGACAGAAACACAGAGACAGCAGTCAGCCAATCAGAGGAGCCACAAGCTGCCCACAATAAAAGGCCACCCCCTCTGAAAGGTGCAGTTTTGTTTTATTGGGGGGGGGGGGGGGGGGGGGTCCAGTCCAGTCCAGTCCTCTTCAATGGCTGTGCGAAGTTGCCGGATATTGGCGGGAACTGGTACACGCTGTTGTATACGCTGATCCAGAGCAATGGGTGACATGTCCGGTGAGTTTGCTGGCCATGCAAGAACTGGGACATTTTCAGCTTCCAACAATTGTGTATAGATCCTTGCAACATGGGGCCGTGCATTATCCTGCTGCAACATGAGCTGATGTTCTTGGATGTATGGCACAACAATGAGCCTCAGGATCTGGTCACGGTGTCTCTGTGCATTCAGAATGCCATCAATAAAATGCACCTGTGTTCTTGGTCCATAACAGACGCCTGCCCATACCATAACCCCACCGCCACCATGGGACACTCCATCCACAACATTAACATCAGAAAACCACTCACCCACACGACGTTATGGTAGAGAAATGAACATTCAATACACCAGCAACAGCTCTGGTTGACATTCCTGCTGTCAGCATACCAACTGCACGCTCCCTCAAATCTTTCCACATCTGTGGCATTATGCTGTGATAAAACTGCACCTTTCAGAGTGTCCTTTTATTGTGGGCAGTGTAAGGCACACCTGTGCACTAATCATGGTGTCTAATCAGCATCTTGATATGGCACACCTGTGAGCTGGGATGGATTATCTCAGCAAAGGAGAAGTGCTCACTATCACACATTTAGACAGATTTGTGAACAATATTTGAGAGAAATGGTGATATTGTGTATGTGGAAAAAACTTAAGATCTTTGAATTCATTTCATAAAAATGGGAGCAAAAACAAAAGTGTTGCATTTATATTTTTATTGAGTGTATTTGAAGGAAACATTCTGAGTATTACGAATTAAAAATGGTAAACAACGGAGTTATTTCACTGATATTTGATCATTTTGTCAAATTACAGATTATATATCAGTGAAATCACAAAACTATTATTAACTTGACCATAAAATGAATGTTTAACTGAACTTAATTCTGCTACAAATATCTTTATTTTCCATAAATGTCCTGTTTGACTCTCAGTATTTTTCCAGGTTTAGAAGCTTCCAGAAGCATTTGAACATATTTAGTGTCCCTTTGCTGCCAGACTCTGAGTTTTTCTGGAGCAGATGAGATTTTGATGGACACTCAGAGACTGTTGGTTTAAATGGAGCAGCAGTAAATCCATGAGTGAAGAGTTTGTGCAGTAATGAAGCTTGATGACTGTCAGCAGTTTGTTTCCACTGTGGATGCAGTGAAATGTGCAGAGAAACACACCTGATGCTGACAGTGTGTGCAGGTGTGTGAGCTTGGAGCTCAGTGTGTTCACTCCAACACGTTAACATGAAGCTGCTGCTCTGAACACGTCTGAAGTCCTGATGAGCTGCTCATCAAACTCATTCATCTCCTCTCATCTTCATTCTTCTCTCTGCAGATGGAAGTGATGCTGATCAGGACGGTGTTTGTTCTGAGAGGATGAAGTGTGTCCTGATGATCCAGAGGTTGAAGCAGCAGCAGCAGCTGGTGTGTAGAGACTCTGACTGGTCCATGTTACTGGGAGGTGGAGAGCTTCATGCAGCAGTGACTGACAGGAAGCAGAAGAAGTGGAGATGAGTGTCAGTGCTGCAGAATGAACTGATGTGAGAACAGCTGTCCAGCATGGTCCCTGTGTTCCTGTGGATGTGACAGAGGATCATCAGTGGATGTGGACTGCTCTGCTGCTGCTCTGTCCTTCTACTGAGACTCCTGTGTAGATCCTGGATGGATGTTTAATGCTGCAGCGCCGCCCTGTGGAATGACGGAGTACTGCAGTTAATTTGCAGAACTTTTCTGAACAATGTGATGAGTTGAAATGAAAAAAGCTCCATCCAGCCTCTCTGGGTCCAGACCTGTGAATGTGTCCTCTGCTCTGAGTCCACTGATGTCTGATATCAGTCAACATCCAGCATGAACGTTTGAGGCTCCAACAGCAGCCTGGTGTCGTCATTTCACTGATAAATAACTTGTAACAGAAGATAAAACCTGAACAAAGTGGATTTAATCAGAGTTTGACCGTCTGAACAGAGTAAAACATGTTTATTATCTGTAGATTTGGTGTAAAGTCAGTGAACAACAGCAAAGTGAAATAATTTCAGTGTTTGACAGAAAGAGAATCCTCAAAGTGTGATTATTCTTCAGTGAGTCTGAATGGAGCCAGCAGGAAGGTTTGTTCCTTCATCACAGCTCAATCAATGTAAATATGTTCCTCTGGTTTTCTTCCCGTTGTAAACGTTCAGATACATGGAGATCTAATCCTGATGCTCCTCAGCAGAGCTTCACTGTTTCTCCACAGTGCTGATGTCCTGCTGCAACAGACTGACTTGATGAAGAGAATCTGTTGATCAGAGACTGAAGTCCTTCAGCAGGATTTACTGAGCGGACACATCAACAGCGTCTGCTTTAATACACTGAATAAAGTTTGTTTCTTTGTTCCCACAGAGTGAATAAAGTGTTTTCTGTGTTTTTATTCAACTGTGATGTGACAGTAGAACTGAGGTGGTTTTCCTCCTGAAAAACACAGTTCAGTCTGCAGGTTTACAACAAAGTTAAAGGAAGCAGCAGTTTGAGCAAAACAAACCTGAGTGAAGCCTGAACTCTGATCCTGATGTTAACTGAGTTCTGTTGGACTTTCAGCTCCTGGAACTTCTTATTTCTTCCAGGAGGTGAAATGAAACAAACATCCACAGCTGTGTTGCATGTTGTTGTACTGTGTGTGTTTTGTGTGTTGTTGGTCCTTCAGTGAACTGCAACCAATGGGGAAAACACAGAACCCCCATTTTTAAGCAGTAAAGCTTTTAAAACCAGTAAATATGGACCCGAAATCCAAGCAGCATTGGTCTGAGGAGGAGACCCAGTGCTTCCTGGAACTGTGGTCTTCATATGAAATTTAGTCGAAGTTACAGGGAGCCTCTCGGACCACGATGATGTTCGACAAGAGCCAGTGGGAGATGGCTGCACAGTCGAGAATGTTGGCTGTAAGAGCCGAGCCTCAACTAACTTCTCAATAAACCTGCAAAACTCAAAAAGGACTGAGGGATCAGAAAAGGGAGTGACAGGCCAACAAAAAGAGTACCCATTTTGACCGGCTGCATTCTGTGATTCCAACCAGGGCTCTGAATGCTACAGTCCTGATGGAGTTGATGCAGTCCACCGATCCCGATCCTGGTAAGTTTTGTTTCTCAAACACCCTGCTGTTAGTCTACTATGAATAGGATGGCTACAATAGTCCCACATCAATATTATGAACATTATGCCAGCTAATGTAGTACGGGCACAGAATCAGTGATCAGAGGTTGACTATCATTGCTAGCCAATTAGTGGCTGGTAAGCTAACAAGCTATGAAACAATGTCTTATGAAACCTGAGAAAAGCAGCAGCAATCTTTCATTACAAGACCTGGATTCAGAACCTTCCACATCGTTACAGAATGGCCCATTTAATCATATTACTGAACTGTATGGTAATCACTGAAATTCCCCTTGAAGAAACAATAAAGTCTTTGCTAATGTCGAGCATGTTTGTTTATTTTAAGTTTTAATAGTTCTTTTTAAGGCCCTCCATGGCCTTGCTCCTGTGTATTGATCAGACCTTTTAACCATGCACCGCCCCAGCAGAGCCATCCATACAGATGGTACTGGACATGTCCAGGTCTCAGTACAAGCAGTGGGGTGATCGTTCCTTTGCTGTTGCTGCTCTGGAACGCACTCCCACTTGAACTTGGACTTATCTCTGTCCAGACTCAAAACCCACCTTTTCAGATATTCCTTGGACTCCTACAACTGTTTTATTCTCATGTTGTCCAGAATGCCTCATTTAATGTTACTATTTCATCTGTGCTGCATTTTGCTTTTATCTTTTTTTATGGTTTTATGGTTTTGATAACCAAATTGTGTTGTTTTGTTTTATCATGCTGTTGGAAAGCACTTTGGTATTCTTTTATGTTGTGTAAGGAGCTCTATAAATAAATTTGGATTGATTGATTGGTTGGTTATTTGAGATCAAAGACAGCTTCTCTCAGTTAAAGTTGTTTATTCTGCAGCAGGTAGTGTGATCAATGACCACTACTGATTAGAGGACCAGAGTTAACAAAGGGTGTTAATCTGCAGGCGTTTTCCTGGTAATGGATACAGTATACAGAATAGAATGCATACTTATGGATTGGAGATCCTCCCTGCGACTCTGACAGATTGATAGATGTGCTAATCTAGGTATATCATGTGCAGGAACTTATAATCTTGTCCTCTGTCTGATGGACCTAAATGATTATGTTCTTATTTATGGAAGTGAAGCACGCCTCCAGTTATTCTCACTTCATGTTTATCCACATAATGTTCTTAAAACAAGTGTGGCCTTCAGTGAGAAGCACCAGGTCAAGCGTGTCAGGGAGTGTGTGTCTGGAATCTACACTATATTGCCAAAAGTATTGGATAACCTGCCTTGACTCGCATATGAACATAAGTGACATTCCATTCTTAATCCATAGGGTTCAATATGACATCGGTGTCTTCAGCGTAAGCTGGCGTGCGTTTGCCCTCCGTTTGACCCGACTGTTCAACTTTGTTTTACCCTAATTCACAGAGTGTGGGATAATGTTGTCGACGCTCTTACGCATGGGTCTTAAACTTGCAGCCCGCAAGACAATATTTTGTGGCCCTCTACTTGACACCAAAGTTTGACGTTAGTGCGGCCCGCCCGCTTTTCTCATACATGTCCACGTAATTGATGGCGAAGGACCGCGGCAAAGTGCCACCAGCTGGATTCAAACTTGTGACCGCTGTACCGCTGGATCGGCTGCTCAACCTGTTGAACTATAGAGGAGAGCGGCCACCTGGACTTCCTGCAGAGTTCTTCAGTGTGCCATGCTTGCTATGATATGTGGTTCAAAAAATGTCATGGTGCAGTATATTGTCAAAATAGTATGTCATTCAAAAAAGCATCAGAGTATAATATGTGGTCTAAAAAATGCCATAGAATAATAGTTCATAGCACAAGTAAAAGCTTAGTAATTTTTAAAACTGTTCATATTCTTATATGTGGCTAAAAAAAACAACAAAAAACTAAAAAAAGTGATAGTAATATGTCAATGAAAAAGCCTATGATATAGCATGTCACTCTAAACACGTCATGGTACAGTATGTCGCCCTACACACGTCACGGTACAGCATGTCGCCCTACACACGTCACGGTACAGCATGTCGCCCTACACACGTCACGGTACAGCATGTCGCCCTACACACGTCACGGTACAGTATGTCGCCCTACACACGTCACGGTACAGCATGTCGCCCTACACACGTCACGGTACAGCATGTCGCCCTACACACGTCACGGTACAGCATGTCGCTCTAAACATGACATAGTATAGCATGTCACTCTAAAAACTTCATAGTACAGCATGTCGCTCTAAACACATCATAGTATAGAATGTCGCTCTAAAAACGTCATAGTATAGCATGTCGGCCCTTTTTGTAGATGAAATCTGCATTTGTAGACCAGTCCAACTTATTATCAAGATGGACATCTAAATATTTATATGATGTCACCATCTTCATGTCCACGCCACAAGTGTTCACTGGCTGAAGAGGGGGTTTGGACCTGCGGAAATCTATGGTCATTTCCTTTGTCTTTGAGGCGTTGAGTAGCAGCAGTTTTTGTGACTCCAGTCACTGAAGGCACTTCTCAGATCTCTGTATTCAGCTTCATGTCCATTTCTGATACATGCCACGATAGCAGTGTCATCAGAGTATTTCTGAATGTGGCAGGACTCAGTGCTGGATTTGAAGTCAGATGTATACAGAGTGAACAGGAATGGAGCCAGGACTGTTCCTTGTGGAGCCCCAGTACTACTCATTAATGTCCCAGAAACACAGTTCCCCAGCCTGACAAACTGTGGCCTTCCTGTCAGGTAATCTGTAGTCCATGAAACATAGGAAGGATCCACTCCCATCTCTGTGAGCTTGTCTTTGAGGATGGTGGGTTGGATGGAGTTGAATGCATTTGAAAAATCAAAGAACATGATTCTCACATAAACTCCAGGTTCCTCCAGATGAGACAGGACACGGTGAAACATGAAGAGGATGGCATCATCCACTCCAATGTGTTCTTTGTATGCAAACTGCAAGAAATCGAGTTTGTCTTTGACCTCAAGCCTCAGTAGACGTAGTGGAAGTAGGTGTGTCCACAGTGTCAAATCTGTTGAAGAACAAGTTGAGTTCATCAGCTCTTTCCACATCACCCACTATTGGCTTCCTCCTCTTTTTATTGTTGTGTCCAGAGATGGTATTGATTCCTCTCCACACATCACGGATGTTGCCGTGTAGAAAATTCCTCTCTATCATCTTTTTGTATTCCATCTTTGCCATCTTCAGTCTCCTCTTCAACTCGTGTTGCACTTCTTTGAGCCGTTCGTTGTCACCATCTCTAAAAGCTTGTTTTTTTTTTGGTTGAGGATTGCCTTTATGTTGCTTGTGATCCGTAGTTTGTTATTGGGGAAACAGCGAACAGTCTTTGCAGGTATGACTGTGTCTCTACAGAAGCTGATGTATTCACTAAAACAATCAACCTGTCTGTCAGTGTTCATACTGTCCTCATCTGTTTCCAGAAGCACATTCCAGTCTGTTGATTCAAAGCAGTCCCTTAGAGCTTCACTAGCTTGAGGATTCCATCTTCTGATTTGGACTTTAGTTGCAGGCTGTCTCAGCACACAGGGTTTGTAACAGGTCTGCAGATAAACCAGGTTATGATCTGACCTGCCCAGTGGTGGTAAGGCAGTAGCTCTGTAAGCTTCTTTGACATTGGCATACAGCAGGTCTGGGGTATTATTTCCTCTGGTAGGGCAGTTAACAAACTGTGTAAATTCTGTCAGGTGAGAAGAGAGGCTGACATGATTGAAATCTCCTGATATTATTACAAGTGCCTCAGAATGTCGAGTCTCTATCTGAGCAACAGTGTCATGCAACAAATCACATGGAACCAAGTCAGTTGCTTTGGGTGGAATGTATACAAGCATTGTTATGATGTGACTGAACTCCCTTGGGACATAATATGGCCGAAGTCCAACTGCCAACAGTTCAATATCTGGACAACACAATTTCTCCTTAACCATTATATGTGAGGAGTTACACCATCTCTGGTTAACAAATAAAGCCAGATCTGCTCCTTTCTTCTTGCCACTAGCTTTAGTATCTCTGTCTGACCTTATGAGGGTGAAGCCAGGTAGATCCACAGTTGAGTCCAAGTTGTTCTGATTCTGCCAGGTCTCAGTAAAACACAGGAAACTGCATTCACGGTGTGTTTTGTCCGTCTTCACCAATGTCTCCAGCTCATCACTTTTGCTTGGCAGAGAGTTTACGTTTCCCATGATGACTGATGGAAGAAAGGGCTTGTATCTCCATTTCCTAGCCTTCACCTTTGCACCAGCATGGCAACCCCGAAAACACCTCAATATGTCCACTGGAATTGGATGTTGCAGTCCAGATTTGTTCTGTCTCAATAAAAAAAGCTCCTCTCTTGAGTAAGCTCTTCTCCCAGCAGGCACCTCCATGAAAAAAATACAGAAGAAACAGCAAAAACTTAAAACAGTAAAGAGACACCAAACGTTGTAGCCACCTTCACAGGCAGTGCTAGTAACTTAGCCTAACCCGAACCCTATAATTTTCAAACACATTTTACAAGAATAGATACTCGTATAATACAACACTAAAGGTCACATGTCTTAGTAAGCTCATCAAGTAACTAGGCTAGCCTAGCGATACCTACAGCTGAGACTGTAGGCACCATTCAAACTTTACTATGCTTAAATCACATCATAACAGAATATCACACACTTTAATACTATAATTGGATTTATTGGGCAAATATACTTACAACTGTAAATGAACTCCAGATAATGAGCATTTCCAGGATGTTTTCTCTGTCCTGTCGCTGCCTGCAGATTCATCAAACGCTCTCAGATACAGTCTAAGTAAAATGGTGGTGATATGATTGCATCATGCTAAAGTCTCATGTTTTTCTTTCCATGTTTCCTCCACCTTGTAGCCATCCACATATTTATTACCGATCTCAGATATAATCCAGTAAAATGGTGACATCATGATAGTTAATAGGACAATATGGCTCCTGTCTGCTGTTGTAAATTAGCATGTCTCTGCGAGGCTTGCGCTAGCCGATCGCCACAGCGCCACTGGCGCATTGTTGTGCTGAATGGCGCAGTCATTCTGAACCGTGTGAGCCACAGTGGCGCTCTAGTTTTCTTGTAAAAAGCAACAAAAAAGGGTTCGACTTACTTTTTCTTCGAAACACCCAAGTGATAATACAAGAAAACAAAGTTTATCTGTCGGCAGGCGTCGGAAATGGTCGGAGCCACCCGAATCTTGATGACGCGCCTGGGTCATGACCCGCTCTTGGCCAATCACAGAAAAGCATGCTATTTTTACTACGTGAAATCTCTAGGGCTGGACCCGAATATCAGAATATTCGTTCGCTACGGCGGTATCCAGATATTAATTTTGGTATCCGAATCCCCACCCCCCCACCCGTCGGATGTTACCGGGCGGAAAGAATATGTGGCGTTACCGTCTTCCCTCCGCCTTCGGCCCACATCGGCTCATCCCGTCGTGTGATCACATAAACATATACACATGTCTATGTGATCACTCCTTCCTCCCCCCAGACGAAAATATTCGGAGCTCGTCTCTTCCCTTCGCCTTCGGCCCACTTTGGCTCATCCCGTTGTGTTCGGCTCATCTCGGCTCATCCATTCGTGTTTGTTACCACCACCCGAATGGCCGGGTTGCTGCCGACTCTGACATCACGCATCACGTCGTTGCATAAACACAAGACAAGATGCCGAAGGCCTACAAAATTGATGCAAACAGCAGCCCCACCCCCACCTAACCCTAACCCTAACCCTGGAACATAACATCCATGTTTATGTGCTATATAAATGAAGCTAATGTTAGCTATGAAAGATTCTAACAAGAGAGCAAGATTCTTCCTATGACATTTTCAAACACATTTTAGAAGAATAAATAAATATTTGAGTAGCACTTGTATACAGCCACTCTATGGAAGTAATTACTGGAGAATGGTGGGTGCTCGGGTTGATGAATATATAAAGGTCAATTTTAAATAGACAGTTAATATCTATATGATTTTACTTTTGGCCAAAATGAATGATTGGTGGCCTTGTTCAATATAAGATCTGATAAAATAGGTTACCTAATACAAAACATACAAGCTCAATAATACAAAAACTTAAAGCAAGACATAACTCAAACTTTCCCCAAAAAGTAAATTAATATCATTTTGTCTGTTAGATACAAACCTTTTTAGTTTTACCCTCAATTTGTCCCCCGATAGTCCTACTGACCAGTTTCTGTGTTAATCTGAATTTATTCCTCTAACAACCAGTTAAAGACAGAATTCCCCCATAGCTTTAACCCACAATCACAATGTCCCATACACAACACTGCAAAGTCACCCAACAATAGAACCAATGGCGGGAAATCTGTCTAACCACGGTCCAAAGGTGGGAGTGCAGTGTGGGACCTTCGCGCTCGTCCGCAGCGACCTGAAACTTGGCCGGACGTCTCGTCATTACAATATCTACATTCTTGCTTGTCCAGCCAGACGACCGCCGCTCAGAAAGACATATTAAACTAGAAAAGCACTCGGAGAGCGCAGACCTCCGCCAGGCCATCTGTCTGTCTGTCAACAGCATAACTCAAAAAGTCATGGACGGATTGTATTGAGTTTCAACAGTTTGTGCAGAAAGCATAACATGCATGCACAGTGTAACAGCACAGTGTTTTGCACGCGGCGCCGCCGCACGCACGTACAATTGTGCGCACGTGCCGCTTCATTTCGTCGGTCCCAACTCGCCCGGGCAGCCCGAAGCGGCCGCAGGGGATTCGGCCGTTGCCCGGGATCGTTGCAGCGCCACACGCACGTGACGGTACCGTTGCGCGCGCGTGTGACGGTACCGCATGCGTCGTCGCCGCACGCACATGACGGTACCGTTGCGCACGCGTGTGACGGTACCGCACGCGTCGCCGCCGCTTCGTTTCGTCGGTCCCGACTCGCCCAGGAAGCCCGAACCTGCCGCGGGGGATTCGGCCGTCGCCCGGGATCGTTGCAGCGACTGTCCTTCGACCTTCAAAAAAATCCTGGATCCAGACGGTGATCCGGATCACCTCCAAAATCTAATCGATTGTTACTTGTGCTCTTCCGGACATCCTGTAAAAATTTGGTGAAAATCCATCCATGACTTTTTGAGTTATGCTGTTAACAGACAAACAGACACACACACACACACACACACACACACACACACACACACACACACAGACACACAGACAGACAGACAGACAGACAGACAGACAGACTCCGGTGATCACATAACCTCCTGGCGGAGGTAATGATTTCTTTCCAATTTAAAACAACGAATAACTTCTCGGTTCTCAACCTGCAGGAGGCCGCCATCTTGTGTCATTGCGCATCGCTTTCGCGCAGGTTTCAGTTTCCAGTTGGGGTTCGTGTGGATGTTGAGCGATGTCGATTCCGACTCTAACCATTTATTTATATTTATTGCTTCGGTTCCCAACTTTCCTTAGGGGTCTCGCTTCGATCATTGAATGACAGTACAGAGGGGGCTATAATGGATAATGAAGAGGTTAATTTCCGATTTTTCTTATTATTCGATGATTGGAGGTTCGATTCCCACATCTCCACACAGGTCTCAGTTTGGATCACACAGGTTATTAGGGCAGACGCTTGGGTTTTGTTATCAAGGAATATTCTCAGGGATGATGTGGTCTTAGGACTTTTTTGGTATGACATTTTTGTGATATTTTTGTGCTAATGATGATGATGATATTATAATATCTCATATTTGCTTATCAGAGATAAGTTTATTTCAATGTTAGATAGATGATACTATAATAATGTACATAGTTATGTTAAAAATTATCTCAGGATGATGATCTCAGTGCTACTGGAGGACTTGATGCTACATTTAAATTTTCAGTGTTATTTCTGTAGAGTTGCCATATTAAAAGTGGTCATAATGATCTCAGGATGATGATCTAAGTCTTACTGGAGTGTAGTATTAAAGTTACACAAGATATAATTAAAGATTTTTTTAAAAAGTGACTTTTTAAATCAATTTTATTTTTTGCTTCAACTAAAAAAAAAAACGCTGCGAATTACGGACGACCAGAAATTTGTACGGACTACCAAAAATTTGGATTTGGCAGGAGTTGGTCGTCTGTAATTTGCTGTACGGACGACCAAGGATTTTGACGAAGGTCCCACACTGGGAGTGGAACGCTAGCCACCACCTAGCATTAGCCGCCATCGAGCATTAACCGCGCTAGCATTAGCCGCGCTAGCTCTCACTCGGTTCTCCAGCCTCAGACTCACCACTTCTGCTGCTGAACTTCCAGGTCCTCAGCACCGTTCTCTGAATTTCCAGCTCCGGTTGTCCAGTCTGTGCTCCGCTTGCTTTGGCTTAGCACCGGACAAAAAAACCCGTTCCTCCACACTGCTCCACCCAGAGAGAAGGAAAAAGAAGAAGAACGTCTCGCACATTTTCTTCAGTGTCTCTCCGCCGGGTCAGGAGGACCCGCCCCCTCACACACTATCAGCCAATCCCCTTTGAGGGCATTGCTCACAATGACCAATAAAACCAACAGAATACAGCAGGATAAAATAATGCAGGACTACATACAGTAATCTCAGCAGTACTTAGAGCAGTACTTATCTCGTATCCATGCACATGAAGTAGTCCCACATGAAAATCATGAAACTATTAGTAAGTGAAAAATAAATATATAGCTGCTCATAAATACTATTGGGACCTATTGCACAAGATTTAATTTGACCCCTCATGTTCCACAAAATTGTAACCCAGGCTAATTAATTATTAAAGCCACGTGTTGCATTTTTGCACCACTGAAAGAAATCCCTAAAAATCACATGTACAGTTGAAGACAAAATTTTTAGCTCCCTATGAAATTTTTGTTTTTTCTTCCAAAAAATTCCCAAATGCTGTAAAACAGATCAAGAAAATTTTAACAGTTTTTCCAAACATCCTAGTTTTATTTTGGATGCTTGCATTATTTTACTTTGCACACAGAAACAAAATAATTAACAAAAAACAAACACCACCAGGGTTAGAATTTTTAGCCCCTCTGATGAAAAGCTCCTGCACAGCGCTGCAGGATGGAACTGATTAAAAATATGATTAGACTTAAAACTGCAAAAGCATTTTAAAACTCAGCTTACAGATGAGTCTGCAACAGCTAGCATATCAATTTTTTTTTAAATTTATTTTACGTCCTTTATTAATCCCACGAGGGGAAATTCTGACTTTCGCATATCCCCCCATCTGGGGGGGTCAGAGCGCAGGGTCAGCCGCGGTACAGCGCCCCTGGAGCACACACATTCACCCATTCACACACTGATGGCGGGAGCTGCCATGCAAGGCGCTAACCATGCCCCATCAGGAGCAATTAGGGTATCTTGCTCAGGGACACCTCGACATGGGTTAGCTCCATTAGCTGGGTTAGCTTCCGTCAGCTAACGTCTCTTCAGTCAGACTGTTTGTGCTGCTGACAGCTGGATTTTAGGACACAGAGTCAACATGTGTGAGAGTCATTGTAGCTGCTAGCTAACTGAGCTACTGTCTACTTAGTCAGCCTGACCTGGTTAGCTGCTAGTTAGCTGCCAGTTAGCAGGTTTACAGCCAGGAGGACTCAGGACCAGCTTTGTGCTGCTGAATCACAGTGACAGTTGGTTTTGTTGACCCTGGTTAAAATCCATGGAAATTAATGGTTCAAAGCATATTCAGCTGGAAGGTAAGAAGTTAGACTTTACTCTGACACCATTCAGTTCATAGGAAGCACTCCACAATTTAACACAGTAGTAGTTTTACTGCATTTAATATGATATTAACCTGAACATGTTAGTTTGTGTTATTAGATAATATTTTATAGTGTTTTAATATTTCTATTATTCAGCCAGCATTTTGTACAGAATTAATATTGTAGGATTTTTTTCTTAATATTTAATTTAGTCAGGTACATTTATGTTTTACACAATATTGTAGAATACTAGCCTTAAAACTCAAAAACATTAAAAAAAAAAAGATTAAACATGGTAATAAAATGTGTTCAGGGGATGGAGGGAGTTTATTGAAGTCTTCTTGGGCTCACACAGTAAATCATTTAAAATAGAAACTTGATATTCAGTCTAAGGAAACTGCAGAGCGACAGAAGAACCAACAATAGCTCCTGTTTTCTCCTTTAATGAGTCGACTCTTCTGCTGCTTTCAGACCAAAGAACTACAGACTCTTCACAACCTGCTCAAACTCTTGGTACAGGACCTCACCACACGGGTCAACAAGGTTTCCTTCTCATTTCTACTCTGAAGCTCACCTTCTCCTGCTCAAACTGCTGACAAATGTTTGTGCTGCTCTAAAGTCTGGTCTCCAGAACTTCCTAAAAACTCTCAAAGTCTCTTCTGCTGCAGGTTGCTTTGTAGAACTGTTCCAGAAAACCTCACTAAACCACATGGAGGGGCCTCAAGATAGTCGTCCAAATGAAACCGTACAAAAACCAAACTAGCACAACCCAAACGCTAAAGTCTCCTGCAGCCTACCAGAGAAGCTCTTTAAACAGAGAATCAGGACAGGAACTCTTACCTTCAGGACAACCAACGTTGGTCCACAAACAACCAAAAACCTCTAAAGACTCACTACAGCCAAGATAAAGACACAACTCAGCTGCACCAAACCCACTAATCACTGCACACATTAGCACCATGTGCTAACTGTGGCTAAAGAACCACATTTACCAAGACAACTATCCAGTACAAAGCCCTAAAACACACCAAGAAACACATTAAAGAGGATTTTACTGCTGGAAGCTGCAAGCCAACGCCTAAAGAACAAACTAAAACAACAGAGGAAAACCCGGTTCAGTGAAGAGAAGCAGAGGAAATGTTTGACTGCAGACATAAAGCAGGAAGACACTGAGCTGCTCAGGTGTTCCTGATTACACCAAGCAGCCACCTGGACAGCCAATAGGAACACAGCTTACTGGAAGTCCAGAGGGCTGGCTTAGTGAAGGAAATTTAGTTTAAAGTTGAAGCAGAAAGTTAACAGAGAAAGTTGAAAACCACCTTCTGATCCCTGAAACCTCTGAGTTTTCACACAAAGAACACCTGAACATGTCAAACTGGTTCCATAGTAGAACCTTCACTGTAAAAACATCATAGTATGGTGTGTTACTCAGAAAACATTACAACCAGCTGTCTGGGGTCACTGAGGAGCAAAAACAGGACAAACACTGGTTTCCAGGGGGTTGAAAGAGTAAGTTTACAACAACACAACATGTGAGCAGAAAAATCACAAAGTCTGTCTTTAGTTCAGCTGAAAATATGAGTTTTTGTCTTTTTTATTGACCAAACTTTTCAGGAAGTAGATGAAGAACAAGACAACATGGTCATCAATATTCCCCACCACATGTGATGTCTATGAGTCTATATCCAAAATAGTGATCAAGGGCCATAACTCTGTTAAATATTATCGCACAGGTCTCATTTTCGAACTGATCAAGGTGTCCATGGTGTGAAGCTACACACTAAATTTGGTAATCCTAGCTGTAATAGTTTCCGAGAAAAGCTGTCCCCTTCATCTCGGACGGACGGATGCATGGAGGCCAAACCTATATCCCCCTTTTCCACTTCGTGGAGGCGGGGGATAATAACTAAAGCTCTCATGTAGAAGTCCAACTTCTTTTGGATCCTTGTGGAGAGTTTAATCTTAGAGTTTGTAAAGCTGTTGAGTTTTTAGAGTCACATGGATTGTTTTGACATTTAATAACCGAGTCCTGAAATAAAATTACAGTTGTGGATTTGAAGTTGGTGAAGATGGCTTTAAGCAGTACGATGTCATCACTGCTCTGGACATGGACGCCATGATGAGGAGGATCTACGCGTGGCTGGAGAACCCGGTGAAGTTTGAGAAGTCTCATGGCGTTAGTAACACCCTGGACACAGAGATGGTCCTGAAGGAGGAGGAGGAGACTCACATCCTCACTGTGGAGGACTTCCTGCTTCACACCTACAGGCCTTTGATGGACGTGCTAAACCAACGTTACTTTATTTACATCCCATATGAAGAATGCAGAAAAAGGAGGAGCTCTAGGAAGTCCACAGTACCAGACCCCCCCATCCTGTTCTATGTCCACATCTGGACCATGGACCTGCAGCACAAGAACATCTGCTCACTGTGGAAGATTACTGAGAGCAGCTTTTAGTGATTTCTATGCAGAACACTGTGATGTTTGCTGAGCTGTGAACTATTAAATGACTGAAGAATGTGGAGTATTGTTCCTGTTTGTTATTGTTCTCAAGTTTATAATTAAATGTACAGAGTGCTGCTTACTGTATTTTATTGTATTTTAAAATGTACATTCCTGCACAGAACATTTCAGATTATTTACCACAGATGAAGGGTACAGATTGTTGTTGTTCACTGTGTATTGGGTAGAACTCATTTTGATTTAGACTGATTAGCATACAGAACCCTGTGATGTTTATGGTTTACAGCTGAGAACTAGCTGCTAAAAGTACAGAATATTATTTCTTATTTTAGGTGTGATAATTGTCAGTAAACATTCTAAGAAGTGGAAACTAACAGGGTTGTATATAGAGCTGTTCTTGTACAATATTTGTCTCTTTACTGCCCTCAGCATTCTGTGGTTGAGCTAACAGTTTTACAGAACAGGCAGATGCTGCAGCTGATGATGCTGGAATTCACAAAAACAAGGAAACAAGTCCATCAGAATTTAATGTTAACAGTCCAAAATGAAACGGTCAAATACAGCTTTCCTACTGGGTTAAAGAACAAAAAAAAAAGAAAAAAGAAAAATATAAAAGTCAGAGGTGAGTAGCAGCTTTCATTTTTTCTTACAACTTCTCAGTGGCCCCCCAAAACATCTGTTGTACCCCCCTGTGGCCCCCCACTAAAATTAATCTGGATCCGGCCCTGCTGCTTCCTGTTTCCTGTTGCTCAGGCGTTTTTTCCTTTCCATGTCCATCTGAGAGCAGATGATTTAATGAAGCACATTAAATCAAAGAGAGAAACAGGCTGGCAGATGAAACTCTGTTCCAGCTCATGCAGACTGGAAACACATAAACTGACACTGACATTCAGAGTATTGTGCAGCAGCAGGTGAGACCACAGGTGTCTCATTAGGACACATGTTCAGATCCAGGTGGAGGTGAGGAAGGCTCTTTTCAGGACTTTACTAGAAACGTCCTGTGGAATAGCAGGGTTGTGTAAAAATAGTTCAAATTAAGTCATTACCACATAAACGTTAGTTGTTGCACTTTGTCTTGGAGTTCTGCACTTTTTTTGTATAAAATACATGTTTTTTACAGAAGCATGAGCAGAGTTCATTTGAATGTTAAAAACTATAAAATCAGAACAATAAACACTGTAAGTTGCCACGATATATGTGTTACTTTGTTTTCCATAAACTTTGAAATGTGTTTATATGAAGCAGACGATGATGAAAACTCACAGATACAGTGTGGCCCCCGGTGGTGTTGAGGGAAAAATGTGTCCCTCTCTGTCCTTAAAGTGGCCCATCCCTGCTCTAATGGTTAACGCTGTTTAATGACTGATTCACATGTTGTAGGACTTCTTACTGCAGTGTAGATTGGAAAGATAAACTCCCAGAATATGACCAAAGTAATGATGAACACTACAGTTATTACATTTAAATTACAGCACAGATGAGCTGAAGAATAAAATCCTCTCCTAAAGCTGAAGTGACTGCAGGCCTTTCTGTCTTTCAGTTATGAAGTCAGAACTGAACTGAGATCAACATTCATCAGTAACAGTTCTGTGGAGGAACATAAACGTAGATTTATTGATGATCATTATGACAGCAGTTATTGATCTGATGATTGATCAGCTGTGACCTGCAGGACACTCAGCTACAGCTCACAGCTAACTAGTTTATGACTAACCTGGTTTAACGTCAGCGTTAACACCAAGTCAGGAAATGTAACCTCAGAGTTATAGAACAACTTTAAAACTCAATGTGAGAACATGTTTACGTCAGAGGTTACTTACAGTAACTTCACTGCTTTATATGTGATGTCATCCAGATGGGGAGTACAACTAGTTACTGAGATGACTTTAACACTTCCTTTAGAGTTCAGCTCCTCAGGTAAATGTGGGCGGGGCTCTCAGTAGGTCTGACCAATCACTGCTCTCCTGCTCCACCCTCTGAGAATCCTGGTTTCTTTGGCTGAATCCCAAACCGCCCCCGACACACTCCCCCACTCCCCCTCCACTACCGAGTGTCACTCCAAAAGAAGTCACACTCGCAGCTGTGGAGGGCACCTATTATTGAAGGGGGAGGGTATAAATACGATTGTCAGGAATGGGACGCCCTGTCGCCTCAGTGGAAAACGGAAGACGTCATCGCCATGGTAACACAAAGACGCCTACTGTCATGGCTGTAGCGCTGTGGCACAGGTTGCAACTAACAAGGATCGCTGCTGCTTCCAGAAGACGAAAGCATCCCACTTTTTTTCACTCACATGTTTTCCAATCCTATTATCTGGCATTTCAGATCCAATAAATGAATAAATGAATTCTGACAGTTGTGTTCAAATTTTAAGGTGTCAGGGGGTGCACAATTAAATCAAACGTCAGCAGAGAAGAAGATTTGTTTCTTTTGTTTTATCTTTTTACACCACTCTTTTTGTGATGTTCTGTCAGTGTGAAAAAGGCGTGGGAGAAATAAAGGACGCATGTGGAACTTGTATCGATATGTTGTTTCCTCCTCCATTTGGACGTTGCACTTCCTGAAAAAGTTGTCCAGAGTGAGCATCGATGCAGACTCGCTATTTAAGGGCTGAACAGTCCACTCTCCCTCCGCACTACGTGGTTTGGGACGGCCCTTAATATGGAGGACCCTCCACAGGAACGCGCAAACGGAGGGGTAGTGTGTAGGGGGCGGTTTGGGATTCAGCCTTTTTCTCAGTGCAGAAACCAACAGTCTACGATGCTAATGAGAACAAACCTGATGGAAGCAGATGGAGAACAATTTTAAATAATTATCCTGGTTGATAACACTGGGAACACTCATTCTGTTGCATTTTAAAAAGACTTTTTTATAGTCAATATAGGTGTGCCGATTTCAAATCTGAAGTCGGTTTTTGTCTGCAAGCTACAGATTTTATGCAATTTGACATTTTTATTTATTTTTTAATGTAAAAGAACACACTTTAGACTGTGTTTTGAACTGTCTAAAGAGTCTCCATTCAGCAGGACTATAGTGAGGTACACCAGTTCTTTGAGAAGCCCTGGGATGTTATGGCAGGAAACAAACTGTCTGTCTTCTGAAAAGAAGGTCACAAGAAGCTTTCTGAAATATGATACTTTAACAGAGTGATCAACAAGATTTCTGCCTTGTAATCCTGATGACAAAAGCTCTGCTGCTTTCTTTGAAAGACCTAAATCCTGCACTAAATCATTCAGTTCAGCCTGGGGAAGAGTTTACGCAAGTTCACATTTGTACAATTTCATTAACCTCAAATTGCATACAAACTAGAGCTTGTAGAGAAAAACTAATTTAGGATTTGAACTCAGCGCCTAAAACTCCTCCAGAATCAGTTAAAATATCCAATGCAACTCAGAGTTACTGAAAAAGTGTTCCCCTGTGTAATCCTTTAATTCACGTCTGATCTAAGACCTGACTGCAGCTCCAGGTGTGTCGGTCCACACACCAGCTGGTCTGTGTCCACGTTAAACGTCTACAAACCAACAGAAACTGAGAGAAATAAAGAGCAGAGACGGACTTTAATAATCGTACAGTTTATAGAAAACAGAGGGAAGCTGACAGAAAGGAATCAGCCGTCGTACTGCATCAGGAACTGGTATGAAAATCATCCGATTGTCCAACTGTGAAGCTCATTTCTGGTAGAACATTAACAATAATAACAATAATAATAATTATACCGGCAGAGAGACAGACGGAGGCTCTGAGGGCAGAAAAACATCAACCAGTCTGATGGAGGTTCAAACAAGCTTCCTCTGGTTCTGTACAAAAGCAGGTGGATTCATATCAGTACCTAAAGCTAACACGCTAATGCTAACACACACACACACACACACACAGGCAGCTTTACAGAGGTTGGAGATATTCTTTCATTTATTGTCAGCTAAAAGCTGCTCCAGTTAAATGAATCTGTGTATCCATCCGCAGCTGAAAGTAGTCCCAGAGTCCGGACAGAGTAGGACATGTGTTTTCTGAAACCAGTGAAACTAAGTCATCAGATCTTTTCACTGCAGCGGAAACAGGAAGCTGAAACGTTTCAGGTCTTCATTCAGAATAAAACTCTGGCGCTGTGAGGACGTTCACAGCCTAAACCTGCTGACAACAAAAAGTTCTGAACATCTCCAACCTGTCAGGACAGATAACAGAAAGTCTTCAGACGCCTCCATCAGGCTCAACAACAAAGAGCAAATTCACAGAAACAAACTTCTGGTTCTGAGACGGGTTGAACAGGAAGTTCCTGTTCAGGTTTTCAGATTAAAATCTTCTCACTAAAACACAGCCGGAGACACAAACGGTCATTAAATTAAAATAAACGCGATGATCAGCGATCTGAAACCTGTCAGATAAGAGCACAAAAAACTCCAAAATATCCGATTTAAAAGGCTGGAATTTGTATTTTTAACTAAAAATGACAAAAATAAATTTAAAAATATTAATATTAATAATTTAAAATAACTAATGGGGTAATCGACTCACCGTTTGAAGATTAAAACAATAAAATAAGAAAATAAACCAATGAAACAGCTCAAATAAACGCATTCAAATAAAAACATCAAGTTCATATATTTAAACTTACCATTTTGACACCAAAAACCTCAAAATATTTAGTTTTCATATAATAAAAGGGCAAAAAACTTTAATGCAAATGATCAGATTTAAAAAGCTGGAGTTTCTATTTTTTAAGCAAAAATTAGAAAAATAAATAAAAAAAATCTAAAAACATTATTGTAAATGAACTAATCCAGTAATCTGCTCATCATTTTAATATTAAAATAAGTAAACTAATAAAACAGCTCAAAGTTATTCAGTCAGTAAAATGATCAAGTTCACATATTTAAGCTGCTCATTTTGGTACCAAGAACCTAAAATATTTAATTTTAACATCATAGAAGAGCAAAAACACTGCAAATGGTCAGATTTAAAAGGTGAAGTTTCCATTTTTAAGCAAAAATGACAAAAATACATTTAGAAATTCTAAAAACATTTTTATAAAATAACTGATCCAGTAATCTACTCATCATTTTAAGATGTATACAATAAAATTAGAAAAACAAACCAATGAAACGGCTCAAATTTGTCCAATTAAGCCTCATGTCGTCCTGCGGGTCAAATTAAGCCGTTTTAAAGTTTGAAAAAGTGGGAAAAAAATTCACAGTGAAAACTTCCACATTTTTCACGTTTTTGTTAAACTTTTAAACATTTTCTGGCAGAAAAAAAGCAATGTTAAAAAAATAAAATCAACCAAAATCCAGTGAAATTCACAGGATTTTGGTTGATTTTTATGTGAATGTCCTTAAGAAACATTTTTAACATTTCTTTTTTTCCCGCCAAAAAATGTTCAGAGATTTCCTAAAAATGTTGAAAATGTGGACATCAGAAGTTTCACTGTGAAAATTTATTTTTTTTCACATTTTCAATTTGAGCGGCAGGACGACACGAGGGTTCAATAAATCTGCTGAAGCGACCTGAACAGAACCAGACGCCGTGTTTCTGTGAACAGATCTTTGAAGCCGACGGTGAAATGAAGGACATCAAGGCACACGGAGACGATGGCACACGGCCACAGAGTGCTGGAGGACAATAAGTGCTGGCAGTATCTGTACCGTCATGGAACAATAAATAAGAGGAGCTTCACCAGGTGGGTTTTGGTCTTCGAGGAGGATCCGGCTGCTAATTGGACGGCTGGACGCCCAGGTGTGTTTGCTACTCAACAGGAAGGAGACGGTGGAGTGAAACAGTGCAGGAGGCCGTCGAGGCCGCAGGAAAAAATACATAAATCTGACCCATGACCTCATCTTTCAGTGACATCACCAGCAGGTACACCTTCATTCCCTTATATGGTTGTTCCTCATCTGACCCAGATCCAGGTCGGTACCGTTCATGTTCACCGTCCACAGAAGAGTCAAACTGGAGAAGTCTGTGAATGCTGCTGCTACCTAGTTAGCTGTGCTAGCTCCCACTGTTCATGTTGGTGATGTAAGCCGTATTAGCCCCCACTGTTAATGTTAGCCATACTAGCTCGTACTGTTCAAGCTAGCTTGTTAGCCATACTAGCGCTCACTGTTAATGTTAGCTTGCTAGCCATACTAGCTCCTACGGTTCACGTTAGCTTGTTAGCCATACTAGCTCCTACGGTTCACGTTAGCTTGTTAGCCATACTAGCTCTCACTGTTAATGTTAGCTTGTTACCCATACTAGCTCCTACAGTTCATGTTAGCTTGTTAGCCACACTAGCTCCCACTGTTAATGTTAGCTTGTTAGCATACTAGCTCGTACTGTTCAAGCTAGCTTGTTAGCCATACTAGCGCTCACTGTTAATGTTAGCTTGCTAGCCATACTAGCTCCTACGGTTCACGTTAGCTTGTTAGCCATGCTAGCTCCTACGGTTCACGTTAGCTTGTTAGCCATACTAGCTCTCACTGTTAATGTTAGCTTGTTACCCATACTAGCTCCTACAGTTCATGTTAGCTTGTTAGCCACACTAGCTCCCACTGTTAATGTTAGTTTGTTAGCAATATTAGCTTCCACTGTTCATGCTATCAATGTTAGCCATACCAGCTACCACTGTTTATGTTAGCAATGTTAGCTGTACTAGCACCCATTGTTCATGCTAGTGATGTTAGCTGTACTAGCTCCCACTGCTCATGTTAGCGATGTTAGCCATGCTAGCTCCCACTGTTCATGTTAGCGATGTTAGCCATGCTAGCTCCCACTGTTCATGTTAGCGATGTTAGCCATGCTAGCTCCCATTGTTCATGTTAGTGATGCTAGCCATGGTACTGGCTGTCTCCTACTTTCAGCCACCACACAGGTAAACCTCACCTGGAGAACTCTGGTAGAACAGGATATTTTTTTCTTTTGTTGTTGTTTGTGACTTAAAATAGAAACACACAAATGCTAACATTAGCTTGATTAGGCTAACATAGCAGATATTGTTACCTTGTTCAGGCTAACACTTCCGCTAATGTTATATTTTGCATTTTAACACAATGACTAATGTGATGTTTGGGTTAGCGGAGCAGCTAGTGTTTGGACGCTGATGTTACCTTCTTTAGACTAGTGTAGCATTTACCGTTATCATGTGTGAACTAAATTAGACCAACACCATGTCTAACATTCTGCACAAGCTAACGTAGTAATGTTTATAGCTTAGCTTAATGTAGCATGTAAAGCTTCCTTGCTTACATTAACAAATAAACTAGCATAGCAGCAAACAAGGTCTTGAGGTGAACAAAATGACTAACAAGATGTGGTTTGGGGGGATGTAGGGGCTCACATCAATAACTAACGTTATTTTATTTATGCTAAATTAGCAGCTGTTGTATGAGCTATTAAACTAACAGCTAACATCAAGGTGGGTGATATTAAACATTTGCAGGCTACCATCATTATTCATCTGTGGAAACAATGTGTTGGAGTTAGCATTTTGTGAGCTGCTGGTTTTAACTTATAACACCAGTTTGTTAGCACATTAATGTTAGCATTTATAGCTAAGTCTAATGGAGCATCCTTAGTTTAGCTGGTATTTGGTAAAATTAACTAGATGGTGGTGCTCGACGGGAAATGAAAGGACCAGTAAGATTCATCCTCAGAGGACCATGAACCAAACATCAGAACACTCAGCAGCAGTAGTTGAGATCCTTCAGTGTGGACCAAAGTGGACCCATAGTACTGCTGTGTAGTTAGCATGTTAGCTGTTTTCTGGACCTTTTCCTGGAGGAGGCGGGGCCAGGGAATGAACATGTACCTGAAGGTTTGTGCTCCTTCCTGGTCAACATCTAAACTACTTCAAACCACTAACTTGTGCTTCGGCTGTTAAACAGTTTTTTTAAAAAAAGAGTTCTCCACCTGCTCAGGAGAACTTTCAGGACACGTTAATCATCTCAAATATTTGGTAGAACAACAAGCAAAAATCAGAAAAAGTTTAAAAGTACTCAGAATCTTCTACTTCATTTTGTACAAACAGTTAAAAATGGCTTTAAAAAGAGTCTCAGAAGAACCGAGGTCTGGAGGTTAGCACCCGAGAAGAACCAGCTGGGGGGACTCAACATTAGCATGTAGACCCAGACCAGAGACAGGACCGAGATGAGAACCAAGACCAGAACTAGGACCGGTCTGGGTTGAGTTCTTCTTCACGCAGCAACATGTTGCAGCTGTTCAGTCCCTACAGGATGAATCAGTTGATGGTCCTTAGATCCAGATCCAGCAGCTGGAGCCCCAGAGGATCAATATTTAACTAATCAATACTTTATTTATTGTTTAAAATAAACTCAGTCATTTTCAGACTAACTGGGTTTCAGTTTAATTCTGTTCCCAGATTTTATCTTATTTTGTCGTTCCTTTTGCTACTTCCTGTTTCCTGTTAGAGCTGCAGTCATTTATTGATTAGATGCTGATCAATCAGATAATCTGACCTTTTCAAAGCAAATATGTCTAATGTTTGCTGTTAATCATCGAATCCTGATGCTAGAACTTCAGGATTTTTTGCATTTAGTGAGAAAATTTTCTGACGTTAGCTAGTTAGCTGGTTTGCTAATTAGCATCCTTAATGTTCAGCTACCACTACTAATTCTTTGACTCATTTCATTGATTTCCTGTAAGAAACCAGAAAATATTCCCACTGAAGATGAGATCTGAATTATTATTATTTGTTCTGAAGACTTTAATGAATGATTCAACCTGATCAATAAATTATTAAAACAGTCGATGATTAATTGAATATTAGATAGTTTAGTGATTAAAGTCGTGAATCCTGTCAGCTCTAATCAGTAAATCTTCAATATTGTTTCTGTTTATTTACAGCTTATAGTTTCTGAGTCCTCGGAGAATATTTATGAAGATAAGGATAAACTGATATATTAAAGATTTTTCTACTTCACAGACGGAGTATTTCTGTGTTTCTCCTGCTAGAACTCGTGACGTTGTGAATATTGACCCTCTTGGGGCTCCGTAGATGCCTCCATCTGGTCTGCAGGTGATGCGTTCAGGTGCACAGCTGGAGGTAGGAGGCCGGAGACTCGGTCAGAAGGTTTCCGAGTCCTCCGAGTCGTTCTCGGTGGTTCCCTCGCTGGAAGGTCCCGAGGGGTTCCTGGGGCCGCGGGGCCCCCGGGGGCCGCCAGCCGGCCCTTTGCCCCCCCGGTGGGGAAGCTGTCTCAGAAGGGCGCCTGGGGAAGGAGCCCCGGAGCTGCAAGGGGAGCACAAAGGCATCATGGAGGCCAGAATCAGAGCCAGACAGTCGGCCACCTCTCTGCTCGGAGCACAAGCCAGAGCAGGAGTCAGACCTGAAGGAGGGACAGGAGGAGAACCGAGCAGGAGGCCAAGCAGAGAGCAGCAGACGTTAGTGGTCGGAACGCTGGGAACACTGGGGGAACACTAGGGGAACACTGGGGGAACACTAGGGGAACACTGGGGGGAACACTGGGGGGAACACTGGGGGAACACTGGGGGAACACTGGGAGAACACTGGGAGAACACTGGGGGAACACTGGGGGGAACACTGGGGGGAACACTGGGGGAAACACTGGGGGGAACACTGGGGGAACACTGGGGGAACACTGGGGGAACATTGGGGGAACACTGGGGGAACACTAGGGGAACACTAGGGAAACACTGGGGAAACACTGGGGAAACACTAACGGAACACTGGGAGAACACTAGGGGAACACTGAGGAAACACTGGGAGAACACTAGGGGAACACTGGGGGAACACTAGGGGAACACGAGGGGAACACGAGGGGAACACGAGGGGAACACGAGGGGAACACTGGGGGAAACACTGGGAGAACACTAAGGGAACACTGAGGGAACACTGGGGTACACTGGGAACATGAGGGGGGGCACTAGGGGGACACTGGGAACACTGGAGGAACACTGGGAGAACACTGACAACATGAGACTGGGCTGGATGCTAAACTATAAACTCTAATTAGTTAGTTCTGCTGTTAATGTAGCAGCTAACACTAACCTGCTTTATGCTAATGTAGCAGCAGCTAACACTAACCTGCTTTATGCTAATGTAGCAGCAGCTAATGCTAACCTGCTTTATGCTAATGTAGCAGCTATTGTTGTCTTGTTTAGATTAATCTAGTAGCTAATGTCCCCTTGTTTATAACTGAGCAGTTAACTTTATATTGTTTATGCTAACATAGCAGCTAACTTTATCTTGTTTATGATAACTTAACTTTATCTTACTTATGCTAACGTAGCAGCTAACTTTATCTTATTTATGCTAACTGAGCAGCAAACTATCTTGTGTCTGCTAATGAAGCAGCTAATGTTAGCTTGTTCAGAATAACTTTGCAGGTAATGTTATCTTGTTTAGATTAGCAAAGCAGCTAACATTGATTTGTTTAAAGTAGCAGCTAATGCTAGCCTGTTCATGCTAATGTAGCAGCTAGTTTCACATGTTTATACTAACATCATAAGTCAGTGAATGATAAATTTGTAATTCGTCTCAATAGTTAATTGATTATTAATTATTGATTGGTATCATTTTGCATCTCTGGTCTATGACAACAATCGTGTTTTCACACCATCCTTTAATGTGAACAGCCGCTCACCGATCAATGAAACTCATCGATATCTGTGTATCTGATCCTAACTGATCGATTATAGACTTGTGGGTTTAAATGTGATTTCCAGCCAGACGATCAACAAAAACATCAACAATGAACATGGAAGCAACGAGCAGCCAGTGTTTTATTCAGGTTCCCACCGACAGACCGAGTCTTCATACAGCAACAGTTCAGATTAGTGTAGCAGCTAATGCTACCTTGTCCATGCTAATGTACAGTACCAGCTAACGTTATTTGTTAGCTGGTACATGCTAATGTTAGCCGGGACATTAGCATGTATTAGCATGTGCATTGGCATTATAACATTCTCTGATTTATCAAATTTGATGCTGTAATAAATATGTCAAAGTGTATAAATCAGGGAATTTTACAGTTTCACGTTCAATTTATTACAACGTAAAACTGTAAAATTCTCTGACTTATCAATATTTCCTGACTAAAAAGCTGTTCTAAACTCTGATTAATCAATAATTTGTGGCTATTCTCCTTAAACTCTGTGGTCAGTGGGAACCTTTCCAACAGATTCCTTGCAGCAGACATTTAGAATCATGAGAACGGCTCCATGCAGCATCAGAAGAAATGTTCATGCAGACCAACATCAGCAGCAGCTCTGAGGGTTTAATCAGCTGATTTTACCGTTTTCATCCACCGTCTGGACGTTTGCTCCTCTGGACAGCAGCTCCTGAACCGCCTGCTTCAAACCGCTGCGAGCTGCCAGGTGCAGAGGACTGACGGGAAAACACAGTTTAATGACAAATCTAGTATGAATGCGTTTTACTTTCACTTTCACTTTGTCTAAATGAGCAGAAAATGACCCGCCGCTATATTCAAACACATAAATCTAATCAGCTCTGTGCTTCATCTCAGGTTCTGGTTCATCAGAGCTGCAGGACTTTACACATGAACCACAGTGAGTTAGAATGAGACAGAACCTTCTCTCAGAGATACTCACGTCTGCAGTGCTGTGTTTGTGGCGTTTATAAGCGAAGAGTCGGAGAGTTTCTCCAGAATCAACATCACACAGTCTTCTCTCCCCTGGAAGAGGAAGAACAATAAAATGATGCAGAAACGTTCTCCTGCAGGATCCGACTCAGTAAATTTGATTCTTTAACGTGAACACTAGAACAGCGCCCCCCTGTGGACTCTTACATTACTGCAGGCCAAGTGCAGCGCTGTGTTTCCATCCTTATCGGTCAGACTGAGCTCAGCGCCGCTCAGGAGAACCTCTGCAGCACAAACACAACATCATCAGAACCATCAGAACCAACACCATCAGAACCATCAGAACCAACACCATCAGAACCATCAGA